>NC_064633.1:613546261-613851807 GCF_023864275.1 Schistocerca cancellata | reverse complement strand
TTTTACTGAATTTCGATGTGCTTCAGAAAGAAAGCTCACTATTAACTTCAGTCACTAAATTAACTTTCGATTTTCCGGTTTTATTAATTCTTCTGCTAAATTAAGCCAGAGTGTAGCGAAATTTATTACTTCTGACAAACTTTCAGTTTTCACACTACACGTGTCAACCTTCAGTTGCCACGCTTCTAGTGCTAATTATATGTGTAATAACCTTTCTTTTTCAGTTACTACAGTAATTGTCCTTAGGACTGGCGACCGTAATTTCCCCAAATCTCAAATATCTAATTACTGCTAGTTAATTGTTAACATAACGGCCGCACATTTAGTTTTTTTATTAACTTTACCCCCTTTCTAAATTAATTTCCACCGGTTTCATTAGCATTTTTCCTTTCATTTAGATGTAACCCTTTCCTTCCTCTTTACCGACAAATTAACTTCGGTGACGATTGCTTTTCCCAAATTTCCATTAGGTACACGCGGTTTAATTTTTCACTGTCATTAAGGTCGATAAGTGAGGGGGAGGTTACAAGTGTTTAGTGCCAGATTTACACATGGTGGGCACAACTGGATCCAATGTTTTTTGCAACGAAAATCGGTTCCGTATTAACGCATTCGATACCTACCAAGTTTCACTGCCATACGATAATTAGTCCATGCCGGACGTCCGTGAACAGCTATCCTTTAGTTACAACCATCCGGTAATTGTGGTGGGAGAAGATATTAACAGTGCAGTTGATTCGGATGTGAAAGGTACTTTGTTGTGGTTGGCATCCGACATGTGATCATATCAGGAGGTGGAAGAACAGTGCTTGATGGACGATAAGGTGAAGGTTAATACTGCGCAAGCTAGTCGCTTGTACTAAGGGAGGCAGAGGCAGCCACAGCGAAGACGTCCAGATCGAAAGGCATTTGACGTCCCCGTCACCCTGTGTGCATCCTTGGGATGTTTGCACCTCCTGTGTTGGAGAGGGGACTACTAAAATCTACAGCTCCAGAAGTAGGGGAGGAGATTTTGGATTCTATGCACACGACTCCATCACCACGGGAATATTAGCGTTGTAATGAATGTTCCTTATACGACTGTTTGGAGACTGTTGCGAGGACAACATTTGTACTCTTTTCATTTGAAACTTGTGCAAGCTCTGACACCATCAATTAGTTACATGTTCCGTAGATAATTTGAACCGTTGTTTTATCCTGGAGCATTACAACAGTGCTGGCGTATTAAGTGATTTCCCGAATGGTTTCAGAAGAGGTCGAAGTACCACGTCAGCAGTACAATTTGTCCATCACGTACTTGAGAAAATAAATGAAAAATCCCAAGCAGCAGGAGTATTCCTGGCCCTCTCAAGGGCTTCTGATACAGTACATCATGACGTGCTCTTATCAAAAATTGCGAAGAGTAGTGTCACTGGAAAACTCGTGCAACTGCTAGAAACATATTTAAAGAGTAGATGGAAGTGCACAGAGATTATATACTGTGAAGGTGATATGCTGGAGATAATTTAGAAGCATGTATCACTAAGGGCATGATGGATATCGCTTACAGGAAAATTAAAGAGGTCTCTGTATAAAAGAGAAGCAACTGTATGAATATCAAGATCTGTGATGGAAAACCAATCCTAAGCAAAGAAGGCCTGAGCTCTCAGTGGGTCACATCGACAGCGCAGAAAGATACGTATATAGCTTCTTTTCTGTGTTTACTTCGTAGATTCTTACTTACATTGCGTGTGAGTTTCGTATAGGAGGTGTAATTTCGAGTTTTAGTTACTGTAATCGTAAATTAAGCCAGATTGTAGCAGTCGTTAGGCATTTGTACAGGTTAGTTCATACAATCTTTGCGGGTTTCCCTTGCGTTATCTAGGCATGGACTCGTGTTTCAGTAACTGTTGTTCAGCATCGATTAGAATGGACAGGGACTGTGATTGCTGTGTTCAGATGAGGGCTGAGTTGGCATCCCTTCGCTCACAGCTGCAGGCGGCGCTGACTTTGGTCACGCAGCTTGAGGCTGTTGCCAACGGGCACCACTGTGGGGAGCCGTACTTGGGTATCACGGGGATGTCAACCTCGTCCCGTCAGTCCCCAGATCGGTCTGCCGCTGTGGTTGCCCCAGTTGCTGCCCGCAGTGGGGCTGAGCCCTTGCCTGTGGTTGACTGGGAGGTCGTTCCAAGGCGTGGCAGCCAGCGAAAGACGTCCTCGGAGGCTGATCAGAAAGCCTCCCCGGTGCGTCTGACAAACAGGTTTCAGGTACTGTCTCTGGCTGAGCCAGATGCAGCTGCCTGCCCTGTTTCAGAAGATCTCAGCCTTCAAGGTCCGGGCAATCGCAGAGGGTAGGCTTATTGGTAGTTGGGAGCTCCAATGTTAGGCGCGTGATAGGGCCAATTAGGGATATGGCGGCTAAGGAGGGGAAGAAATCCAGTGTGCACTCCGTGTGCATTCCAGGTGGAGTCATTCCTGATGTGGAAAGGGTCCTTCCGGATGCCATGAAGAGTACAGGGTGCAGCCAGCTGCAGGTGGTGGCACATTGAAACGTCCCCTTTGAAAAATTATACATGACTGTGCTTAAACAGACACACAATATTTTTTAGCACAACGCAATCTGACTTTCAATAATCCCAACAAAAGAATTTCCCTGCCTAACATTAAACTATACCTTTCACAAATCACTTACCTCACAAAAATCTCCGTTACTCGAACTACTGCAATACAGCGAGCGCTACTACTGCCAGCTAAATAAAAGATTCAAACTACAGAAGGCACTAACTACTGATAGGCATAGTTAGCAAATGAAAGCTTTTAATAGAGAACAAACAATGTATTTACCTTAATAGTCATAATATATATAGCAGTTCATGACATCCATTCTTACAAATGTACTGTTTCTGATGGACACACCTCCAGATTATCCATTCTAAAAAATCGGCCATCTCACTTCCCCATATCCACCACTGCTGGCGGCTCGCCTCCAACTGCGCGACACTGCCCGACACTACAATGGCAGACAACAATGCAAACTAGCCACAGACTGCACACAGCATAGCCAGTGATTTTCATACAGAGCGCTATGTGGCGTTACCAATATAAGAACCTAAACAGCCTACTTACATAGCCCCCATGCTACCACAAAAAATTCTACAAATTGTTTTGGGCTGTGGCCAATACAGATTTGAAAAAAATTTTCATAATTGCAATAACGAACATATCAAAGGCACACACTTATTGATACAATGTTGGTCAAAAGCTAAAATATTCTCACACTCTATAAAGACAGTTCTGATCGTAAAATAGCAGTGTTTTTCTCAAAGTCTGAGCAGTAAAAGAAAATGCACACGGAAGTGGTGGATTTCCATGCAGTCTTGAAGAAGTAGTGTTGTCCTTCTAACGGAAAGACAGTGCTGACTCTTGACATGCAGGCAGGTAATGAGCCACAACAGAGCAAACCCACAGCAGAGTCAGTCCAAGTTCAAGAATATTGGTAGGTAGGTCATCACAGAGCAGACCCACTGTAGTCCTGGTAGAGAGTATTGTATTGGTGGGCCACCAGGGGTGCAGACCCACTGCAGTCCTTGTAGAAATAATGGTATTGCTGGGTCATCAAAGGTGTAGACCCACTGTAGTCCTTGTAGAGATGGCCAGCAGCCATCTGCTGTGATTGTGCAGGTGCACAATCACCATCGAAGAGTTTTGCAGACAATATAGCAAGTCCATAAACCACCACTTGTACACTCACAAAGTTTTTGGAATTGTCCTTAGAACCAGCAATGCTGTTAATCAGTCCCTTGCTGAATTATTAACGCACGTCCAAACACTAACAGTCCCAACTTCTCACATATTTTGCATTTACTATGACCATCAGAAATTTGATGAACTGGTGTCAATTGCAATTTTATAACATGAGAATTCAATAACAAAAGTACAAAATACATTATTAAAGAACGTAACAATACAGATAAATTTGTAGTAGTACAGGCTTTACAAAAGAATAGAAATAAACAGATACATCAGTGTTACAGGAATTATGACACAAGTGAATATATAAAATAATGAGAATAGTTTTCGAAACATTAATTTCATACATAAGCATTAAAACAGAACAGAATAAGTAATGTCTAAACATATTTACAAAGAAAATAACATAGTATTTGAAAAATTCTACAACATAAATCTTATTAGCTAAACACATAAAGACAGGAAAAAGACAAATACACAAGGATACATAAAAACATAGCGGAATAATACGAAAGGAAAGACAGGGTTCGTTTTCAGGGTAACATTTGGTACTGCAGTCCAAACCAAAACTTCATTCCATCTTTCGTCTTATTTCAACATTTGTTTCCACCAAAAAAATCCTATCCAAGCATGCTTTCTGTATTGATATGTTAACATATTTCTTAACTCATTATTTATTTTCCATTATCTTACCTCATCATTTATTTCCAAGAAAATCCTACCTAATCCTGTTGCCCTTAACCCTACTTTTTTGTTCATATCCTCCTTCAAAATACTTTTTGGCCAAACCATTTTCTTATAGCTTCTCAATGCATTTCTTCCAATTCATCACAACTCGTTCTCTTATATAACCTACCCGAACTTAAGCTAACTTAAATCTACTGAGCTCAGATGCTAAACTAAGGGATGAGCCAATGCAGCAGCACAAAACAATTAACACAAACAGCAATGACAAAAAATGCAAATTGGCATAGCAAGCAGCTATATATATATATATATATATATATATATATATATATATATATATATATATATATATACGTTAGCATAGCAAATGCAATATTATCACTAATATGAGCCAATCTGCAGCATCAAGAACAATAAATCAGTATTAAATCTGGCTTAACAGAGTAATACAAACTGAAATTTAGTAGCACTATGCCTGGCAAACAGCAGCAGCAAATGCAATAACTTATACCTAAACATGACAAAGCTCAAGCAAAAAAAATATTACAGTAAAAACAACAATGCAGATAATGGAAATGTCTATTCACATCTTAATGTCTATGTAATTAAAGTGGTGCAATACAACAACTTATTGTAAAAAAAATATTACCATGTACTTGAAAAGAAAATTATGTATGCAGTTACTGTTACTAGTCCCTTCTTATTGTTCTTTCCTATCCAAGTGCTCCTTTTTTGAAGAATGTGGATCATAAAATTATTATTTAACAGATCTGTTGACAGAAAGTTTTCACATTAGCAAATGCATTTAATTTTATTTTATAAAACCAATGTTGTAACACAGCTGGAAACCAGATATCAAATGAAATAAGCAACTATCTAAAGCAAAGCATAAAAATATCATTCAATAGTCATGTGACATTTCATAAGTTAGTAGAAATCCTCTCAACTCTCGTAGAAAGACACTTGTCATAATCAGGTGTGCAGAGGTAAGAATATTACCCATCAGTTCATAAGTATTTCAGTAAGTAGCACAAAGTACAATATGTTTCCAAGTAATGAGCATGTCGTATTTGCAATGCCTTCTACTAAGGTATGTCAATAGCGAGGATAATGGCATCCCTTTTTTTTAGTTGTTTTAATTTTATTTTAAAAAAATACTCCACGGTGGACCATTGTGTCTGACGCTATTCTGTCTCCCTTGATAATAATTATTTTGGTTCCTATATTGTCTGTTTCTCTGATTGTCTCTGTGATAGTCATTACTATGCAAATGCGATCTTTCTCTGTAATTATTTTTACTCTGCCAACGGTTGTCATACAGGCGGTGTCTGTTTTGGTCACGATTTACGTTGTAAGAATAGCCTTGTCGTGTCCAGTTATTATTTCTTTCATCGCAGAATTGCGACGGATGTGACATGTAATTGTTGTGTTCCTGTTTTCGCGTTCCGCGATTGTCAGTGTCAATTTCTAATTCTTGTAAGAGTTCCTGAAAAGCTTCAATGTCGTCTTTGCAACGTCCTGCCAAAATAACATGTCGTAAATGTTCAGGTAATTTGATTCAGCAAATGCGGATGAGTTCTGAGGGGCTGTATAGGTTTGACAGGTACTGATTCTTGTGCAACATGTCTTCAAAATATTTCATAAGACTGGAAAATTCAGATTGTTCGAAATGTTTGATCATTATGATGCTATGTTTTACTCGGTCTTGTGTAGCTTGAGACCAATATGCTGAGAGGAAGGCATGATAGAATTCTCCTTCACTGTGGCAATCGTGAATGACCGATCGCATTCTTACAGCTGGTTCATTCTCTAAGTAGCCACACATAAATTCTAATCTGTGCTCTAATGACCAGTTGGGAGGAAAACAATGAGAGAATTGATGGAGCCACGCTTGTGGATGAATGTCGTTGCCAGAATAATTAAATGTTTTGAATTTACGTGTAGTAATGAACAGCTTATAGTCAAAATCATTGTGTCGGCGAGTAGCATATCGGTCATTGTTACGTCGTGTCGGCGGTTCCATCTCAAAATTCGGTGCACCTTGCCAATTTCTTTCATAATTTCCAAAATATCCTGTGTTATTATTTTGTGGCTTTTCCGTATTTCTAAGTCCCTCTTCCCGTGTTGGAGCGCGAGTGTCCTCTGAAATATGTAATTTTTGTATTACTTGTGCCAACTGATCTTGTACTTCCTGGATTTCTCTTTTGTGTAGCGTATTACTTTGATTCTGATTTTGTTTGAATTTCTTAATTTGTTCATACTCTTCTTTGTCAGTGATGGCTACAGGTCTTGTGTCATTCAGATCATCATCTACCTTTGCAGATAAGTTAGTGAACTGACTCGAAAGTTCGGCTACTATCTCCGATAGTGTACTTATTTCCTCAGTGTGTTTTTCTGAACCAAATTTCAGAGTGTTCATTTGTGTTGAAATCGTATCTACTGTGTCCTTTAAGTTTTCCTGAGTTTCTGCAAGTTGCGTAACCGAATCGGTAGATGCAACTGAGTCAATTTTAGCTTGCAAGGTGTCGTGATTTTCATGAACAATAGTTTGCAGTTCTTTTATGGCTAATTCTTGATTCTGTAATGTATTTTCATGCCGCGAAAAAATAGATTGGAAATACTCACAAATTTGTGTTTTCACGTCATTACAGACTTTTTGACATTTAGATTCGATTTTATGTAACTCAATAATTAAATCTTCACGTGTTTGTTCAAGCGTATGTTCCACTGAGTCTAACTTTTGAAGCTTTTGTTTCATTGTGTCTAACGTTTGAAGCTTTTGCTGTGTTTGTGTCTCATTTTGTTCCATTTGTTGCATTAATTGCAATAATAATGTGTTAGTGTCTGGAATCTGTTCCTCTATGCTTTTCGGCAGTGCATTTGCACCGTCAACATTCACATTTTGAATGTGTCTTGACTTATTTGAGAAAACGGTGAGGACGCAAAACCTAAATCTACAGTATTTGCAAGATTCTGTCCTGTCATTTCGGATTCCTGAGGCGAGCTGTTGCCGACCGATCGATCGATAATGCTTCCCTGTTCACTAATTGTTTCACTGCCTACACCATTATTTGCAGCCAGCTCCATTTCCCTATGCACAATTACCAAATTACTACTTTGAACACTAGTTAATTCATTATTCGGCGGCGCTGATAAGCTACTCTCGTCGTCACTATTATTTCTCAGTTTACTTTGGAGCCTAGTGTTACGTTTTTCACGCGCCATTATTGTCACAATATTTCACACGAAAACATAGAAAAGTACAATTTGAAGAGCAAAATAAGAAAACACATTAACATAGCATTGAAAATAATATCTCGTTAATTGCAAGCGCAGCTGCGAAATACTTGGTGCAAATCTACATGCATGCCACCACTGTACAAGAATGAAAAACTACAACTACAAAGGAAATTCTCTCTACAATTACGCGCTAGCAATAAACAAAGGCTGCACTGCACAAACTACAAGAAAAAATCAGAAGATTCCAGTGAGGTATCCTCGGTTAAGGGTCGACTTATGAAACGTCCCCTTTGAAAAATTAAGCATGACTGTGCTTAAACAGACACACAATATTTTTTAGCGCAACGCAATCTGACTTTCAATAATCCCAACAAAAGAATTTTCCTGACTAACATTAAACTATACCTGTCACAAATCACTTACCTCACAAAAATCTTCGTTATCGAACTACTGCAATACAGCAAGCGCTACTACTGCCAGCTAAATAAAAGATTCAAACTACGGAAGGCACTAACTACTGATAGGCATAGTTAGCAAATGAAAGCTTTTAATAGAGAACAAACAATGTATTTACCTTAATAGTCATAATATATATAGCAGTTCATGACATCCAGGCCGGCCGCGTTGGTCTAGCGGTTCTGGCGCTGCAGTCGGGAACCGCGGGACTGCTACGGTCGCAGGTTCGAATCCTGCCTCGTGCATGGGTGTGTGTGCTGTCCTTAGGTTAGTTAGGTTTAAGTAGTTCTAAGTTCTAGGGGACTTATGACCTAAGATGTTGAGTCCCATAGTGCTCAGAGCCATGATATCCAGTCTTACAAATGTACTGTTTGTGATGGACACACCTGCAGATTATCCATTCTCAAAAATCGGCCATCTCACTTCCCCATATCCACCACTGCTGGCGGCTCGCCTCCAACTGCGCGACACTACAAGCTGTTAACATCCAGCTGCCCAACACTACAATGGCAGACAACAATGCAAACTAGCCACAGACTGCACACAGCACAGCCAGTGATTTTCATACAGAGCGCTACGTGGCGTTACCAATATAAGAACGTAAACAGCCGACTTACAATATGTCGGCACTAATGACGTGTGTCGCTTTGGATCTGAGGAAATTCTCTCTGGATTCCAGCGGCTATCTGGTTTGGTGAAGGCTGCCGGTCTTGCTTACGAGATGAAGGCAGAGCTCACCATCTGCAGCATCGTTGACAGAACCGACTGCGGACCTTTGGTGCAGAGCCGGGTGGAGGGTCTGAATCAGAGGCTCAGACGGTTTTGCGACCGTGTTGTCTGCAGATTCCTTGACTTGCGCCATGGGGTGGTTGGGTTTCGGGTTCCGCTGAATAGGTCAGGAGTTCACTGCACTCAGCTGGCGGCTACATGGGTAGCGGAGGCTGTGTCGCGTGGACTGGGCGGTTTTTTAGGTTAGAAGGCCTCGGGAGAGTACGGGGTGGGCTGCAATTTCAAAGGGTGCATGGCAAATACAGGACGTGCTTGGATCAAGGAACAGTCGTAATTGTAGTTGTAAATTGTTGTAGTTGTGCTGGGAAAGTCCCGGAGCTTCAAGCGCTAATAGAAAGCACAGAAGCTGAAATCGTTATAGGTACAGAAAGCTGGCTAAAGCCTGAAATAAGTTCTGCAGAAATTTTTACGAAGTCTCAGACGGTGTTCAGGAAAGATAGATTAGGCAGAATTGGTGGTGGAGTGTTTGTGTCTGTCAGTAGTGGTTTATCTTGTAGTGAAGTCGAAGTAGATACTCCGTGCGAATTGGTATGGGTGGAGGTTATACTTAACAGCAGAACTAAGTTAATAATTGGCTCCTTCTACCGACCTCCAGACTCCGATGATATAGTTGCTGAACAGTTCAGAGAAAATTTGAGTCTGGTAACAAATAAATACCCCACTCATACGGTTATAGTTGGCGGGGACTTCAACCTTACCTCTATATGTTGGCAAAAATACTTGTTCAAAACCGGTGGTAGGCAGAAAACATCTTCCGAGATTGTCCTAAATGCTTTCTCCGAAAATTATTTCGAGCAGTTAGTCCACGAACCCACGCGAATTGTAAATGGTTGCGAAAACACACTTGACCTCTTAGCCACAAACAATCCAGAGCTAATAGAGAGCATCATGACTGATACAGGGATTAGTGATCACAAGGTCGTTGTAGCTAGGCCCAATACCGTTTCTTCCAAATCCACCAGAAACAAACGCAAAATAATTTTATTTAAAAAAGCGGATAAGATGTCACTAGAAGCCTTCCTAAGAGACAAGCTCCATTCCTTCCGAACTGACTATGCAAATGAAGATGAGATGTGGCTCAAATTCAAAGATATAGTAGCAAAAGCAATTGAGAGATTCATACCTCATAAACTGGTAAGATATGGAACTGATCCCCGATGGTACACAAAACAGGTCCGAACGCTGTTGCAGAGGCAAGGGAAAAAGCATGCGAAGTTCAGAAGACCGCGAAATCTCGAAGATTGGCTAAAATTTACAGACGCGCGAAATTTGGCACGGACTTCAATGCGAGATGCCTTTAATAGGTTCCACAACGAAACATTGTCCAGAAATTTGATAGAAAATCCGAAGAAATTCTGGTCGTATGTGAAGTACACAAGCGGCAAGACGCTGTCAATACCTTCGCTGCGCAGTGCCGATGGTACTGTTACCAACGACCGTGCCGCTAAAGCGGAGTTATTGAACGCAGTTTTCCGTAATTCCTTCACCGGGGAAGACGAATGGATTATTCCTGTATTTGAAACACGAACAGCTGCTAGCATGAGTTTCTTAGAAGTAGATACCTTAGGGGTTGCGAAGCAACTCAAATCGCTTGATACGGGCAAGTCATCAGGTCCAGATTGTATACCGATTAGGTTCCTTTCAGATTACGCTGATACAATAGCTCCCTACTTAGCAATCGTACACAACCGCTCGCTCACCGATAGATCTGTACCTACAGATTGGAAAATTGCGCAGGTCGCACCAGTGTTTAAGAAGGGTTGTAGGAGTAATCCATCGAACTACAGACCTATATCATTGAGGTCGGTTTGCAGTGGGGTTTTGGAGCATATACTGTATTCAAACATTATGAATCACCTCGAAGGGAACGATATATTGATACGTAATCAGCATGGTTTCAGAAAACATCGTTCTTGTGCAACGCAGCTAGCTCTTTATTCGCACGAATGAAGTAATGGCCGCTATCGATAGGGGATCTCAAGTTGATTCCGTATTTCTAGATTTCCGGAAAGCTTTTGACACCGTTCCTCACAAGCGACTTCTAATCAAGCTGCGGGCCTATGGGCTATTGTCTCAGTTGTGCGACTGGATTCGTGATTTCCTGTCAGGAAGGTCGCAGTTCGTAGTAATAGACGACAAATCATCGAGTAAAACTGAAGTGACATCAGGTGTTCCCCAGGGAAGTGTCCTGGGACCTCTGCTGTTCGTGATCTATATAAATGACCTGGGTGACAATCTGAGCAGTTCTCTTAGGTTGTTCGCAGATGATGCTGTAATCTACCGTCTAGTAAGGTCATCCGAAGACCAGCATCAGTTGCAAAGCGATTTAGAAAAGATTGCTGTATGGTGTGGCAGGTGGCAGTTGCCGCTAAATAACGAAAAGTGTGAGGTGATCCACATGAGTTCCAAAAGAAATCCGTTGGAATTCGATAACTCGATAAATAGTACAATTCTCAAGGCTGTCAATTCAACTAAGTACCTGGGTGTTAATATTACGAACAACTTCAGTTGGGAAGACCACACAGATAATATTGTGGGGAAGGCGAGCCGAAGGTTACGTTTCATTGGCAGGACACTTAGTAGATGCAACAAGTCCACTAAAGAGACAGCTTACACTACACTCGTTCGTCCTCTGTTAGAATATTGCTGGGCGGTGTGGGATCCTTACCATGTGGGATTGACGGAGGACATCGAAAGGGTGCAAAAAAGGGCAGCTCGTTTTGTATTATCACGTAATAGGGGAGAGAGTGTGGCAGATATGATACGCGAGTGGGGATGGAAGTCATTAAAGCAAAGACATTTTTCATCGCGGCGAGATCCATTTACGAAATTTCAGTCACCAACTTTCTCTTCCGAATGCGAAATTATTTTTTTGAACCCAACCTACATAGGTAGGAATGATCATCAAAATAAAATAAGAGAAATCAGATCTCGAACGGAAAGGTTTAGGTGTTCGTTTTTCCCGCGCGCTGTTCGGGAGTGGAATGGTAGAGAGATAGTATGATTGTGGTTCGATGAACCCTCTGCCAAGCACTTAAATGTGAATTGCAGAGTAATCATGTAGATGTAGATGTAGAAGGGAAAGCAGAACTTGAAGGCAATGTTATAGAAGTGGAAGAGAACGTAGATCAAGATGAGATGGGAGATAAGATACTGTGAGAAGAATTTGATAGATACCGACACCCTTCGTAACTTGAAACAAGGCCCAGGGAGCAAACGGCATACCGTCAGAACTACTGCTAACCTTGGGAGTGCCAGCCATGATAGAATTCTTCCATCCGGTGTGCAAGATGTATGCGGCAAGTGATATATACCTTCAGACTTCAAAAAGAATTTAATAATACTAATTTCAAAGAAAGCAGGGGTTGACGAGTATGAATATTAACGAACTAGGAGTTTGAAATGCCATGGTTGCAAAACACTAGGACGAATTCTTTACAGAAAAATGAAAAAAGAAAACTGGTGAAAGCCGACATGAAGTGGAAAGTTCGTATTACTTTAAG
Source organism: Schistocerca cancellata (assembly GCF_023864275.1). Lineage (NCBI taxonomy): Eukaryota > Metazoa > Arthropoda > Insecta > Orthoptera > Acrididae > Schistocerca > Schistocerca cancellata. The sequence continues at coordinate 613,839,403 of NC_064633.1, read as the reverse complement.
TATTCAGGTTGTATCTTCTAGTAGATAGGATAGCAGCTGCAGTTTGTCGCACTGCTTTTGGAAGCGAAGTGCTGCAGGTTTTATGGTTACTGAATGCGGCAACAGTTCTTGATTTTCGTTTGTGGGGAACTTTCCGAGCAGGACGTTACTAGCGCTGCTGAGGGACAGGACTCTGCGGCCACTAGAGCATGGCCGCTGACGCTGGGTGAGGCGCCGTCGCAGCGAGGCAAGCAAGCCCTCGGCGCCTGCGGGCAGCGGCCAGGTTTATTGGCCGCGGTCTCTCCACGTACACTACCCGCGGTCTGCTCAACGAGTAGCGGCTAGACCTCGCGGCACCCCACCTGTTCTGTTTACCTGTCCTCTGTCCGGGCGGATGGCACAGTTTGTGGTGGCACTAGAAACGACAGCAACAGGTGACTGAAGAAGGTGAGCGTTCGCCATCCCGCTCATGACGACATCATCAGTGACCAAGTACAAAATCGAACAGAGGATACCGCTCGTGTATTGCATCAAAGGAACAGTTTCGCGAATCGTGTAAACTGTTTTGGACAGACATGGGAAAACGTGAACAGTAACGAAGTGTTTATTCTATTCTCAGTATCGTTTCAGGTATTATATGTCGTATCTGTTATTGTATTGACACTCCGACTTCGCTGAAGCAAGATGCAACCCTATGCCACTAGAGGGCTCCGAATTGTATTGTGTAACATTCGGTGTGTGATGTGGCTATGTCGGTACGTGAGGAAGAGGGTGGTATATTCGAGTTTCTATGCTTAAAAACGTGCCTCGAACTGAAATCCATAGAAGAGTGAAAGCTGTGTACAGTGATCATTGTATCGACACAAGTAACGTGCGACGATCGATTGCTCGTGTTCGTCCGCAGCTCGTGGTCGTGCGGTAGCGTTCTCGCTTCCCACGCTCGGGTTCCCGGGTTCGATTCCCGGCGGGGTCAGGGATTTTCTCTGCCTCGTGATGACTGGGTGTTGTGTGATGTCCTTAGGTTAGTTAGGTTTAAGTAGTTCTAAGTTCTAGGGGACTGATGACCATAGACGTTAAGTCCCATAGTGCTCAGAGCCATTTTTTGATTGCTCGTGTTCGTAACGAAGAAAACAGTGGTGCTGACCCCAACGTGTGTGACAAAAGCTTGAAGTGGAAGACAGCCGACGGCGACCTGTGAGACGCACTACAGAAAACTGTATGCATGTTGGGTGCCTCGAATGCTCACTTCTGATATGTCGCAGAGGGGATTCGACTTCCGTCAATAGCTGCGACAGTGAAGATGAGAGCTTCCTTAACAACATTGTCACAGGTGACGAAAGCTGGGTTCAGTACTTTGGCCCCGAAATGAAGAGAGCGTCAATGGAGTGCCGCCACAAAGGATCACCGATACCGAAACAGCTGAAGACCATGCCATCATCAGGCAAAGACATGCTGTAAGGCGTGTGTCAGAACTCTCCATTACATAAATTAAATATTACATTGAGTATCGAAAACAATTCTTTGCATTGTGGAAATTCTGCGATTCTTTATGGAAATAAATGAGCACTCAGACATCGACAGTAACAATCTGAGGGCGAAATATGGGAGCGCTATTCTAGACATCGTTGTGAGACGAGCTCTGTGTGCGAGAGCATAATTTCAGTAGTGTTGGTCAAGAGCTCGGTGGCAGAAGGCGTGCCACGCTGCCCTCACGTCCGTGACGGCAGATCTTACCACACTCATGGCCAGATTTCATTTATATCTCCAGGAGAGATTTAGATGGAAAGCAGAGGTGACGCTGTGGATACGTCAACAAAGTCAGACATTCTGCAGTGACAGTCTCTCATTGGGGAGAAATGTGATCGTTATCTGGGAGACTATGTTGAGAAATTAATATGTGGACATGAGAGTATAAAGATGTAGATCGTTAATAATCTGTGATATAGCTAAAAATCTTTAAGGATTTCAGTAAGAAAATCTGTGGAAAATAGTTTTCCGCACATGAAACTAGTCTTAAAAAGTGGTTCAAATGGCTCTGAGCACTATGGAACTTAACATCTATGGTCATCAGTCCCCTAGAACTTAGAACTACTTAAACCTAACTAACGTAAGGACATCACACAACACCCAGTCATCAGGAGGCAGAGAAAATCCCTGACCCCGCCGGGAGTCGAACCCGGGAACCCGGGCGTGGGAAGCAAGAACGCTACCGCACGACCACGAGCTGCGGACTGAAACTAGTCTAAGATATACAGTCACGACATTCACTGTTGTGAAAGACATCTACGTAATGAAACAACTTACTGAGTTCGTGTTTCATGATGCACATGCTTCCAGGAACGACAAAAATTCCCTTTTTAATATTCCATCTAATTACTGACCGAATTTTAAAATTTAAAATACTTTCGTACTCTACACGTTAAGAGGTGTAATCTCATATTCATCCTAGATTAATAAATCGTCGTAAAATTTACGAATGCTGTAGGCTACAAAATAGGACATTTTATGCCTAATTTGGTATTAACATGCCATTGGAGATCAAATAATTGTAATTTACTAATGTATAACAACCTATAAATTATGCGTTCCTTTGAATAAAATACGGAGTTGTAATATTTAAGATGGTTTAGTTGCAAAGCAACACCACCTTTAGTGTACTAGGGTTAAAGGTTTAACACTGTAACACAACTATTACAGTCAGAAACTGTGTATGACTTGGGGTTTTATAATTTATGGTGTGCAAAGTATCATTAAAAGCACCAAGTGAGATTTACTGAAGTGACAGATGAACTCAACAAAGTGCACCCAAATACACTCCTGGAAATTGAAATAAGAACACCGTGAATTCATTGTCCCAGGAAGAGGAAACTTTATTGACACATTCCTGGGGTCAGATACATCACATGATCACACTGACAGAACCACAGGCACATAGACACAGGCAACAGAGCATGCACAATGTCGGCACTAGTACAGTGTATATCCACCTTTCGCAGCAATGCAGGCTGCTATTCTCCCATGGAGACGATCGTAGAGATGCTGGATGTAGTCCTGTGGAACGGCTTGCCATGACATTTCCACCTGGCGCCTCAGTTGGACCAGCGTTCGTGCTGGACGTGCAGACCGCGTGAGACGACGCTTCATCCAGTCCCAAACATGCTCAATGGGGGACAGATCCGGAGATCTTGCTGGCCAGGGTAGTTGACTTACACCTTCTAGAGCACGTTGGGTGGCACGGGATACATGCGGACGTGCATTGTCCTGTTGGAACCGCAAGTTCCCTTGCCGGTCTAGGAATGGTAGAAAGATGGGTTCGATGACGGTTTGGATGTACCGTGCACTATTCAGTGTCCCCTCGACGATCACCAGTGGTGTACGGCCAGTGTAGGAGATCGCTCCCCACACCATGATGCCGGGTGTTGGCCCTGTGTGCCTCGGTCGTATGCAGTCCTGATTGTGGCGCTCACCTGCACGGCGCCAAACACGCATACGACCATCATTGGCACCAAGGCAGAAGCGACTCTCATCGCTGAAGACGACACGTCTCCATTCGTCCCTCCATTCACGCCTGTCGCGACACCACTGGAGGCGGGCTGCACGATGTTGGGGCGTGAGCGGAAGACGGCCTAACGGTGTGCGGGACCGTAGCCCAGCTTCATGGAGACGGTTGCGAATGGTCCTCGCCGATACCCCAGGAGCAACAGTGTCCCTAATTTGCTGGGAAGTGGCGGTGCGGTCCCCTACGGCACTGCGTAGGATCCTACGGTCTTGGCGTGCATCCGTGCGTCGCTGCGGTCCGGTCCCAGGTCGACGGGCATGTGCACCTTCCGCCGACCACTGGCGACAACATCGATGTACTGTGGAGACCTCACGCCCCACGTGTTGAGCAATTCGGCGGTACGTCCACCCGGCCTCCCGCATGCCCACTGTACGCCCTCGCTCAAAGTCCGTCAACTGCACATACGGTTCACGTCCACGCTGTCGCGGCATGCTACCAGTGTTAAAGACTGCGATGGAGCTCCGTATGCCACGGCAAACTGGCTGACACTGACGGCGGCGGTGCACAAATGCTGCGCAGCTAGCGCCATTCGACGGCCAACACCGCGGTTCCTGGTGTGTCCGCTGTGCCGTGCGTGTGATCATTGCTTGTACAGCCCTCTCGCAGTGTCCGGAGCAAGTATGGTGGGTCTGACACACCGGTGTCAATGCGTTCTTTTTTCCATTTCCAGGAGTGTATTAAGATCGCAGTTGAACATGAAATTGATAGCAGCATCAATTTTCTCGACTTGTCAATTAGTGGAACGAATGAGAGACATATTTTTGAAGTTAACAGGAAGCCTAAATACTCAGGCACAATTAGTGGGAATAATTCAAATCACCCAGTCCAGCACAAAAAAGACCCACATATTTATATTCAGCTTTATACCTAATGCTACAGTCAACACTCACAGACAAAGGTAGCTCTTCAGAATTACCGACAGTCAAAAAGGTAGCCTTAAGAAGCAATTACCAAGAACGTGATATAATGAAATTGATAGCAATGGGCCTGAAGTTCGAACAGATCCTGATGGAAGAAATAAATCATTGGACGTTTCCATCAACAAGCAACTTTCCGAACTGGACGGACAAGAACTGGAGATATCAAAAACCATTACTTCATAAATGTCAGAGAAAGTAGAAATGTTAGAGAATTGTAGTAAGGTGAAAAGTATTGTTCCGTTTACAGGGGCATGTTTTGGGAATACAGGAATCTATAGTGAAAAATTTGATCCTAAGGAAACTTTTCATCCGGTAATCTTCACGGATTCATATAGGAAGATGATTCCACAGGCAGCTTCCGAAGCTGACAAAATAAGAATTGCAGAACAGAGCCTTACAGGAAACTTGTGAAGTTGGGTGACTAAAGTTGTTGTAGGATGTATTACCCTGGAAGAACTTTTGAAGTTTTTAGAAAAATATTGGTCACAGACTAGGAAGATGGAGCTGCATAATGAAATTCTAGATACTCCAGCATAAAGATTTATTAACAAAATTTAATAATTGCTTTTTTAGCCTGACTACATTAGAGACCTAAGGCATCCTCTTACATCTGACCAGGAATAAATCATACATAAAATATTACATAACAGTCATAATAACGAGAATTTGCATTATTAATAAAATAATAATTGGCAATAATAATGATAATAATAGCACTAGTAATGATGATAAAGTACTGGGAGATTAAGAATTTTCAACCATAATAATTTTATTAATGTCAAAAGTCATAATTTGCAATAGTAATATTAATAGTAGTAATAATAGTAGTAACATCAATAATGGTAACAATAATAATAAAATAATGGATGCATTAATAGTGATATTGAATAGTCTAGTGCTTTTAAAGCCTTGTTTGGTATTGGAAGAAATATAAGGGGTAACGAAAAGGGAATGATTAAAACGAAAGTGGCAATGGCTGTTAGGAAAGAAGAGAATTTCAGTAGAGAATTCTGTAGACAAGGGGAGAGAAAGGTGGTGGGAGAGGGAGGGTTGATAAGAGTGAGCTGCAAGAAGAGATAGCTACTATATACAGGATATTCCACTAGCTCCTTTTTGAACTTGGAAAGGATTTTAATTTTTCTAATTCTCTGAGGAAGATTTTTCCAAAGCCTGGTTCCTGATACAAAAAAAATTTTTAGAGTACATGGTAGCCTTCGGTAGTGGCACAGAGAAGATTTTACATTGTTAACAATGAGTATTTCTACTGTGTTGTTCAGATAGTAGTGTAAGGGTAGAAGATAAGTAGGAATGTGGCAATGACTGAGAAGACGATACGACAAACAAACACAGGGTATGATAATCTCAAACTTATCAGCACATAGGCAAGATAACTGTTCATAGACAGGAGTGATACGGATGATATAGCGTACATCACAGATGTATCGCACACAAGCATTCTTCACCATCTCCAAGGACTTCCGTGTGACAACAGCTGACGTCGATTGGAAGCGAGGTGAGATCTCGCACAAAAGTCCTTGGAGAACAGGATCAAAGTAATCAAGGATGACGAGTGGTAGCGACTCTGTCAATCTTTCTAAATTATGCACACTTTCATTAGTATTATTTTCCGTTAGTTCAGTCTACTACCGGATTTATTTACTGACTGAAACAGCACAATACTAACTTTGGTTTTCTCTGTTTTTAGTTGTGCATCCAAAGTTTTCATCTCGCGATCGACCCTGTTCTGTAACGAATCCACTTTATCGTCCATACTTTTTCGTATCTACCTTTAACGTAAAACGTCCATGTTTTTATTTAACAAAGATACTAACTTAATGTTTACTGATTGCACTTACATTCTCTATGCGTCGTTTTTACTACTTATTTCCGACCCCTGTGCTTCTATTTTATTACTTACCTGAGATTTTACCGCCAACATTACTTCCATCAGTATGCAGATCTCACTGTTTTGACTAGCTTCCGATTCTGTCTTTACATTTACCTTTACGACTTTGATCCATCACTGAAATGTTTAGTTTCTCTTGATGAAAATAGTTATTGTCCTTTTCCTGTTTTACATGTGCAGGTGCACTTGCTCTGTAATTAACCTCTTTATTAGTTTAGGATTAATTTAAAAAAATTCGTTTCCAAATAAGTATTTGTTAGTATGTCGTCCTCATCCAGTCCTTCTGTTCCCCTATGATACCCTACAGCGGCGAGTCCATTGTCGGCATGCTAGGCACTATTTTCGCCAGCAGTTCAAATTTTCTGATTCTGTTCAACACTTCCAATTTATCACTGTTGAGTGCAATAGCCAATACAAAGTTAGTTATAGTCCTGTCCATACGATCACCACGTATAATGTAGACGTCAGGGATTACTAGAAAAGCTGTTAATTTATTTAAAAATATGATCTGAAGACACTGGCCTACCCGATACCAAGTTACAACAAAATTTCGGGATGTTGGGTAAAATTATTCCAGTTTTTTGATCACTTATTGACAATCGGTAATTAGAATGAAACAAAAGAGCTGTAACAGATAGAAGGTTGACATGGAGTAGCTAACGCTGTGTGAAACGAGCGCCACTGAGAAATAAGGTCTCAACATTCTGCACATGACGCCATCGGTAGGGGTCGTACTGCTACACCAGACGTTTTCAACGGCTAGTCTATACTGAACATTATGTTCATCAAATTCTTATCTAAAATAAAAAGGAAAATCTTATACTTTAAATAATGAATCTTTGTTCTCTTATTTTTATGATCCACTGGTTATTTTTCGTAAAATCACATTCAAACTTAATTTGAAGTAAATTGAGATTTTGAATTATCTGTACAAATGCCTGCTTTGGTGAAACGAGGAAAGGTTTGGAAAGTCAATAAGCAATGAATTAGTATTTATGTTTACATAATTATTTAGTTTTTATTTGTCGTTAAAAATATAAAATCTTCACAGAAACAAATTTACAGTATACTTATCTCTTTCTCTTGGTGTTGAAATACTATTTGTATTTACAATGTAATTGACTCTTTTGGTGTAATTATCCAAAAGAGGATTGATTGCAGGACCAAGAATACAGTCAATGATTTCATGTACAGTGTGATTTACAATACAATCAGACCCAACAAATATATCATCAGACACATTGCTACGACCTACACAAAACAATACATTTCTTTGGCGTCTTTCCCAAAGAAACAACTCATATCTTTCAGTAAGTGATTTCTGTGCAGTAACATATACATATGCTACACATGTTACAACATCCTGATTAGGATAACATAGCCCACCTCTACTGGTAACAGCAGTTAAATGATTTTGGTCATCTATCACATTCTTATCTTCTGCTGTTAGATACAGTTTACAATAATTACATTTATTTTTCTTACTGAATCGATATGAACAGTGGCCACTTATGAAATGAAGTACACGTCTTCATCTGCCTCCTGTATGTCGGCTTCATGCACAACTAAATTAAACTCTTCATTAAATGTTACTTGTGAAAGGTCATTTATCTCATTAAACAAAATATCATCCTTTGAAACCACAACATGAAACATTTTTGGTTACTTTAATATTAATGACAAGTAGCTTTATACCCTCAATTTACTGTCTGTCTAAAAAGTCCGTCTGATGATATATGCTAATAACCATCATTTAGCTGATGATACTTCCCAGGCCTGCTTTCGAGATCATGAGTTTGAACCTTTCATGATAGGAAGTATTGTCTTTCTTTGTCACTGAGCCAGTATCTAGTCAGATCCACCAAGCCAAGATTGGTATGTCTAAGAGCTGAAAGAGCTCCTGAAACTTATTTAATAACCTCTGACCTCTTAACATAGTTCGAACATTAACTACATCCCACCACTTGCAAATTATCTCAACGAAATTTGCAATATCATTTCAGTATTCAATATCATATCTACGACCTAATTCTTTGAGAGCAATAGCTGTTGTATGATCAAAAATATGAAGAGCAAGTTTTATATTCTGCCTATCAATGGTTGATGGATACTGTGATATAAGAGGCAGTTTGTTGGCAGATTTCAATAAATTTATCTTTTCAAGCGAATGAAGAGATTTCAAACTACTGAAAGATGCAAAACCACCATCATCCTCATTGTTCAAATCTGAAAACTCTATAATCTCTTCTCTCTAATTTAGGCAATTGTTATGCATACATTTCTAAAGGTGCACACTATCAAACAGAAAATACGAAAGTCTACATCCAGCACATAGAGAAGGGTTGGGTATTTAATTTTACACACATCAAAAAAAAGTTTGCATCACCCCGGTTCCCAGAACTCCTGAAGATAGACGTTGACTGTGGATATTGTATAATAGATGCAGTCCCTTTGACTGTTCAGAGATGTCACTAAACCAGCCCAAAGATGTAAACAACCATGCATGAGCAACGCCTATTAGACGGAAGGGGTGCGGCAGCCAAACAGTTCCAGTCATTCCACCAGGAAGGAGGTACACGGCCAGTGTTGTCTGTAGTTAAACCATGCCTAGACGGTCAATATCGCGGTTCGATCGCGTCCACATTGTTACTTTTTGCCAGGAAGGGTTCTCAACAAGGGAAGTGTCCAGGTGTCTCGGAGAGAACCAAAGCGATGTTGTTCGGACATGGAGGAGATACAGAGAGACAGGAACTGTCGATGACATGCCTCGTTGAGGCCGTCCAAGGGCTACTACTGCAGCGGATGACCGCTACCTACGGAATATGGCTCGGAGGAATCCTGACAGCAACGCCACCATGTTGAATAATGCTTTTTGTGCAGCCACAGGACGTCGTGTTACGACTCAAACTGCGCGCAATAGGCAGCATGATGCGCAACTTCACTCCCTACGTCCATAGCGAGGTCAATCTTTGCAACCACGACACCATGCAACGCGGTACAGATGGGCTCAACAACATGCTGAATAGACCGCTCAGAACTGGTATCACGTTCTCTTCACCGATGGGTGTCACTTATGTTTTCAACTGGACAATCGTCAGAAACGTGTTTGGAGGCAACCCGGTTAGACTGAACGCCTTAGACATACTGTCCAGCGAGTGCAGCAAGTGGAGGTTCCCTGCAGTTTTGGGTGTGGCATTATGTGGTCATGGAAGGCACCGTAACGGCTGCACGATACGTGAATGCCATCCTCCGACCGATAGTGCAACCATATCGGCAGCACATTGGCGAGGCATTCGCCTTCATGGACGACAATTCGCGCCCCGTCATTCACATCTTGTGAATAACTTTCTTCAGAATAACGGCATCGCTCGACTATAGTGGCCAGCATGTTCTTTAGACATGAACACTATCGAACATGTCTGGAATAGATTGAAAAGGGGTCTTTAGGGACGACGTGACCCACCAACGACTCTGACGGATCTACGCCCAATCGCCGTTGAGGAGAGGGACAATCTGGACCAACAGTGCCTTGATGAACTCGTGGATGGTATGCCACGACGAATACAGGCGTGCATCAATGCAGGAGGACGTGCTACTGGGTATTAGAGGTTCCGATGTGTACATCAATCTGGACCACCAGCTCTGAAGGTCTCGCTGTATGGGGGCACAACATGCAATGTGTGGTTTTCATGAGTAATAAAAAGGGTGGAAATGATTTTTATGTCGTTCTCTACTCCAGTTTTCTGTACAGGTTCCGGAACTCTCGGAGCCGAGGTGACGCAAAACGTCTTTTGACGTGTGTAGATTCTGGTCGATCACTGAAGTATGATACAACTTCCTTGTTGCTGGCATTATCACCAGATACAATACCAACAACTTCAGACCATATGCTGTCTTATTTCAGTACAGTATCTATAAGGAAGGTGAAAATAGCAGATGCCTGCATGACTTTTGACAGACAGAATACGAGCTACATCAGTGTACTGAGTATCCAAAGTATGCGCCATGAATATATAAGCTGTAGATGCACATTCGCTACTACTACAGGCCTGACTCAAATAAATCTCCCCTTTGAGATCCATATGCGACTTTAAATGGATTTCAACCATCAAAAAAACAACCGCTCGGCCTTGTTCAGTTAAAAATGACACTTTCGTAGCTATGTAACATAATAAATGTGCATAAATTTGTTCAAGAACAGGAATACAAGAAAATCGACAACGTTTTCTAGTCATAGTAGCAGGGTTGGGCATCACTGCTATTCCACTATTTCTTAAAAACTCATAACAGTGAGGAAAAATGGAATGAACAAATGATCATAACACTAAAATATCCCATGAATATCTTTCCCTATTCTTTTCACATTGTAACAGTAAAATCTGTTCTTTCAAAAATGTGATCGTTTCTTGTTTATCTGTCGACTTTTCAGATAAATCATTCAGAATAGTAAATATAAATTAAATACTCTCAGTAGTATTCCGTTCTTCTCTATTGCTAAATTTTAAGTCCACAATATTAAGCATATTAGTTAAACATGTAGTACTATTTACAGTTATTGGAAACTTGAAGTTTTCTATCTGAGCAATCTGCCGTTCATTTACATGAACAGTGAGGCTTAAGTCTGCACTAATTGTGACATGACACAGAACTTTCAGAAGTGACGCTTAACGAATTACAAGGAAATAAACACTAGTCTTCTTTGTAACACAAATCCATTCACTCAAATCACAAGTATTAATTTTATCATATAATTTGTTCAGGAAAGAGAATTGTATTGACTTCGTATGTTCTTCATGTCTCTCAAACTTTCCTTTATAGCAGAATTGATGAAAGGATTTTCCAAACACTGTCTTCGATCCTCAGGAGGTTCTCTTGATGTTGAAGGTGGAGATAAACATCCAGGACATCGAGGTAATAATGATAGAACTGCGCCTATAAAGAATATACTAATTGCCAGAATCTTACGCTATAAATCACAAGGGCAATAAATTCATTCACTAATTATATATCCACAATAAACAACTAACATTTCCTTAGCTGTCCACAGTCAAGAGATGCTGTAATTAATTTGGAGTCTTAGCATCATATGCTGATGTACATTTCTCTATGTCGTGTGCACGAAAGTGCAGCTCACAAACTTGTTAAAAATAATAGATTGGATTACATTAGTGTGACAAAACTGTTTCCGTATATAAGTTATATTTATAAATTACAATTATCGCCCAAACTAAATTAAATATTTAATGGATTTATCTACTAAAACTGCTGCTTACCACAGAATCGTCTGTAGACGAAAAATTGTCTCAGTAAACTGCTCTTATCCATTCTCTCCTTGCATTTTCATCACGTGGGAAACGGAATATACTGACTCTTTATTGAGTATTATAATTGTTTCCACAAGCAGGCATACAGCATATACTTGGTATAGTTAAATGTTAAAGCAGTATTAACTAAAGAAATTAAAATTTCTTCTCCATATTCAGGTTCACAAACTTCATACCAAGACAGAGAATCAGCAATCGTCAGTACTTATGTCGCTCTGTTTGTTATGAAAAGCACCGCCTGTGTCACGAGTGATTCCATAGACAGTGAAGAGGACTTATTCCTAGGTGGCACTGGTTAAACTGCATCACTAGATCACGTAATAACCTAACGGCCTAAGAATCACAATAGTCATTCATACTGTCGTGAATGCGCATTAAAACAGCCCGTCTTGGACTAATCAAAATAACTAACCATATGAATACCTGTATGTGCGGATAAATCAGTGCAGTTACTAACTGAATGATTTACTGCAATGGCTGAAACACCACGTGTGTAATAAAAGTTCGCACTTGAGTGCCAAAATAATTTGTAATTAAGGGTTGAGAAAACAGTTGATTAAAGAAATCAGTTGTTTGCACAGCATTGAAATCGTGTAGGTTCAGAAAGAGAAGCAGACTGTTAGTGAGAACTGCACTTTACGAGTGACAATCACTTAGGTGATTGTTGCTACGAAATCCCTGATTAGTGGCAGATAAATAGTTTGAATATGCTTCCTCGTTTCTTTTTTGCCGTGTTACGATAATTATTACATAGCGGCTTATCTTGAGATCTCTTCACACATATTCACGTAATAAATATTCCTCCATACGTGTTTCATCGGTCATGGCAAAAGGCTCATAGCTGCAAACAGAGCACACGCCATTGCCACAACGAACCGACTACCACAGACTACTACTCTCAAAGTGTTACAATAAAGAAAGTCTCTGCTTAATGAGGCAGCTCTCGTTCAAGTACAATAAACGATTTATATGCTCGCTTTCTTGTTAACACGCATTCTACATTTCAGTGTAGCTTAATTTTTAAGTAACTCATTACACAAATAACATTATCCGCAAATGCTAGTGCATACACGGAAATGACAATATTTATGCAAACAGTTTCTTACGCCACCAACAGATGGCGGTACTGGTTAGAGTTATAGAATAGCGGCACATACTTCGAAATATCCCAGACGGATAATGAACTAAAATTAAAAAACTCATAAACTCACAAACAAAAATTACGCTGTGCTTCAACATTTCCCAAGTGAATGACTTCAAGTGTATATTAATGTCATGACATAACAGTGCCGTTACAAACCTCACCTCTTCTTCCGTCGCTTCATCACTGTCAAAGTGATTCCTCGAAGACGTTGTTTAAGTTTTGGAAACGGACGAACATCTAAATGAGCCAAGTCGGGACTGTTTCGAGCATTATCGGTAACAGTGAACCCAAGGCGTCGGATTGTTGCACATGTCGCAGCGCTCGTGTGTGTTCTGGTAGTGTCATGGAAGGAGAGGAGGCTACAAGTGTGGTGGAACTCCTCTTCGAATTTGAAACTTATTAACTGTTTCTCAAGCCACGACCCAGTTGAGTTACGCACCCCCATGTTACACGCTATAGTTCCGAACCCTCAAGGAGCAGAGAGTTGCAGATATTTTGATATGAAGAATAAAGATGTAGAATGCTTACAAAACTTGTTTTATTTAAAAGGCTTCTAGAGTTTTCACATAAAATACTCGGAGGCGTTGCTTTCCAGCACAACCTCGTACATTGGATATCCATCCGTATATGTAACTTAACCCCCCCCCCCCCCCCCGGCTGCTGAATTCTTCTGTATGTATGTAAAGGCTAATCTCACGAACTACAGCAATGGTTTTGATACAGTTTTCACTAATAGATACACCGATTCACTAGGAAGGCTTGTGTATACAATTTATTACGCCACATAAGTTGTGCAGCACTAGATAATAAGTGCAGCCATCCGTAGCCGGTGTGGGCCGTTAGTTATACCGTGAACCGCGTCAGTTCAAAAAGATACGAGACTGGATTAACAAAAAAAAAAAAAAACAAGCACTTGAAACTTTCAGAAAAGTCCTTTTCTGGTATCTTGTTCAACTCGAATGTCACATTGGCTTGAATATCGTTATTATCGGGAAAGCACTTGTAACGACAACTGTACATATAATAATTTTTTTCTTTATGAATTTAGATAAATTTTTCTTTCTGAATTTATGTAAAGTAATGTAAGCAATGTTTTGGATTCCCTTTTCTTTTCGTGTCATGTTAAAGAAACTGTAAGCAACTTTTGAAATTAATGTTATTATTTATGTTAGATTTCAAGCAATGTGACAATCAAAAGAAAGTGTATTTAATGTTAAAACTATTGTAAGATGCGAAAATTGTAATTTATACACTTGGTCCATACGTAGGTAATGCATTAGGATATGTGTAGTAGAAAACCTTTGGTGAATACCCTACCTGTAGGGGAGCGGGAAAAGGTGGAGGTAGGCGAGCGCGGGAAAACGCACACTGGCGCGGTTCGGCACAACGGGCTCAGTAGAACAGTCGGAGCTGGGCATCGGTTAGAGGAACATGTACTGTACCGAGGAGGCTATCCAGGAAAAGTGGTTTCCATTGAGCCTCGGATGTGCCGATTCCGACGACTACTTGGCATGGCTATATTCTTAGGCACAAAATTGGAAAGATTACGACGCTAAGAAGAAGGAAAGTGCCGATGCAGTGAGAGCCTTAGCCGTGCTTGCATGTGTGCTGTGCTGCCCGCTATCTCGCTGCCCGCCAACCGTCGCACCGACTTGCACAGGTCAAACATTTATTTCATCTTTAGAAGTGTATCTGTGTGGACCAGTGTCGAAACTGTTTCTAACTGTTCAATAATAACGCGACTTTTACCAGAATTGCCTTAGCCATTACTTATCCTTATCATTGACCTAGACAGGGTCCTTACCACATATTGTGCAACCCGAGTATCCCGAACTGAAAGTTTAAAGATAGTATTAACGAGAATTATCAGTAGACAAAGCTATGCTATAAAGAAGTTTAAATTTATGTGTGTTATTGTAAATGTTGATAAAGAACGAAAGTATGACTATATTGAAAGAGAGTTTTTTGAAATGAGTTAGCAATGTTATTTAATTAATGTGAGACAGTCAAATAATTCAGAAATAAGAGAAAAGAGTAGTTATCCATAGATTGATAATTTTGAGTGTTAATTTACCTTCAGGACTTAATAGTCTCAGTATAACGACCATAACAGTTCAGGGCCCCCCCCTTCTCTTGCCCATTCTTTCACATCTTGAAATGTACTGATCAGATTTGAACAGCAAAGTTAATTTCTATATTAAACCTAAGTGTATTAGTGTTTTTAACAATTTTAATAGTGACATTGTATGTGTGCTTTCAAAATTGCTAATTCTAGGGTAATATATGCCCGATTTCAGTCTGATCAATATACAAAATGCAGTTCGTAGTAATCATTGCTGTGTGGTGTTGTGTAATTTTAGCTCGTCCAACTTAGTACAAAAAGGAGAAAACTTTAGTTCAGTGGATTTTTCCGGTTCCAAACTTTGCCATATAACACAACATTACTACGTGTTGTTATGCTAGTACATGCACACACTTGTACAAGGAAAAACTCACTCAATGCCTAATTAGGCTGGCGACCGAATTATTAATCATTGGTAATATCTACTGTGTGTACTTCTTGTTCGTGCGAACGCGTAATTATACTTTACATTTGCTTGACGCATCACTGTATTTACTGACTGAGTATAGGTCCGATCTTGCTTCCATTAGGTACACGCGGTCAACTTTTGTACTAAAATCCTTGTTTACAAGGTGAAGCCCGTGAACTTTTTACAGTACAGGCTTTATAGAGTTAACGTACGTCCGAACGGGCGGAAGCGTTACTCACTGACCTGTGACGTGACTTACTGCACTCTCCCGTCCTGCCCTAGATTCGGATTGATAACAGCAAGGCTCACCACCTCTGATGATTTTTTTTTTCAGAAAAGAGTTGTCAACAACGTGGATACCAATTAAGTTGTGGCATCTGTCCGTGCATCGTTGTTTTCTTTCGGGAGTCAATGTGTGCGGGACGAACTTTGCAAACAGTTTTTGCTTTTTCAAAACATTCTGGAAAATGTCCTGAATACTCGATTAGAGTTGTTGCTCCATTGTGACTTGTGACGCAACAACAATGACACACTACGCCCGCACGTCCACTGCTTAGCTCTGCCTACTTGCAACTGACTGGTCAAATACACATCTGTTGCTTACAATTGCTAGTTCAAGCTAGCACCGTAGTTACTAATTCTATCTTATTATTCTGTGTTGTATGAGATTCTTCCAATTAAATGTTAAAGTGTGAATCAAATGTTTTTATAGCATACAATCTACATTATAGTTAGCATAAATGTACTTATTGCGTAATGAAACACAGCCATTGCATACCAACTAACGAAAAAGGGGAGGGTGTAATCTGTGATGCAAGGAAAAAGCTAGCTACAGAAATAAATTAAATACACACGTAATAAATTAAAGCCCCAAATGAGCCGAATTCATTTTTTTCTCTTATATAGAGGTACTACTATTTACGTCTATGTAAATCATTTAAATGCCATGTATTTTTGTACCTCGTTTTATTTCCTTTTGAAGTATTGTAATTACGTCATTATTATTGTCTTCTCCTTGTCCGTCTTCCGTGCCCTCTAGAGGCCCTTCCTATAGCCCACCTCCATTTAAGCACCGAGTCTTCAAATGTGGCACTAGTGTATCTCTGTGTTCCCACGACGATAGACTCGTAAGTCTATGTTGTATATGTTACCTTTTCAAATTATGGACTAATTGGTATACAATATTATATGTTTTACTGCTCGTGTGCCGTTTTGTGCTGTGTGCTGCCGAGTTGCTATACAGTGTTATTTATTTTACACTGCTTGTTTTGACAATGTTTCTTGTTAATTTCCTTTTCATATAACTTATTTCTTTGTGCCTTATTTTCAATATTGTTCAGATACCTACATGAAAATTACCTTGGTGCCCAGTGCTACTCTTGTTACTTGATTGCAATAAATTATTTTTGTTGTATAACCATAATCGCCACAGAAGTTGTGGTACAGATTCAGAATTTTTGTTGCTATAGACGGCTGTCGACGGCTTGAATCCGGCGACGTTATAGCCTTTTGCCACGCTGAAAACAGCCTTTAGCGCGGCCAGAAGTTCGCAAGAAAGAAAAGTTTTCTATAAACTCAATCCTACTATGATATAAGCACTAAGTTAACATCGTACCATACCAATTAGCGTCTACACGAAAAAGTTCTCGGCGATACAGCACAAATTCCGTATCACAAAAGTGACTATGTAATCCCAGGAAAGTACAGTTGGGGAAATTAAAACATTAGAGAGAATCGAAGGTATTTAATGCATCTGGGCAAACCGTGGACCAAGAAAGCAAAAGTAATTATCTTCTTACACATGGGAGAAAAACGGCTAGCAATAATTGCTTTGCTCTACCAATAAGCAAAAAGGGTGACTTCGGATTTACGTAAATGACTGCACAGTGCACCATGGCGAGGGTGGTGATGACGATAATGATGATGATGACGGCGTCGCCTGAACTGCCTTTATTATGCGGACAAGCTGTACATTGTGTTCCTTTCCACTGAGTGTGTTGACGCTGCAGTGAAAATTACGTTTGCCCCTGGGCCACGTGTGATGTGATGAGCCACCTTCCGCCTGTTACATGCACTCAGTTGACCTTTCCACCGCTTACCGTATCTAGGGTTGGGTGCAACGGTCTATTTTCACTACACAGACGTGAGCAGAAATAATGATATGCAGGTCGCTCACATACCGTTGGGGCATGCAGTCAATTACACTATACGCCTACGTGTTCACGAGAACAAAATCAGATACGTCAAAATGACGCTCTCCATCACAGCATTATGAAATCCAGCGCTAACATGTTCCTGCCCCACCGACGGTATTTGTCGGTTTACAACAGGTTGCTACGTGTTTACACATTATACGCCGTAACGTGTGAAATTCAGAACTGTACTGCAAAGTTCGCGATGTTTTCTCTGCTCGCTGCAAACGGAACTGCTAACAGAGCTTGCAAAGAAACGTGCCACAGCAGCACTGCCCACTGTTGCGTCCAGAGTCAGGCAACCAAGTAGGGTCATAGGAGGTAACACACTGGTCCTATGAACTCAAGTCAAGCAAACGTTTCAGACGCAGCGGTTAATGTTCCTGTGGCGTATCTGAACGATACATCTGCGTCCAGTGGACGACGTCCTCGTAAGAAACTACTCGCATACTCGCAAATAGTAAAACAGCTCAGCTGGCTTTGTTTCAACATTTCGACAGTGACATTGTGTGGGAAGAGGAAAGTTTGCATGTTTGGACGGATGGTTCTGTACCTTATGAAAGTTACAGGTCGCAACAACGCGTTAGTGGAAATATTCCACGTCATGCAGCAGCAAAAGGTTCATTTTTACACCTCCCGGGCAAGAAATTATTTCCTTAGCAGCAGCTGAACGTTTTGAAGCTGCTAGAGTGCTCAGTAGAATGTGGTACAGACGTGCAAATAATTCCGTGAAGAGCTCTTGGGAAGTAGACCTGGATATACATCGTTCTTTACTTTATTTCTTGAAGAAAGAGTTATAACGTCAGTAAGGACAAAAAATTATGTTTTCACCTCTGTGATACGATAAACTAGCTACAAAAGAAAATAAACGAAAACGAGACTGTACAAAACTGTAAGCGAGCCTTGCGTGGCTCGTGTTCCCGCCATCATGTACGAGGGCAGTTCAATAAGTAATGCAACACATTTTTTTTGTCGGCCAATTTTGGTTGAAAAAACCGGAAATTTCTTGTTGAATATTTTCAAACATTCCCGCTTCGTCTCGTATATGGCTCTGAGCACTATGGGACTTAACATCTATGGTCATCAGTCCCCTAGAACTTAGAACTACTTAAACCTAACTAACCTAAGGACAGCACACAACACCCAGCCATCACGAGGCAGAGAAAATCCCTGACCCCGCCGGGAATCGAACCCGGGAACCCGGGCGTGGGAAGCGAGAACGCTACCGCACGACCACGAGATGCGGGCTCGTCTCGTATAGTTTCATTGACTTCCGACAGGTGGCAGCGCTGTACGGAGCTGTTAAAATGGCGTCTGTAACGGATGTGCTTTGCAAACAACGGGCAGTGATCGAGTTTCTTTTGGCGGAAAACCAGGGCATCTCAGATATTCATAGGCGCTTGCAGAATGTCTACGGTGATCTGGCAGTGGACAAAAGCACGGTGAGTCGTTGGGCAAAGCGTGTGGCATCATCGCCGCAAGGTCAAGCAAGACTGTCTGATCTCCCGCGTGCGGGCTGGCCGTGCACAGCTGTGACTCCTGCAATGGCGGAGCGTGCGAACACACTCGTTCGAGATGATCGACGGATCACCATCAAACAACTCAGTGCTCAACTTGACATCTCTGTTGGTAGTGCTGTCACAATTGCTCACCAGTTGGGATATTCAAAGGTTTGTTCCCGCTGGGTCCCTCGTTGTCTAACCGAACACCATAAAGAGCAAAGGAGAACCATCTGTGCGGAATTGCTTGCTCGTCATGTGGCTGAGGGTGACAATTTCTTGTCAAAGATTGTTACAGGCGATGAAACATGGGTTCATCACTTCGAACCTGAAACAAAACGGCAATCAATGGAGTGGCGCCACACCCACTCCCCTACCATGAAAAAGTTTAAAGCCATACCCTCAGCCGGTAAAGTCATGGTTACAGTCTTCTGGGACGCTG
Organism: Schistocerca cancellata; assembly: GCF_023864275.1. Taxonomy (NCBI): domain Eukaryota; kingdom Metazoa; phylum Arthropoda; class Insecta; order Orthoptera; family Acrididae; genus Schistocerca; species Schistocerca cancellata. The sequence continues at coordinate 613,819,907 of NC_064633.1, read as the reverse complement.
AAGGGGTTATTCTGTTCGATGTCCTTCCCCATGGTCAAACGATCAACTCTGAAGTGTATTGTGCTACTCTTCAGAAATTGAAGAAACGACTTCAGCGTGTTCGTAGGCACAAAAATCTGAACGAACTTCTCCTTCTTCATGACAACGCAAGACCTCACACAAGTCTTCGCACCCGAGAGGAGCTCACAAAACTTCAGTGGACTGTTCTTCCTCATGCACCCTACAGCCCCGATCTCGCACCGTCGGATTTCCATGTGTTTGGCCCAATGAAGGACGCAATCCGTGGGAGGCACTACGCGGATGATGAAGAAGTTATTGATGCAGTACGACGTTGGCTCCGACATCGACCAGTGAAATGGTACCGTGCAGGCATACAGGCCCTCATTTCAAGGTGGCGTAAGGCCGTAGCATTGAATGGAGATTACGTTGAAAAATAGTGTTGTGTAGCTAAAAGATTGGGGAATAACCTGGTGTATTTCAATGCTGAATAAAACAACCCCTGTTTCAGAAAAAAATGTGTTGCATTACTTATTGAACTGCCCTCGTATTTTACATGCTGTTTTTAACGTACTTCCACCTCACTATGTTAATTTAAATTACTACTGTCACTGAGTAGCTGCTTTGCCTGACCGTGACCGGCGCTAGCAGCGCGTATCGATATATCCCCTCTCTTACAAGGGAACCTCCCCATCGCACCCCCCTCAGATTTAGTTATAAGTTGGGACAGTGGATAGGCCTTGAAAAACATAGATCAATCGAGAAAACAGGAAGAAGTTGTGTGGAACCGTGAAAAAAATTAGTAAAATATACAAACTGAGTAGTCCACGCGCAAGATAGGCAACATCAAGGAAACTCTGAGCTCAGAAGGGCCGTGGCCCCGTGGTTAGCGTGAGTAGCTATACAGCGGGAGGTCCTTGGTTCAAGTCTTACCTCGACTTAAAATTTTACTTTCTTTATTTTCGCAAAGTTATGATCTGTCCGTTCGTTCATTGACGTCTCTGTTCACTGCAATAAGTTTAGTGTCTGTGTTTTGCGACCGCACCGCAAAACCGTGCGGTTAGTAGACGAAAGGGGAACCGAAAACATTTGATCGCAAGGTCATAGGTCAACCGATTCCTCCACGGGAAAACACGTCTGATATGTTCTATACGACACTGGTGACGGCACGTGCGTCACGTGACAGGAATATGTTGTCGACCCACCTAACTTGTACACTTAGCGAATGGTTAAAAAGATTCTTCTACCTTGCCCGATTTAGGTTTTCTTGTGGATGTGATAATCACTCGCAAAAAAGTGATGAAAACATAAGAGTTTGTCACATAAACTGAAAATAAAAAATTAAACTTTCCACTCGAGGGAAGACTTGAACCTCTTGTTCCGTAGCTGCTCTCGCTAACCATGGGACCACGGCGCTTCTTGACTCCGAGTGTCCTTGATGTTGCCTATGTTCGCATGGACTACTCAGTTTGTATGCTTTACTAATTTTTTTCATAGTTCCACAAAACTTCTTCCTGTTTTCTCGATTGATCTGTGTTCAGTTTTTCAAGGCCTATCCACTGTGCCAACTTATAATTAAATCTGAGGGGGTGCGATGGGGAGGTTCCCTTGTTAGCATCTTTTCTCGACTGCTATTACTTCCCGTTCGTTGTCTATCGTAAGCCAATTCGGGTTGCGAGTTCGGTCTGCCAGTCAGTTGGAACGCGTCTGGAACGCAGTCCGGACCTGCTAGTCAGGGAGTTGCAGAGCGGCACTAGTGCAGTAGGGTTGGAGCAGCAGTGAGGTCTGCGTCGAGATGGCTCGCCCGACCAATGCCGCCACGCATCACTTGAGCCGGGCCACGGTCTTGGTGGATCGTCGGTCGGTCGTCCTACCGGACGACGCGTTTGTACTCGCCCATCGTTCATGAGTCGGCTGTGTGTGCGTGCATCGACTCCCGGTTTCTCTTTGTGCGTACTCAGTTGCTGTTCTACTGTGCAGGTCTTCGTGAAAGTGTCTGTCAGGTTGTGTGTGTAGTTGGTTTTGTTCCACTGACGACTATTTTAGATGTTCTCGGCATTCTGAGGGGAGTCGGTCGGTTGGTGCGGACCAGGGAAGTTAACTCCGCTCGGTGCAGTCGGCTGGGTCCGCTGGCGGTCCCTGCGCAGTGTCGGAGCGTGTGTGGCGCTGTCCGATCGCTACGAGCTTCGTGGTTCACCGACCCAGGACGTCAAAGTTGAGTAGTGGGTTCAACTACCCCAGCAACGTACATTCATGTTGTGGTCGTTCGTTTCGGTGGTTCCCTGTTGGGGAGGTTTCCCTGTGAGCAACACCGAGTGTTCCTATTCATGAAATTTAACCGCCATGCGGTGCAACTAACTATATTGGTTGACTACAATTTGAGTGCACCAGTGGAATTTTCTGCCTTCTGCCTTGTGTTCTGGTTACCTGCCCTGGCCACTGACGTAAATTCAGGCAGTGTTCTTTTTGGGTGAAATTAACTATATTACCGTATTTCAAATTCAAGGGTACCAACGGAATTTCCTGCCTTCTGCCTTGTGTTCTGGTTACCTGCCTTGGACACTAACGTAATTTCAGGCACCACCTGTTGTCACTGTCCAACATGCTGTGTAATTTTGACAGCTAATACATACATCATTGTAGACTATCACGTTCGTAACCTTTTGTGTTTGAGTTGTCGTGTACTGATTGATGGCAAGCAAGTCGTTGTGTCGGTCGGTCCGTGGCTGTCCCCTGGTTGGGTTCCGACGAATCAAGTGTAGTTGGGCTCACCACCTGTCTCACCTAAGTGAACGAGGGCAGACCGACCTCCCTGGAGGCTTCTGAGTGCCGTTGTCTTTATGGTCTTTCCCACCAGTGTTTAATTATCCGTTTTCAGCTATTTAAAATTTACGGCTTATGGTTATATTTTTTTAAAAATTTGGAAAATTAATAGTGGGCTTTCAGACTTGCAACTTTATTCTTAAAATTATCTTTCGAGCTTAAACATTGCGGCTTTCTGCTTTTAAAAGATTATGGTAATATATTTTAAAATTTTGAAATGTAATTGTGGCCTTCAGCCATTTGTATTGCACCTTGCACATGTTTGCTCTATCTGCTTTGCCTTGAGGCTTTCCACCTAGCTGTGATATGTTTTTCAATTATTTTATTTGCTATTTTCACTGCATTTTTATCTTGTTGATTTTTTAAGATTTCTTGTTTGGAGGCCTTCAGCCGTGAAAGAGTTGCATTTGGTAAAGGTTCGGCTATGTGCCGCTTTGGTTGTGAATGTGTTATTAGATTACAATAAATTACACTTAGAAGTTGAAACTAAACCCAACCTTGTTTGGCCCTTTCCACAATCCTAATTACCTGTTCTTCCCAGCGGGTTTAGTGGGAGTTTCAATAAGCTTTCGTAGAAAACACTGACAGGAAATATTTTTATCCATATTTTGCAGCTTCAAACGTGACTGTATTCAACACACTGGAAGTATGAATTAAATAACTCCTAGAGCTACAACTTTTCGTGTTTTATTAAGTACACGATGCATTTTGTACCTTGTGGATCCATCATCATGTGTAATTTGTCTTAATACATGCTTAACTTTTTTCTCTTGAATGAGGTTAAATGCGTATTCCTGTCATGAAAAGGTTTTATCTTAGGTTATGAATTTCGTAAGTCAAACGCGGAAAGTATGTGCGAAATAGTGGAAAAGATGAAGTGTACACTTATCACATAATTCAAGAAAAACGTTTATAATGTTTTAGCATCATCATCGTGTAGAAAGTAATGTACGATGGTGCTAAAACGATAAAACGCTTTTCTTGGACTGTGCGATATCTTTCCATTGTTCATCTTTTCACACCTGATGATGGACCCAAAGGGTCCAAAATACAACGTGTGCTTAGTAAACACGAAAAGTTGTGACTGAACACGTTTTTTAATTCGCACTTCCAGGCCTGGAATATGGTTATCAGAATAATACAAGAAGTAATATTAGAGGTAGTTTAACTATTTGTGACAATAGCAGGTTTTCGTTGTAACACAAATAGGAAGACTAGTACTACCTGCGGCAATTTTTCCAAGTTTTTTTATTTACTTATTTTTAGCTTAAAATTATTTAGGATATCGGAAATATGTAAATTCTATATATGTATAAATGTTGTAATTCAGGCACTATGCGCAGAGGAATTGACATCAGTGTAAATTCGGAAGAGGAGGAAGACGGATACAGCTGAAGAAGCGGAGAGTTACGAGTGAGATGTGTTATAGCGATTGCTGGACTGATTGTTGGTTCGGTACAAGAGAGACATAAGAAGTTTCAGTAAAGGTCACTAAGAATTAATGATCGGTGTGCAGTGTGGTCTGGAATGAGCTTAGTTAGACGAAGGACAGTGTTTGAGCGAGACAGGATTGGTTCAAATGGCTCTCAGCACTATGGGACTTAACTTCTAAGGTCATCAGTCCCCTAGAACTTAGAACTACTTATACCTAACTAACCTAAGGACATCACACACATCCATGCCCGAGGCAGGATTCGAACCTGCGAGACAAGAGCAATGGTGTTTGTGAGACTGGTTGGTGACATGCTGAGAGAGAAATAAGTCACAACAGAAGATGTCAAAAATTAATCACCTGTATGGACCGTAGTTAAAAGTGAGTCGAGATTAACGTATACAACGAACTGATAAAGAGCTTGTGTATCCAGTGTCCTATTCTTAAGCAATAATGAAAGTTATTTAAAACTTTTATACAAACAAGGAATCATTACACTTTAATTGACTATCGTCATCAAAGAGGGTACAGCCTCGTGAACAACATTCAAAAAGATGTTACACATGAAGAGTGAAGAATGAATTCAGAGTGAATGTCGTTTTTGTTAGGGCGGCTACAACGTAATTCAAACGTTATAGTTACCCAGTAACTAAATATAAAGGGAGAAACATGAAAAAATCAACACTAAATCTCGTCAGAAAACAGTGAGTATGTAACAATTTAAACCAAATTAGCAGTCACAGTAAAATAAAAATAATACAAGGGTACTGAAGATTAGCTTGAAGAGGACTACATGGACCAGAAAGACAATCACAGTAAAGTAAATAATTCTACACGATATATTCCTGCTACAGAACGAGAAATTAACCATGATTAGTCATGTGTGTTCGCCTCTAAACCCAAATTGCAAACTAAAGTTTTCGCAACGCGCCATAAACCTGACGGAGTTAGTCCTTTCGACAAATGAAGGAAATGTATCTGGGAAAATATGGTCTTCCCACACGTCACCAGAAAAGCAAGTGGATGTAATGAAGGTAGATATTGAATACAGTGTAGCCAGTGACACTATACATGCAATAATGAAAGGCCCAACTTTAAAGTGTAACTGCCCAAAGACTTTGGTTTTCACACCTTCGAGATCTTTAAAAAGAAATTACATTAGCAAGATATCATATGCCACAAAATCAGGAAAAGGTAACACAATTGTGCTTCTGAACAACTGCACTGACGCACTACAAAACAACTTTACACATTCTTTCACAAGTTATTCAACTAAAAACGTTCAGTTCACAACGGGGATTGGCAACGAACCCATAAGTAGGATAGCAGTATATGTTCTAGGACAGATAAACCGACACTGCTATCCTACTTACGAAGGCATAGCGAAAAGTAGTGCCTCCAGATTATGATGCGAAGACTCTTAAGGCTTTTTACATAAAATAAACTTTATGAACAGTCTACGTCTTCATTCTTATGTCTAAGTATTTATTTTTCAACTTAGTCACGCTGGCGACGAACTCATTTCTCCCAATGAGACACCGATTTGCTGATACTATCACTGCGGAAAGTCTGATGTAGTTCTCGAAGGTTTTTTTTGTTTTTTGTTTGTTGACTCATCGGTCTTGTGACTGGTTTGATGCAGCCTGCCACGAATTCCCCTCCTGTGCCAGCCTCCCTCTTCATCTCAGAGTAGCACTTGCAACCTATACTCTCAATTATCTCATGGATCTATTCCAATCACTGTCGTCTTTTATAGTTTTACCCTCGACAGCTCCCTCTAGTAACATGGAAGTTGTTCCCAGCTGTCTTAACAGATGTCCTATCATCGTGTCATTTCTTGTTGTCAATGTTTTTCATGCATTCCTTTCCTTGTCGATTCTGTGGAGAACTTCCTAATTCGTTTTCTTTAAGTTTTTGAAACAGGTGAAAATAGATGGGGCTACGAGGGGGCTGTGTGGAAGATGATCGATAACGGTGAACTTGAGGTGTCGGATTGATCGTGATGATCCTTATAAAATAATCAACATTGCTGTCCATAATCGTAAAATCGTCCATCTTGGTATCTATAATTGTAAGATTATGCGCCGACATCGTAAATCAAATACAGAGAACAAGAGAACAAATCCGAATACAGAAGTTCAACAATCAACCCAATGGAAAAATAAGCAAGGCGAAGCATAAGAATGCCGATGAACTGTGGAAAAATTTTGTACGAGTTAGTAAACTGCGTTGCGCAAAAAAATTTAACTACTATTATGGCTACAGTGTGGTTGAGAGAACAGAGTATACACCTGACTATTTTAATATCAAAGATTTCAAAAAGCGAACAACTGGCGGAGCTGTCGCCAAACGTAACATTCTTTTCATAAGAAAACTTTACGGTAAGTTGAATGAATGTCTGAATTGTAGAATGGATATAAAACTCCAGTTATCGTGTAGTGTGTTGTAACTGCAAGTGGTGTGCTTACTCTGGGTTATTGTTAGCAAACCTTTATACGCGTTGATTGGGCAATGCAACTCTCAATACCCTTAAAGAAATGCAGTCGTTGCAAAATACATTCAGCCCCTTAGGCACTGAATCCTCTGGCCCTGTTCAAAACTGATAGCCTTGGTCTCTGTGCGCATAACAATAAATTAAATTGTGTTACCTCTAAAGCAGCAACGGTGGAACGCCATACATTCTGGTCTCTCGTGAAAAACAAAAAGTATGCTAGTTAAGGGTTCAGCAGTGTGCAATGCTGACCATTAATACTTTGAAATGCATATGAAATTCTTTTGGCTGATAAATGAAAACATTTCTAGAAAAATCCAACTTCTTTGAAAAACATATGCCGTCGACAGGGAGGCGGTACTGATTGTGGTGAATTATTGACACCGAGTTTCTTGTTGTGACATTAGATTGCAAGTTGTTACATTAGTCAGAGAAGTACGTCATATTTACTAACTGATTCACAAACAATGAGACTTTTACAGCAAGTATTATCTAACCTCACTAATCCAACAAACATGAAAATCATCAAATTACATGTAGCTCTGTTAACAAATCTTAGAAACATTACGAAAGTGAAATATATAGCTACCCTTTTTGTCAATCAGTTTGCTTACGCTCTGGGGTTACTCAACAATTACAAATTATCAGCCAACTCATCTATACCTACGTGCTGGCACAGCTTTACTTTTCTTGCATGAAGTCCTGGTAATTCTCACATTAAGCTAACACTTGGTGGTTTCACACAGCACACCACAAAATCTGCCTACACCACCCTCTTTCACTACCCACGACGGTGCGCCCACAGCTCTCTTACTACAACACTACAATCTCAGACCAGACGCAGTGTCTTTCGCTCTGCGGTCGTGCACAGTCAGCGATCCGCATTATAAAGCCTATCAGAGACATACATCGTTTATAGTATACTAGTTTCATTTTAGTTTACATTAATATTATTATCGTATTTGGGTGCCACAGACAAGTGTGCCCCAGTAGACAGACTCCTTTCAATCGTATTATGACTTTACAAGGCGGTAAAAGACAGCATTATCCGTAAACAGTGTAAGAGGCCTGCTCCGATTGTCTCCTGTGTCGTTTATGTTGATCAGGGACAGAAGGAGGCCTCTGATACTTCCCTGGGGACCATCAGATATTACTTTTGTTTTATTCGATGACTTCCGTCAATTGTTACACACTGTCACCTTCCTGAAAGGAAATCACGAATCCGGTCGACAAATGAGTCGATACTCCATAGAAGTCACTGCTGTGGAACGGTAGCAAAAGCCTACTCAAAAACTAAAAATAATGACCGATTTGGTGTCCCCTATCTACAGCACTCATTACTCCCTGAGAATAAAGAGCAAATTGTGTTTCACAAGAACGATATTTTCTGAATTCCTGTTGGCTGTTTGTCAATAAATCTGTTTTTTCGACATAATTCATAATGTTCGAGTACAGTATATGTTCCAAAATCCTTCTGGAAATTGACATTAGTGATACGGGTCGGTGGTTTATCGGATTACTCCTGTTTCGTTTCTTGGGTACTGGCACTCCAGGACCCAACGTCCAGTCTGTAGGTACTGACATGTATATGTTGCTAAGAATGGAGCTAATACACTCCTGGAAATTGAAATAAGAACACCGTGAATTCATTGTCCCAGGAAGGGGAAACTTTATTGACACATTCCTGGGGTCAGATACATCACATGATCACATTGACAGAACCACAGGCACATAGACACAGGCAACAGAGCATGCACAATGTCGGCACTAGTACAGTGTATATCCACCTTTCGCAGCAATGCAGGCTGCTATTCTCCCATGGAGACGATCGTAGACATGCTGGATGTAGTCCTGTGGAACGGCTTGCCATGCCATTTCCACCTGGCGCCTCAGTTGGACCAGCGTTCGTGCTGGACGTGCAGACCGCGTGAGACGACGCTTCATCCAGTCCCAAACATGCTCAATGGGGGACAGATCCGGAGATCTTGCTGGCCAGGGTAGTTGACTTACACCTTCTAGAGCACGTTGGGTGGCACGGGATACATGCGGACGTGCATTGTCCTGTTGGAACAGCAAGTTCCCTTGCCGGTCTAGGAATGGTAGAACGATGGGTTCGATGACGGTTTGGATGTACCGTGCACTATTCAGTGTCCCCTCGACGATCACCAGTGGTGTACGGCCAGTGTAGGAGATCGCTCCCCACACCATGATGCCGGGTGTTGGCCCTGTGTGCCTCGGTCGTATGCAGTCCTGATTGTGGCGCTCACCTGCACGGCGCCAAACACGCATACGACCATCATTGGCACCAAGGCAGAAGCGACTCTCATCGCTGAAGACGACACGTCTCCATTCGTCCCTCCATTCACGCCTGTCGCGACACCACTGGAGGCGGGCTGCACGATGTTGGGGCGTGAGCGGAAGACGGCCTAACGGTGTGCGGGACCGTAGCCCAGCTTCATGGAGACGGTTGCGAATGGTCCTCGCCGATACCCCAGGAGCAACAGTGTCCCTAATTTGCTGGGAAGTGGCGGTGCGGTCCCCTACGGCACTGCGTAGGATCCTACGGTCTTGGCGTGCATCCGTGCGTCGCTGCGGTCCGGTCCCAGGTCGACGGGCACGTGCACCTTCCGCCGACCACTGGCGACAACATCGATGTACTGTGGAGACCTCACGCCCCACGTGTTGAGCAATTCGGCGGTACGTCCACCCGGCCTCCCGCATGCCCACTATACGCCCTCGCTCAAAGTCCGTCAACTGCACATACGGTTCACGTCCACGCTGTCGCGGCATGCTACCAGTGTTAAAGACTGCGATGGAGCTCCGTATACCACGGCAAACTGGCTGACACTGACGGCGGCGGTGCACAAATGCTGCGCAGCTAGCGCCATTCGACGGCCAACACCGCGGTTCCTGGTGTGTCCGCTGTGCCGTGCGTGTGATCATTGCTTGTACAGCCCTCTCGCAGTGTCCGGAGCAAGTATGGTGGGTCTGACACACCGGTGTATACACGAAAAAAAAAACTGACTGGTGTACAATCTGGAACGGACAACTTGCCCTTCTTAAGTGTCTTAAGCTGCTTCGCTACACCGTATATATCAACATCTAAGCTACTGAAGTTGTCAGTTGTTCTTGATTGGGATTCAGGAATAATTAATTCGTCTTCTTTTGTAAATGATTTTCAGATAATCGTATTTAGTAGCTCTGCTTTAGTGACACAGTCATCAGCAACATCATCATTGCTATCGCGCATTGAAGTTATTGATTGCGTCTTGCTACCGGTGCACTTCACATACGATCAGAATCTCATACAGCCAGATTTCGAGACAGTGTATCGCTGTGGAAACTCTGAATTTCGTGCTAATTTCGAGTTTCAGCAAAACTTCGCTAGTCTCGGGGATTTTGTGTTCTTTTAAATATGGCACGCTTTTTTCTTTCCCTACATTTTCTACTTTTTCTTCAGTGCCGCTATGACTGTCACATCGAGCTGTGTGCCTGTGGTATCTACACTTTTCCATAACGCCAAAGATTATGTAACAAACTCTTCATAAATATGTTGCAAGTCGGTTCTGATTGTCGTCTGCTGCAACGTGCCTGGGGCGCGCAATACTCGAGCTTGATAACGGCACCACGCGAAACTTCTCTACCTGAAGTGGACATCAATTCTGAGGTGTTGAGAGGCACCCACATGCCTTGCTCATACTGTGGCATCAAGCAGTCAGGCCTGCAAGATGAGTGGTCTGCCAAGCGAGTGGATTCATTCTTATTTATCGAGTAACATGAACTCTCGTACTCACAATTTAGTTACAAATTATCCTCCTGTATGAATAATACGCAACGGAAACACGCATCTGACTATCAGTAATTTACAGAACTCTGACTGTTAACTACGCACTGGCAATACCACATTTTCTTCCCTTTTTATTTAACGGCTTTTATCAACACGTGGCCATCGCACTGAATATGAGTGGCGCACACATTATAAATTCTGGATAGCATGACAACATACAATTCGAAGGAAAAGGCCACCAATCTTTTTCTTTTCACTATCTTATTTATTCCGATAAATTCTATATCCTAAACACACAAATTCTATAACCTACAACAATAACACATGAGAAATTCCGCCCAGTGGGCATGGCTTAACATTGGTGATTCTCTACCTTATGGTCTCGTAATTATTTAACGCTACAGTGCACTTTCTGGATAGGATGGTGGATCTTTTATTATTTCTCACACTTAGACTCTCAGAATCATCATCACGAAACTTTCCTCCAGACCGAGCAGTACAAAAGGAACAAGCATAACCCACTAATCTTTTGAAACTACCTCGCTACTCTCCCATGCAAACCACACATACCCAAATTACATGACATACACCACACTACAATATGAAATACTACACAAGGAATAGTCACAACATTATCATTTTTAGCTTTCCCACTTCAATTAATATTTATCCCAGTTTCACACGACACTGCCCCACTTCGTAATTCTACTTTCCTACTATGAACTCTGGAGGATATATGCACGTCTTCCTCTGCAATGCAAGCCAAGTGGCGTTGCTGGATAGACGGCTGACTCACCTTGCTTCTCTCTCAGAGTATTATAGTTTGAATCAAGCGTCACACGGAAACATAACATGCAAAGTAATATTAAGAGCATATTCATCACACACGCGAGTCCTCAACTGATACCATGGACGAGTACTTCTCTTTATCCTTTGTCTCATACACAGATTGAGACTCACACAGTACTCACCACGTGGAAGTACTCATCTCTAATTTCAAGTCCTGCACACGCCATTCCTTAAATATTTCAACTTATGGTACACACGCTATTTCTTAAATATCTCAACTTATTGTACACACGCTAGTAATTCAGCTTAACTTAAGCACACGGAAGTATTTCAACTTATTGCTACACGTGGTTTCATTGTGACCGTTGGTCACTTCCAAAGATTACTACAATCCCATTAATATTACCTGCCTGACATTTAATTCTCCCCACAAAAGTTCCTGAAATAGAGAAATTATTATTTCAAACTACTCTTAAATATTCCACATGCATACCATGTCTCCACTCTTTTGTCTTTACGGAGCACAACTAAGACAGGTCTTAACAGCACAAGATCCAGCGGCAGAGTGCTGAAACATGGCTGTTCTTCAGGTCCTCTCGCACCTCTGCTGAAGTGGGGGAGCACCTTGCTACCGTATTGGTCAGCCACATTTCAGGCGCTCAAAGCTCAGGTAAATTTCATCTCTTTGGTCCCACCAAAGGTGGCCAAAGGATCGTCTCAAAGATGATCATATATTCACATTCACTATCTGCGGTTAGCAGACGACCATACATTCATTCATTTCACAGATCTCACCAAACTGGATGTAGGGATTTATTTTGTGGGAGTGCACATACGATAAATTAAATAAATAAATTGTCATTCTTTCCTACACTGGTATCCGGCTTCGCTGTATTAATTGAAATTGAGTTATTTTACAAAAAAAATGTGTTGTTCTGACAAAAATAATGAAGTATGTTGTACCTATTTTCAATGTCGGGCGGTACTGTACCCTTTCAGTGTAACTACTCAGTATTAATTTATTAGAACACGGTCCGTGAAAGGGTGAAAAGATTTCACTAAACAGCTTTGTGGATCATCCTAACGGTACAGTCACTTGATTTTTGTTCCTCTTCTTCCTCCTCTTCAGAGAGCTTCATTTAAGTTCTAAAACTCTGTCTTCGCTAAGGATCTCCACATCCTGCATTTCTGTATGTTTTTACGTGGAAAGACAAGCAGTGCTTTTGTAAACTTTACTGAAAGCATTCAGTGTCTGATTGTACACTAAAAGTTTTACGTACCCATTAGTTTGTATAACATACCTCGCACTGGGGATTGAAATGCGAAGGCATTGTCGCAAGTAGGGTATGTTGTGGGACAGATAAAAGTCGGTCGGTCGGCGCATTACCGGAAGTGACGCGTCTCCCTATGTTTACCTTTCCCAGAACACACACTGCCGTCCCACTGTCGTAGATCTATGACGTGGGCGCATTGCGCCAGTACTGACGCAGAACTCATTAAGAGACTCTTCGCGATTTTTCACATGACGAAATTGTGCACGTGGGGCAAGATCACAAGAAACCGAAAAAATCTCCAAAAAATGCTATACGAAATTACAACGTTTGAAAGTGAAGGTAGTCGTTCAGCGAGAATAGTCCATGTCGTTCCATGCCTTTATTGAGCTACCTGATTAGAGATTCCCGTAAAACCATATACCAATACTGCTAAATTAATAGTGTCGCTACCCTGACAATAAGAGCTGCAACCTAATTTCTGAAGTACGAATCATCAGGCCGCTCCGACCGTTCAATTACTGAAGACCCGGTATCCGTTCACACGATAGACGACCGGCAGCGATTCCAACGTTGGGAGATGGACAGTAATAAGTATAACAGAGTAACACCGTTCATAACTAACTTGGAATGGTAAGCCTGCCTACACTCTTCTCTTCATATGTATCTACCACACATGTGATTACGGCGCACAGTGGATTACAGCAACAATGCAAAATACCTGAGAACACTTAAAGAGGAAAATGGTGGCTACTGAGTGAAACACGCCAATGGTAATTAAATGAGAAGCCCTTTTATTGGTCTCCACCTTCACCCAAATTGGTAGGAAAGACTTATCTAAGCTTCTGTACCACCCTTCTAAGCTCTGACCGAGTGAAGTGGCGCGATGGTTAACACACTAGACTCGCATTCGGGAGGGCGACGGTTCGTACCCGCGTCCGGCAATCCAGATTCAGGTTTTCCTTGAGTTCCCTAAATCGCTTGAGGCAAATGCCGGAATGGTTCCTTCGAAAGGTTGCGGCCGCTTTCCTTGCCCATCTTTCCCAGATCCGAGCTTGTGCTCCGTCTCTGATAACCTCGATGTCGACGGGACGTTAAACACTAATCTCCTCCTCCTCCAAGTTCTTAACCGTCCTTGGAACAACTCACTTTGAAGTAAAAGTACGAGTCTCTAGAACTTTATCGAATGGAAATTCTTCCTTTCACCCATCAATGCTACACGATCATTTCATTTTTTTCCTTCCTCCCACTTCACGTTACGCTGCGAAGGTTCTCCACTTCTCCGCCTCTCCAAATAAAAACTTGCGAACCTCTTCCTTCTTGCTGCTCACGCAGCAAATCTCCTCTCTAATGCCGCACTCCACTCTAATCATCCATAATTATACCTGCCACGCCAGCCCAACACCGACTGCAGACCCGAAAAACTTTTTAGCTTTTTTCTTATTTGATTGGCAGTCTCATGAAGATCCATAAAAACAAGCCACCAATGGTCACTCGGCTCCTTTCTATATCGCTGCCAATCCAGCTCAATTGCGGTGCTACTCGAGTCGGAGGTAAGCCGCTTCGAATCCTGGTGGTGGATGAAATTTTCACTGCCAATATTTGGTCACCAGTGGGCAGAGAGATGGTGGTGCAAAGATCCTGACCACCGCGCTTCGTACAGTATCCTGAATTATATTCGAAACCTCCCCGCAGTGTCTCAGGGAGTGAGAGTAAGTGACACTGTCTGTGGCGATACGATGATCGGATGCGGTCGTCGATTTACTGCACGCTTTTAGAGCATATTCTGTGTCCGACTCGTATGTATTACCTCGAGTGAAACGATCTGTTGACATACAGTCAGCACGGATTCAGAAAATATCGTTCTTGTGAACCACAAGTAGCTCTTTATGCTCACGAAGTAATGAGTGCAATCGACCGGTGATCTCAAACTGATTTCACATTTCTGGATCTCCAGACGACTTTTGACACCGCACCTCACAAGCGGCTCCTAATCAAACTGCGTGCCTCTGGCGTATCGTCTAATATCTGCCACTGGATTCGTGATACACATTTAGTAGCTACGACGGAAAATCATCGAGTAAAACACAAGTGATAGTTGTATTACCCCAGGGAAGTGTTATAGGTCCTCTGCTGTTTGTAATCTATATAAACGATTTAGGAACAAAATGAGCAGCGATCTTACATTGCTTGCAGATGATACTGTGATTTACCGTCCAGTAAAATCATCAGAAAATCAAAATCAATTGCAAAATGATTTAGAGAGTATGGAGCGAAAAGTGGCATTTTACTCTAAATAACGAGACGTATGAGGTCACCCACATGAGTACTAAAATGAATGTTAAATTTCGGTTACAAGGTAAAATGACACAAACCCAAAGGGTGCCAACTCAACCTAGGAATTACAATTACGAATAACTTAAATTGGAATGGTGACATAAATAATGTTGTGAGGAAGGCGAACCAAAGACTGCGTTTTATTGGCAGAACACTTAGAGAGGCATAGTCTACGTGGTCTCTCTCTACTAGACCTGAAGCATCTTCTATCTTCTCCGAGAGTATTGTGGTGCAATAAGCGATCCTTACCAGATTGGATTAACGGAGGGCATCGGAAAAGTTCAAAGAAGTACAGCTCGTTTTGCATTATTGCGAAACATGAGAAAATTTGGAATCTTGTGCTAAGTTTCTATGGGACCAGACTGCTGAGGTCATCGGTCCCTAGGCTTACACACTACTTCATCTAACTTGAATTAACTTATGCTAAGGACAACGCACACACCCGTGCCTGAGGAAGGACTCCAACTTCCGACAGGGGGAGCCGCGCGAACCGTGACACGGCACCTGAGACCGCGCGGCTACCCCGCGTGGCGTAAACAGGTGAGAGAGTGCCACAGACAGGACACGCGCGTTGTGTGGCAGTCACTGAAACAAGGGCATGAAATTTCAGTCTCTAATGTTCACTCCGAATGCGAAAATATCTTGTTGATACCCATCCCAAAGAAAGCAGGTGCCGACAGGTGTGAAAATTACCGAACTGTCAGTTTAATAAGACATGGCTGCAAAATACTAACACGAATCATCTACAGACGAATGGAAAAACTGGTAGAAGCCGAACTTGGGGAAGATCAGTTTGGATTCCGTAGAAATGTTGGAACACATGAGGCAATACTGACCCTACGACTTAAATTAGATGATAGCTTCGGGAAAGGCAAACCTACATTTCTAGCATTTGTAGACTTGGAGAAAGCGTTTGACAATGTTGACTGGAATACTCTCCTTTTAATTCTGAAGGTGGCAGGGATAAAATACAGGGAGCGAAAGGGTATTTACAATTTGTACAGAAACCAGATGGCATTTATAAGAGTAGAGGGGCATGAAAGGGAAGCAGTGGTTTAGAAAGGAGTGGGAGAGGTTGTAGTCTATCCCAGATGTTATTCAACCTGTATATCGAGCAAGCAGTAAAGGAAACAAAAGAAAAATTTGGAGTAGGAATTAAAATCCATGGAGAAGAAATAAAACGTTGAGGTTTGCCGATGACGTAATTCTGTCAGAGACAGCAAAGGCCTGGAAGAACAGTTGTACGAGATGGACAGCATCTTAAAAGGAGGATATAAGATGAACATCGATAAAAGCAAAACGTGGATAATGGAATGCGGTCAAATTAAGTCGGGTGATAGTGAGGGAATTAGATTAGGAAATGAGACACTTAAAGTAGTAGATGTATTTTGCTATTTGGGAGCAAAATAACTGATGATGGTCGAAGTAGAGAGAATATAAAATGTAGACTGGCTATGTTAAGGAAAACGTTTCTGAAGAAGAGAAATTTGGTAATATCGAGTACAGATTTATGTGTCAGGAAGTCTTTTCTGAAAGTATTTGTATGGAGTCTAGGCATGTATGGAAGTGAAACATGGACGATAAATAGTTTAGACAAGAAGAGAATAGAAGATTTCTAAATGTGGTGCTACAGAAGAATGCTGAAGATTGGAAGGATAGATCAGGTAACTAATGAGGAGGTAGTGAATAGAACTGGCCAGAAGAGGAAATTGTGGCACAACGAGACTAAAAGAAGGGATAGGTTGGTAGGAGTGTAAAAATCGTAGAGCTAGGCCAAGAGATGCATACACTAGTCAGAGTCGGAAGGATGTAGTTTGCAGTAGTTACTCGGAGATGAAGAAGCTTGCACAGGATAGAGTAGCATGAAGAGCTGCGTCAAATCAGTCTCCGGACTGAAGACCACAACAACAACAGCCCATCTAATTAGGGAGAAACGAGTATTTCATTAAAATACGGTATATCAGAGCTCTCATGGAAAGATTTAAGTGTTCAGTTTTCGCACTCAGGAACGGTAGAGAAGCAGTGCGAATGTGCTTCGATGAACCCTCTGCCAGGCATCTGAGTGTGACTGCAGAGTGGTCATGTGGATGCAGAAGGTGGTTGATGCCTTGATACCATACTAGAAGTGTAGGCTATGTGTCCGCACCAGGTTTCACCCTCTCCCTTCTTACATCGTCATGTGTTAAACGACACCATCCGCATTATCGGCGACAGAATAAAATCCTCCCCTAACGTATGGCTGGCAACCCTGGGCCATATGCCATCACGGCCATATGCCATACGGCGAAAAAACGCTCTCCTCAGAGAATACAACAAGGTAATTAATAAAATTTAGCTGCCTATGCAGACTGATACAGCTGACCTGGAGCGCGGAAGATTACATCGAGAAGGCCACCACTTCTCATTGCTAAAGAGATGACGACCTCAAACTTCGACACGCACAATTTGAGGAAACACTGCCCGCCAAACGCCAAAGCTTCATGAAAAGCGAGCACCAGCCCGTATTGAATCAGTCAGGCAAAGTGTGGACAACTTTAAACCGCATACGCAGTGGCCACGGAGGATATACTGACGTCCTCTGCAAATGGGGAAAGATACCAACAAGAAATTGCGACTGCGGTGCTGAAAAACAAACAGTTCAGGAGGTAGTAGAAGAATGCCCAGTTCGAGCTTACAAGGGAACCTTCATCGACTTCCTAGCTGCAACAGAGGAGGCTGTCGATTATATTCAATAACTGGATGTCAATTTGTAATTATATTGCATATAGAGTGTATAAGAATAGCGATGTAGGTCATATGATAAATCAATAAATCATCATACAACGCAAGTACAGGTGTATTCACGAAGATATGCAAATATTTTAATATGTTATTCTACAAGTAAAACTAAAGAAAAAAGTTCATACAAACATAGTGAAAGGGTCCTGTAGCCACCTTTCATTGCCAACTCTCGTAGTGGTCAAGTCGGCAAAGAGGTTTCCGCTACTTGGGAGAAATCCACCTGCGTTAGGTTGGGGGCGGAAATGGCATCCTGGGGTTTTCCGGTCCACGCGGAGCGTGGAAGAGGCTGGAGAAGCGGGAGGCAGTCTGCCGCCGGTACGGGAAGCGTACACAGCTGTGCTCCAGTTGAAGAAGGGTGAGTTGGACTGACCGCGTGGCGCGTTGTCACATAGAGAGGGGAGCTTTTAGCTTTTGGTCTCGAATCTCGTCTTATAAAGATTTACTTGCTGGGTTGCAGCAGGGAATGCAAGGCTTTTGTAGACTTTCAGTTTGATTCCCAATGCAGTCTTGACTTTGATCCGTGAGAGGAACGCAGCACAAGGGAGTTGCATATGTTGAAGTGCCCTCGGTTCAGTGTGAATGTTTATGTGCCTACAACTGTGTGTGTATGCTTCTAATCTTTTCCGGATCTTGGTAATTTTTGTGTATTTGTGAATTTTCTTTGTCTCATGTCACACATAGTTAGCATGCAACAGCAGTCTATAGATGCACTACATCAATGTTTTAAGGAATAAATAATTTTGCCTTCAATCTTATCTTGTGTACCGATGTTACGTCGCCGTTACCTTCGCCATTTACCTTATAGTTTTCCTTGTTGGCCCACCTATAGCGTTTCCATGTGCACAGGTGTAGTGATTAGTGTCCCTTTTTTTATCTGAAACAAATGCTCTGGAATAGATCGTGTTTTCACGAATCTTGCTGCAGGCTGCACTTACGCATGGTGTTCACGACCTCTTTACTTTACTCAATATTTGATTCACGGGAAGAATGCCTGGATCATATTACGTAATAACTACATCCCATTCATTATCAATGACTGTACAATGAATGTTCTTTTGTGAGTTTTTCTTATTAATAAATTAAGTAATTTTCCGACTCAGTGCTACCCTTTCTTGTCGTGTGGCTAGAGTCGGTGGCGACCCTATCTTTTATATTGATTTCAGTGTCAAGTAGCATTTTCTTATTCAAAGTGTGCGTGGCTCTTTTAGCTATCAGGATACATTCGAAGGGCGCTTCATGCTTCTTGCACCTACCGTCCTTTTATTCACGCTACTTATATTCACGCTACTTACAATAGGTCCGCAAATGTTTAGTTACGGACTTACGGTTAATAAAAGGTTTTGCCTGAAATTTAGCGATTTCGCTAATATGAAGCCATCGTAAAACTGTACGTTGTTAAAGAAAAGCACGATGTCTATTTATTTTGTTGTTATTGACATGGTGAATCTAATAAAACTTGTCCCAGACTTGTATCTGCAGTAGTTTTCCAGAACATCAAGAGAAGCAAAGAAGTTATTTTGTAAAATTTTTAATTCATTAACTACTTGGCCCAACTTTTTTTTTTTTTTAAATTCCTGACAAGTGCAAAAAGTTTTCAACAGAAGTTGTACAGAATTTAATTTTGGAAAAATGATGGTAATAACGTTAACTGAAACTGCACGGATGCTTTTATTTATACCAAAGCACACGTGAATTCATGTTAAACGAAAAAAAAACCCATTGTTAAGGAAGTTGTACAGTGTACATACAGTTTCACAATGCATTCACAATAATGTCCAAAAATGTCTCCACCGAGTTCAGTTCATTTAGCTGCACGTGTGAACAGATTATGTTCTCGTTTCTGTTTCACAGGGTTGTTCTTAATTTCGTCTATTGCATTCATAATGCGAGCAACTAACGCCTCACCTGTATTGACTTTGTCCTCATAAACTGTGTCTTTCATCCAGCACCATACACAAAAATCCATTGGTGTTAAATCGGGCGATCTGGGTGGCCACAGACGTGTAGCACCAAGACCAATCTATTTGTGGGGAAAATGTTCATTTAAATGTGTAGTAACGGCGTTGGTGCAATGTGGAGGCGCGCCATCATGTTAAAAATACATTTGCAATCACGTAGCAAGTGGAACATCTTCGAGGAAGTGGGGCATTTCTTCTTGAAGGAATCGTAAGTACGTCTCGCCAGTTAGACGTCCTGGGATATAAGAATAATAGCTGGAGTTCACCCAAGATCATCCTGCATACATTTATTTAAGGATCTAGGGATATTCACAGTAGCTTCTCAGTATATATACTCTCTTATGAAATTTGTTGTTAACAACCAAACCCAGTTCAAAAGTAATAGCAGTATGCATAACTACAATACTAGGAGAAAGGATGATCTTCACTATTCAAGATTAAATCTAACTTTGGCACAGAAAAGGGTGAATTATACTGGCACTAAAGTCTTTGGTCACTTACCAAATAGTATCAAAAGTCTGACAGATAACCAACAAGTATTTAAGAAGAAATTAAAAGAATTTCTGAATGACAACTCCTTCTACTCCATAGAGGAATTTTTAGATATAAATTTAAAAAAAATATTAATAAAAAAATAAAAAATAAAAATAAATAAAAAATAAAAAACACAAAAAATGAAAAGTTGCTATATTAACTTAAGTATGTTGTTAAATTAACTTAATTATGTCATGTACTGGAAAATTTGACTCGTTCCACATCATTACGAAATATCGTATTCATGATCCATGGAACTAATATTAATCTAATCTAATCTAATCTAATCTGGGAAAATGAATGGTCCAATAAAGTGTGTGTTGATTATACCACACCACACATTCATGCTAAATCGCTGCTGGGAATTGCGTTGCACTGTTGCATGTCGATTTGTATCAGACCATCCGTGATCCTTATGTAAATTGTTTATACCATCTCGAGTAAACTGTGCCTAATTGGTAAATAAAATGTATTTGTGTAATTGCCGATTAGTATACAACCACTTGCACAACTCCAAGAGAATGGCAGGATCTCCCGGATGTAAATGAAGCACTTTTTGTTTATGGTAAGGATATAGATTATTGTACTTCAGTGTATGCTATACTTTGGATTGCGAAATGCCTAATCGTTGAGAGACACGTCATGTCCTGGTACCCGGGCTACGTTGAACGGCATCCACAATATCCTCATCATCGTCTTAAAGTATCGAGCACTCGTACTGATTGTGAACGCTAAGTAGAGAACCTGTCTCGCGTAAAATTCGAAATACTCCACTAATGGTTCGTGCATTCGGAATCCTCCAAGTTACGCGATATTCGTTAACTGCAGCCGTAGCATTACCATCACATTTGCCATAAACAAACACCATATCGGCATCCCTATTTCATAAATAATCTATAACCTACAACAGTTAATATGTCGTTTCACTAAAATACACTGTTGTTATTATGTTCTTTCACTGAACAATACAGAAAACTAACTCGTTTCAAGGTTGCCAACAGTTACATAAACTTTTCTACATTCTTAATGGAAAGTAAATAAACTTACTTGCATAATAATCTTTGCTCTTCTGGAAGTTCTGGAAAACTACTACAGATGCACGTTTGGGACATGTTTTATTAGATTCACCAGAGCAATAACAACAAAATAAAGGGAAATCGTGCTTAACTTTAATCTCGTACAGTTTTGTGATGGCTTCATATTAGCGAAGTTGCTAAATTTCAGGCAAAATCTTTTATTAAGCATAGCTCCGTAAGTAAACATTTGCGGACCTCTGTTTGTACGAACTTTTTACTTTAGTTTTACTTGTTCTCGTAGAATAACATATTAAAATATTTGCATATCTTCGTGAATCAACCTGTATAACGCCACACCTCACACACTACCACTGGATTTACTTACACTTCACAAACACACTTAAGAATATAAGACACATCACTCACATATCCACAAGGGAAGGGGGGCAAAAACGCCCTTTCCAATTAGCGGCTGAAGGTGCATTTTGGGATCAGACATCTTTACCTCTTTCCCGATACAGCTATAAGCCGGAAAGGCGGCCGGAGTGGGCGAGCGGTTCTAGGCGCTACAGTCTGGAACCGCGCGACCGCTACGGTCGCAGCTTCGAATCCTGCCTCGGGCATGGATGTGTGTGATGTCCTTAGGTTAGTTAGTTTTAAGTAGTTCTAGGGTACTGACGACCTCAGAAGTTAAGTCCCATAGTGCTCAGAGCCATTTGAACGATTTTATAAGCCGGAAACCACAAATATAGCCGGTCCACGTCCACTTGGTATTCATAACCAGCCTCAGAGATTCAGAGCCGCTATGGTTCCATTAACTACTGCATTTATCTCGGGAAACATTACCGTGGACGAGGAAACTTTGATGTACCCAGCGTTCTTTAGGGTCTTCTATCAGAACGGGTAGGTAAAACCTGCCTCCCGGGTCCCCCACACCGCTGCACAATCCTACACACCTCTTTCACAGGCGACCACTAGTCTGGCGACGTTGCTCCCTCTGTTGGTGATTTGCAGCCGTCGTCCATAGCCGCTTTTCCCCATTGGATATGACCCAAGAATGATAGGCACTCAATTCAAACATATAATACGAGTAAGGTCCAATGAATGGACCATCAAAAGTGTGCGACAGGCAGTCGAAATCTCTGTAACTTTCGCTGCAGCTGTAAACTCGTATTTCGGAGCCACGATCGGAAAAAAAACAGGTCACGAGTGTTATCGAGATCGTTAGAAGTACAGTACACATCCTGTAGATGTGTAGAAGCTCAGAACGCAACAGCTAAACACAAAGAGCGATAGGGAGAGAGAAAGAGAGAGAGACGGGGATGAGTGAGGGGAGGGAGAGAAAGAGAGACAAGAGCTGAGAACGGAAAAAAATAAAAAACTTGTGTGGGCGACGAGCTCGGGCGCAAAAAGCGTGGCTGCGGAGCGGCTCTGGCAAAGTGTCGGGTGGCGGCTATTTACTTTCAATTAGCCGGGGATCCACTCGAAAATAACACGGCCCGAGGCGGCGAGCACACGCAGCTCGGCGCGTCATAAACTGCTGGCGCAGCCGTGTTTGCGGTTCCCCCATTAAACAACTACACTACCCTGCACTAGGCTGCGCTACACACAGGGGTTGGGAGAGGGGGGGGGGGCTGTGGGAGGTGCCCTTTCGCTGCCACGACGCGGGGAGGCAGGTGTGTCAGCCTAGGTCTCGCTTTTCAGTCCCTCTCACACCCCACTTCCATCCCGCCCCGCCTCACCTATTCCCCTCTCCCACGCATCACGCATCACGTAAGCTCTCTTTTTTCCGTGCCGCCACTCGGAAAAGCGCAGTGACGCAGATGGAGCAACGGCTTACCCTCTCCACAGCATTTCGGCGTGTGCGTCAGTCGTCAAGAGGTGTAGTGGAGCGCGTGTAGCCGACGCCAAGCGCACCCACTCAGCGAGCGGGAAGACGTGGATCTCCAGACGGGGTGGCTCTTACCGGCACACGTTTCCTAATCCGTCATGCGGGAAACAGCCGGAAGCACTGCTTTTCTACTACTATCTAGCCCGTATAAGCTCCGTTCTCCTTGCACATTATATGGGTTAATTGATGATTATTATGTTAAAATCCTCTTGTTGTAGTTGACCGTGTATATCGAGACTTCGTTCATTGTTAAATGCAACGGTGTGGTACTAACTGATGGAGACGCATTAAGAACTGGTAAAATTTAATTTATTCCCTTTATCACACTGCACAAACATAAACACACTATTATTCAAACTGTATGCCACTACTATTAAACATAGAGATAAATCCTTCGCTACGCAACCGCCTTTGGCTCACGCAGCCTACACCTTCCACAGCCTCTCAACAACTGCTTCTGCTTGCGACTCTCTGCGCCACTGGGCATTGTCGCCCTCCAAAGAACAACCAATTACAGATACTGCACACCAGTACCCTCACATCCACAACACTAAAATGAAATTATGATAACAAAATATAAACTAGTACTAGTAGTTGTGTTCATCCGTAGCTCACTTTTACGAGGATACTGAACGTGTCTTCTATATATGTGGCTCCACATCCGCTGCAAAGTGCTTATTATTCTGCGTGTTGTTCTGGTCTTCAGTCCGAAGCCTCTTCATGTCCGAGAAACTACTACAGTCTACATCTGAATTTTCTCACAGAATTCATCTCTTCATCTCCCTCTACAATTTTTACCCCCCACGCTTGCCTCCAATACAAAATTGGTGATCCCTTGATGCATCACAATATGTCCTACCAACCAACCTCTTCTTCTAGTCAGGTTGTGCCACAAATTTCTCTTCTCCCCAATTCTATTCAACACCTCTTCAGTAGTTACTTGATCTACCGATCTAATCTTGCCCATTCTTCTGCAGCACCACATTTCAGAAGCTTCTGTTCTCTTCTTGTCTAAACTGTTAATCATCCATGTTTCACTTCCATACATTGCTACACTCCGTACAAATACTATATCCACCCTACTTCGACCATCATCAGTTATCTTGCTTCCCTAATAGCAAAACTCATCTACTACCTAAAGTGTCTCGTTTCCTCATCTAATTGCCTCAGCATCACCGGACTTCATTCGACCACATTCCATTATCCTCGTTTTGCTTTTGTGGATGTTCATCTTATATCTTCCTTTCAAGACACCGTCCATCCCATTCAGCTGCTCTTCCAAGTCCTTTGCTATCTATGACGGAATTACAATGTCATCAGCAAACCTCAAAGTTTTTATTTCTTCTCCCTGACTTTAATTCCTACTCCAAATATTTTCTTTTGTTTCCTCTACTGCTCGCTCAGTATACAGACTGAATAACATCGGTGATAGGCTTCAACCCTGTTTCACTCCCTTCTCGACCACTGCTTCTCTTTAGTGCCTGTCGACTCTTATAACTGCCACCTGGTTCCTCTACAAATTGTAATTAGGCTTCCGCTTCCAGTATTTTACCCTGCTACCTTTAGAATTTGAAAGGGAGTAGACCAGTCAACATTGTTAAAAGCTTTCTCTAAGTTTACAAACGTTAGTTTGCCATTCCTTGACCTATCTTCTGTGAACAGTTATGGGGTTAATATTGCCTCGCGTGTTCCTACATTTCTGCGGAATCCAAACTGATCTTCCCCGAGGTCGGCTTCTACTAGTTTTTCCATTCGCCTGAAAGGATTCGTGTTAGTAATTTGCAGACTTATTAAAATGATAGGTCGGTAATTTTCACATCTACCAGCACCTGCTTTCTTTGGAATCGGAATGACTACATTTTTCTTGGAGTGAAGTTATTTCGCCTCTCATACATCTTGCTTACCAGATGGAAGAGTTTTGCCATGACTGGCTCACCTAAGGCTACCAGTAACTCTAACGGATGTTGTCTTCTCCCTGGGCCTTGTTTCGACTTAAGTCTTATAGTGCTTTTGTCAAGTTCTTCACGCAGTGTCATATATCCCTTCTCATCTTCGTCTACGTCCTCCTCCATTTCCATAACATTGCCCTCAAATACATCTCCCTTGTATAGAACCTCCATATACTCTTTCCACCTTTCTGCCTTCCCTTCGTTGCTTAGGACTGGTTTTCCATCTGAGCTCTTGATATTCATACCTTTTCTCCAAAGGTCTCTTTAATTTTCCTGTAGGCGGCTTCTATATCACCATAGGTGATATATGCTGCTACATCCTTACATTTGTACTCTAGCCATTCCTGCTTAGGCATTCTGCACTATTAGCCGATCTCATTTTTTAGACATTTTTTCCACCCACTGTCTCCCGCATATTGTCATTTACAGCCGATGTTTACATAAGGCACAATCTATAAAATAAAAATCTAAATGTGCGTATGACTCCCAAAGTTTTTCACTGATTCTTTTAAAATTTTGAGACAAAGTTGCATTCGAAATTGCATGTGTTTCTATATAACTATTTTTTAAATCCATACAGTATATAAATAAACACGTAATATATGAAGGGGAAAGGTCATTACTAAAAATCGTGAAAAGTCCTTGACCAATAATCTTCAAGTTTTTACACAATACTCTGATGAAAATTCTGACTGAAACTGGGTATATATTTTTAATATATCTAAAATAGAAATATACAGGGTGTTTCATAAGTAATGGTCAATAATCCACACGTGGCAAGTACAGGCGAAAAGTAGCTAAAAAGCTCCAGTAAACATGGATCCACTGATCAACCGTTGTTGGGATACAACACATTTTCTGTTGCAGTTCATCAATGTCTGGGAAAACATGGCATCTATAAACGGTAAAGTAGGTGTTCGAAGTGCTGTCGATGCGACTGAATGCAACATTGAACTCGTCTCTGAAATGAGTTGCGAATCCTGTCAGGAAGTCCTGTGGAAATCTATAAATGCTGGAAGGCTACTTCAACTTGCAAGCGTAATTCCTCAAGAGAGTTGACCTCGATAGCACAGACCAAGCTTCTGACCTGACCCCACACTCAGAAATCCCGAATCCTTGGTGGCCACGGCGCAGGCCCTCCTCTACCTGACCAGTGTTGACCAAACGTCCGAGTTAGAAGCCGGTGCACACGTAAATGAATCCTGCATGTCCGCAGGGAACTCTTGAAGCCGGTGGAGGCTCTGTAATGATGTGGGACGTGTGTAGTTGGAGTGATATGAGACGACTGATACGTCTAGGTATAACTCTGACAGGTGAAATGTACTTAAGCATCTACCTGCATACATTTATGTCCACTGTGCATTCCGACGGACTTGGGCAATTCCAGCAGGATAATGCGACACCCCACACGTCCAGAATTGCTACAGAGCATCTCCAGGAACAGTCTTCTGACTTTAAACACTTCCACTGGCCACCAAACTCCCCAGACATGAACATTATTGAGCATGTCTGGGATGCCTTGCAACGTGCTGTTCGGCAGAGATCTCCACCCCTCGTATTCTTACGGATTTATGGACAGCCCTGCAGGGTTCATGGTGTCAGTTCTCTCCAGCACTACATCATACATTGGTTGGTCCACGCCGTGTCATGCTGCGCCACTTCTGAGTGCCCGTTGGGGCCCGACACAACATTAGGGAGGTGTACCAGTTTCTTTTGCTCTTTGCTGTACGAACTGACTACTACACAGACAGCTGAAGGAATGTGGGCTGTTCGCATGGAGCCGTTTTAGATAAGGGTACGTCGTTGTTTTTGTGGGTACTCATCAACGCCCATCTACGCGAGCAACCAGTCAAATTGAAGTATCCTGAACTCTGAACACTTCTACAAGAAACACACCAGCACAATGATTTCAACACAAATGGTCTTTGTTGACCGTCAAAGAAAAAACACTTACCTGACAGGGAAATAAGTTCACAATTATACGCAAGTACTTGGAACAGTAAAAGGAAGGCTTTCATAGTCAGAGTTTGCTTTCTGCTAGCTGACTATCAAATGTTTAAGTCCTCGCTCTCCTTGAGCGGAGCACGTTAGAATGGATGAACACTTACGTTACGCTCCGTACGACTTCGCAGTCCCTGCGGTCTTGCCAAATGAGTCTGACAGAAGACCAATGGGTCCCCGAGGAGGCTACGACGTCCCTTGGGGACGATGCAGAATCAGGAGCAGACTTTATCTGTTGACTAGCTGCTCCGTAATTGCCGTGATGGTCATAGGACGCGGTCCTAAATACCTGCACGGCGGAGGTACACTTCTTCCTGTTTGGCGCCTGCAGCTAAATCTTCATGCTATGAGCGACTTCTCTTGCTGATTCACCCGCCCTCTGTACTCTTGTCCGGTGTACGCGAAGGCCGCCTGCAGGTCGCGCTGCTAATGGCTGAGTAGGAGCGTCGAGTAGCCGCAGGGGCTGAGCTGGCAACCCACCCGGCGGCTTTGTGTTGGCGTGTGCGGTCGCTGCTCGACGGCCTTTGCGACGCGCAACAAATACGCAACGGAGGCGATTATTACTGACATATTTATATGTCTTCTATAATCACAAGTGGGATAAGTTAGAAAATACAAAACTAAATCCCTATCTTAACCACAAATCTGTAGTTACGATAGGTGACCGAAAACTTTTGACCGATAGTGTAACTTTATTACCTACGGACCAGCTGTAAATTTCCGAGACAGTTTCATTTACTTTCTCTTCAAACAGTTTGCAAACCTCCCCCTCACTTATCGACCTTAATGACACTGAAAAATTAAACTGCGTGTGCCTAATGGAAATTTGGAAAAAGGAATCGTCATCGAAGTTAATCTGTTGGTAAAGAGGGAGGAAGGGTTACATCTAAATGAAAGGAAAAATGCAAATGAAATTGGTGGAAATTAATTTTGAAAAAGGGTAAAGTTAATAAAGAAAGTAAATGTGCGGTGGTTACGTTAACAATTAACTGGCATTAATTAAATATTTCAGATTTGGGGAAAATTACGGTGGCCAGTCCTATGGACAACTAATATAATAACTGAAAAAGAGAGGTTATTGAACGTTAATGCACATATAATTAGCACTAAAAGCGTGGCAACTGAAGGTTGACATGTGTTGTGTGAAAACTGAACGTTCGTCAAAAGTAATAAATTTCGCTACACTCTGACTTAATTTAGCAAAAGAATTAATAAAACCGGAAAATTGAAAGTTAATTTAGTGACTGAAATTAATAGTGAACTTTGTTTCTGAAGCACTACGAAGTTAAATAAAATAAGGTTAGTCTTGGGCTACCTCAACAGTTATCTTAAAAGCAACTTGAATCTACGCAATTTAGAAATAAGAGATTTAACTTCGAATTTGAATTAAATGATTTCGAACAATTAACAATTACCCTGCTTGGTAATGCAATTCGGACAATGAGCAACAAAGGTTCATGCTAAGTTGCTGTATTTTAGTGATGCAAATGGAACATTTCGAAAAGCTGAGGTCTGCCATACAGTTCTAAAACTTACGTGCTTTCAGTCTTACTTGTTGGTTGATTGAAGGTTTGAAGTCATCGATCGAGGAGGTGGCGACAATCACTTATTGTCGGCCGTTGCTGTTGCAGAAACTTCTTCTCGACACAGTCACCAGGCGAAACGGGCTCTTGATGTGTGCCAGCTAACGTTTTCCGTCCGCGACGCCGTGCCCGAAACTATCGTAGCAAGTCGAGCGCAATTACATGCTGCCAAACCCCGAAAGCGCGGAACTCGCGGGAGCTTCACACAACACACCTGCTCCACCGCCCTACTCCAGCCAGACTCTGCTCTGCCCGCGCTGCACGCGGCAGAGTTAACACCCCCAAGATCCTAAACACTTTGCTTCTCCACATGGCCAATCGATGTAATCGTTCGATACCACAGTTTTCCCTAGGCAAGACGCAGTGTAAAATTCAAATAATATTTGCAAAACAGCCCAATTATACATCGACATAAATGCATAACTATTTATGTATATATACAAATTGCAAAACAATTACAATATATAAAGACACAGAAATATCATATCTTCAGGTAACAAAATAAGGAAAAATTTATAGTACAATAGATGGAAATAGGAGGATATGCATTTCCGGCGTTACATGTGCACACATTGTCTGACAATGTTCGTGTAACCTAAACAGACTCAGAAAATGTAAAAAAGAAGGGTCTCAAGAAATGGAATACTATTTACAAAATTAATCAGAGTACATTTCTGATCCCAGCGGAGGTTCGAGTCCTCCCTTGGGTATGGGCATGTGTGTTTGTCCTTAGGATAATTTAGGTTAAGTAATGTGTACGCTTAGGGACTGATGACCTTAGCAGTTAAGTTCCATAAGACAGGTAGATCTAAATACGCAAATTATTAATTAATTACATAGAATACATATTTTTATATAACCTTTTCGTAATTAATACTCTCGCCATGAGGGTCCACTTAACGCTAAACAAGAAAATAATATACAACAGATCGAAAAAAAACATAAATATTGACAGCAGAATTATTTCACATCAGTTGTCCGGGAAGAAAAACAACTCCGCCTTCCATACTCGCAAGTACAAAGAATGCCGACATAGGCACAAGAGCCGACAGCGGCTCCACCTCGCTAGTATTGTTGCGCCCGCCTGTGCGGCACGTTTGATCTCACTCGCCTGTGTAACGGCATTTCCAGAACATCCATTCCACTGAATTCTTTCGGAAAAACTCTCTCCCGAGTAATCTCAAGGAGTCCATTAACACTATCACAGTGGATAACTCAACACTGTCCAACATCACACGCATGTACTAGCCTGAAACTTAAAACAGCGTCTAAGTACATCGGCAATGACTACTAAAACACATATTCATGAAATCTTCCAGCGAGTTACAAAATCATATTTACATTCATTAATCTACTGTGACTCAGCTGAAAACTTAAACTAGCAGCTTGGATTTTTCAATTGATTAATAATCAGTTACTCTTAAATCATTGAATCACAATTAGTTTCTTGTTAATTACAACTTCTTTAATGACCTCTTGGTCAGGCAAAATCATGGTAACATGGCAAATCCTTAAATCTTACACTCTATATTTACGTACTGTACAAATTACCCATTCTGTGGTATTAATCAGTCCTCGGTTGGTACAATTTCAAGTCTACAATGTTCTGTATACCTAATAGTTTTCCAGAGCTTGAATACTCAAAGCAATAAGCATTTGTGTCAGGTATACCAATGACTTTATATGGTCCATTATAAACAAACTTAGATTTAGAGATTTCATTGTCTATCTCGCTCGATTTCTCATGAGCTTTTACAAGTACTAAGTCCCCGATTGCAAACTTAGCAAAACGCGCTTTAGCGTCATGACGACGTATGCGAGCATCGGCTTTTAGCTTCATTATTTCTCGCAAACAGTCTTTTTTCACACCAGTACTAATGTCAATCCGTGGAGGGAATTTGATTATCTCTTCCACTAAACTTTTATTTCTGTCATCTAACAGGATTTCCTCTGGAGAAAATCCCGTAGAATCATGTCTCAAGGTGTTCATAATTCAAATTCTGCTACATATTTGCCCAATGCCCTATGGTTGCGATGGCAATAGGTACGGCAAAGTCGGCCTAACTCGCGCATATAGCTCCCAGCGGGATTTCCAGCAGGGCAGTAAGCTGAAATATGGATCACTTCGATCCCATTACTTGCCATGCCTTCATTCCACATCTTAGAAGTAAATTTTGCCCCATTGTTTGATAGAATTGCCTGGGGCTTACCAACATGAACAAAATAATCGTTCACAAGCTTGATATAGACCAATTTGGCTGTAGCTTTCCTAATCAGGTATAGTTTGATGAACTTGGAAAAAGCTTCTAGCGCTACTAAAATGTAGGCAAAGTTTCCTGATGACTTGGGCAAAGGTCCGTACAAGTCCACGCATAGTATTTCAAAGGTGTCGCTAGGCCATATACTTTGCATAGGACCACAATTCGTACAGTTGGTAACCTTCACCTTCTGACATAAATCGCAAGTTTTCACTCTGTCAGTAATGCGTTTTAACATGTTGTTAAAATGCACTACTTCACTCAGCTTTTCCGTACATTTCTTTGGTCCACAGTGACCATACGCCAAATGGTAGTAGTCTATTATTTCCGTGACGTATTTGGTGGGCCAGCATACCCGCCAAATATTACTATCTTCACCCTTATGTATGTACTAGATATTATCGTATATCTTGTAATACTTCCTTAATTTTTCTCCTTCTGGACTCCTTTCGTCATATCGGGTTTTCACCATATTTAAACAACCGTCCTCGTTCTGATGACGACGTAGATTCTTACAGATGTTCACTATTAATTTACGTCCCTCAACTTCTTTAAAATAGTATAATTTGACCACTCCATCTGACTTACCTTTCAATACATCATGATTAGACACGGGCAACCGCGATAGTGCATCAGCTACGCAATTGTCGGTCCCTTTTACGTAACAGATGTCATAGTTAAATTGCTGTAAATACAGTGACCACCTAGTCAGTATTTCGTGAAGGAGTTTACAATCCTTCAAATAAGTGAGCGCCTTATGGTCCGTATGAATAATCATCTTACGGTCCCATAGGTAACCCTTGAACTTCTTGAATCCACACACGATAGCGAGACACTCCTCAGAAAACGTGTAGTTTCGCTCACTTTTTGATAAAGTTCGACTCGCGAACGCTATCGTCCGGCGTTCCTTATCTTCTCCTTCACCACCTTCTTGGAACAGTTCTACCCCCACCCCGTAATTCGACGCATCCGTCCGCAGATGGAAGGGTAGCGATAAATCAGGATGAAATAGTATGTTAGATCTTAACAACTCGTCTTTTAATCTTTCGAAAGCGGCCTGACACCCGTTAGGCTACACAAACGGAACATTTTTGCGTAAGAGGTTATTCAAATTTTCATCATTAAACACCTGTCCTTTTACAAATTTACGGTAAAATCCAGTGAACCCTAGAAAACCTTTTAACTGTTTCCTGGACTTGGGTGGAGGACAATTCCTTATTGCCTCTAGTTTCTCTGGGTCTTTCGTAATACCACCAGTGGTAATTACATGTCCTAAAAATTTCAGTTCCTGCTTCACAGATTCGCATTTCTTTAGCTTTAGAGTCATTCCGCCACGGCGCAATGCTCTAAAAACTTCATCTAACAGGTCACAATGGTCATGCCAAGTGCCATTGCCAACAATAGGTTGTCAACATACACAGTTAATCTTGAACTCAAAGCCGGGCCTAGCACTTTATCTAGGGCTCTGATGAAAACGGACGCAGATATATTAAGTCCAAACGGCAGTACTCTATACTGATAGCACCTGCCCGCAAACAAGAAGGCGGTGTATGGCCTAGATTCTCCTTCGAGTTCTATTTGCCAGTAACTAGCCGTCAGATCGAGGCCAGTCATGAACTGAAGGTCATGAAAACGTTGCAAAATCTCCTCCATACTCTCTGGTCTGTCTGTTTCGCGTTGAACGACGCTATTCAGCGTGCGTGCGTCAATCACAATACGCACACTACCATGCCGTTTTGCTACAATGACCAAACCGTTATTGTATGGACTCTTACTTCTTTCAATCACTCCCCATTCGATCATCTTATCTATCTCCCGTGGCACTGCTTCCTTTTTGGACAGCAGTATAGCATACGGTCTCACGAAGAATGGTTCGTGCGGAATTACATGCAACTTGCATTTATATCCTTCCACAAGTCCCGGTTTGTCTGAAAACACACTCTTATTCCTCATTATCACTTCATACAGGCCTCGTCTTTGTTCGTGTGTTACGTTTGACACACCGTCTACAATACTTTCCAATTCACTTTCTACACTATTGTCAATGCCGTGATTCCTCACATTACAGTAGTTCAAATTCATACCTACGTCAATAGCATCCGGCCAGTTAACAATGTGTATAGGCTGGCATTTCCTATGCACACCGTCTCCTGCCTCGTCAAAACTAACTGCTGTTGTTTCATCCTGTGATGTACATGTCAAAGTTTCGCAATTAATCACTGCAGGGTAATAGCCAATCTAACCCTAAATTACTTCCGTAGTTAAGTCTGGCACGACGACAAACTCTTGTTCAAATCGTGCCCCACATATCTCGAAGTTGACAAAAATCTGTTTTGTGACCGGTTTTCTGGCCTTCCCAGTAGCACCGATAATTTTCACTCCTGCTACTGGCGTAACTACGATACCAGGTCTGTCTTTCAGTAACTCAAATATTTTCCCAGATACAGCACTCAATTCTGCACCGGTGTCGATCAACACGTTTAGTTGTAGGTCGTGCATATTAACAGACACTACTATCTGTCTACACTTGTCCTCGACTGTTTCTTTATTTTCCCACAGTAAATCCTCGTCTCTCTCCAGGTCATTCCAGAAAAAACCATCCGGCTTTGATCCTAAATCCGGCTTATCTGGCGGCTTTTTCAGCCTCTGTTCACATACAGTTTTAATTTCAACACGTTTGTCCTGAGGCTTAGTCTGTAGCTTCGCCTCCAATACCGAAACCTTTTCCTGTAACTCGTCAACTAATGAGTGTTGCTTTGCTATCACTTCACTAATTGTCACCTTCGTTGATTCCTCTTTGGCCAGATTGATCTCATCTGCCAATCTACCTGGAGGAATGTGTCCAGTAGTCTCTGCAATTACTTCCTCTGGATCTGCGAAACCCACACTGCTATCGTCTGACCACATAACGTCAGCTCTAACCTCATACACGCTGTAATCTATGTGTTTTTCTACCAATCGGCTATCACTAAAATTCTCGTAATCTTTCTCCTTAATACTTTAAATGTTTAAACTAGCGATTTGCGTCGGATGGATCGGCTACTTCTACCACTATAACTTTCGGTAAAGTCTGCCGGTTGGGGCAAGTACTTCCCGTTACTACTTCAACATCCAACTCCTACGGGACGAAACACGACGAATCTTGCTCGTGTTCCCCATTAACATCAACTGTTTCTGGTAAAGTCTGCCGGTTAGGGCCAGAACTTTCTATCATTTCACAAACACTATCTTCCTGCGGGGCGAGACGCGGCAAATCCTGCACGCGCTCCCCATAAACACTTCTCCCATACAGGCCCCTATAATCTCTTAGTTCGTCGTATAAGCGACCGAACTGCCTTAACCAGACCTCATCCCTCTCTGCATCCCCTCGCTCGATGACGGACGTGTTATCTGACATCTGACCTTCTCTCAAGAATTGCGAATCATTCTGAAACTCAATCTCCAGTTCCGCTGTGGGTGTTACATCTGCCACTTTATAATCGTTTTTCGGAACACTACTTAAATTGTTCTCACTGACAGTGAATGTACTTCCTACTGCCGTGTCTACAGCTGATCTACTACTTGTGGGCGCACTCCTTTCTCCTAACACTGGCACACTCTCCCGCCGTTGATTATTCCATACGGAATTTTCATAACGACTGCATCTCAGTCTTCTCCTGTTATTGGGCCGCCAAAATTTCTCCACGCCCGGTCGGCCCCTCACCGGCGCGGCTAATGGTTTCCCTGTCTCGTCCCAGCAGATACGCTCCCCGGATGCTGCTGAGGCGGCTGATCACACCCTCTGGCGTTATTACTATTCTGTGAAGCCCTTATCACGTTAGTATGATACTGGTTTCCGTCATTCCTGTAATTATTTGCGTTGTACGGATTGTCATTACGGCCCGAACCACTATTGTTATTGCTGCCATGGTTGCGGTATGCATTATTCCCATGGTTATCGTTCTTGTGGTTGCTGTGGTACCCGTTGTTGTTACCACGGCCTCTACCACTGTCGCGATTATCGCGCCAATTGTCCTCGTCCTCCACTCTTTCCAGGAAGTCATTTATTGTCCTGTAATTGCTTCCTACGTAGCGTTTTGTATCATCTGGAAGCTTTTTGTAGAGTTCCCAGACTATTTCGGATTCCGTGCGGCCATCACGCAAATATTCCAACTTGCGGATCCAGCCCTCACAAAACACCTTCATCGAGCCGCGCGAATTCGCATCGAAAGGCCTCGATACGACAAATTCGCGCCAGACACTTTGTTGTTTTTGCTCTGACCAGTATTCAGCCAGAAACAAATTTTTAAACTCGTCGAAAGTCAGGTTCGTGATGTTGAGGTTTAAGGCCCAATGCTTGGCATCACCAGCCAACACGTCAATAACCGCATTAATTTTTCTCTCATTAGTCCATGATCTGGGTAAAACTCTTTCACAATTTTTAATGAAATCCGTCACGTGTATACCGTCTTTTTTCAAGGGGTTGAACCGCTCGTCTTTCGGCAAAAATTCCGAACTATGGCACAGATTGGCACATAGCTCTGTTTTTCGTCGAGTTTCTTTTCTAATTCCGACACTCTCGTAATTACTTGGCAAGTGGTTGTCACAAGCGTTTCCACTTGCCTATTTTTCTCTTCGCAGGTAGTAGCCTGCTTCACTAATTGAATTTGTTCCATCACCTTACTCTCGATGATCGGAGCAACTGCTTCTCCTACACTCCTCGATTCTGCTAATTTCGGAGTCAAAACGAGTATTTATGCTCGCAATTTCCGCCTGAACTCCTATCATTTCCGGTTTAAGATTACTGATTTCAGTATTAATCACAACAATATCTTCTTTTATTTTATTAACTTTTGTGTTAACAACTCCAACATTGTTGTTAACAACATTAATAGTTTTGTTCTGATTGTCTAGCATCTTCTCAATTTTTTCAGACTGAGCTTCTTACTTGGCAGACTGAGCTTTAATTTCTGACGATTAAGTTTCTATCTTGCTAGACTGCTCGACTGAGCCTTGATTTCGTTAATCAAAACATTCAATAAATCAGTTAAATTCCCGGAAACTACCGGTTTTACTTCCGTAGAGGGTTCCCCTTTAATTGTACCCCCGTATTCGTCATCAAGGGGTTCAGATTTGATTTTCACTGCCGATTCCGAAACATTTTCTAAACTTTGGAATTCCATTTCTGCTCTTTGTTGTGTTACGGCGGTCGCGTCTTTCATCCTAGCCGCCTGCCCCTGAACAATGGGTTCCGCGGTGCGCGTTTCCCACTGTTCGACCGATTGTTCCATACCCAAGTCTACCAAATTTTGGTAATTGTTGCCTTCACTCATTTTACGAATTTTCAATATAC
This sequence comes from Schistocerca cancellata, assembly GCF_023864275.1. Taxonomy (NCBI): domain Eukaryota; kingdom Metazoa; phylum Arthropoda; class Insecta; order Orthoptera; family Acrididae; genus Schistocerca; species Schistocerca cancellata. The sequence goes on along the minus strand of NC_064633.1, from coordinate 613,783,677 downwards.
ATGCCAAATCTCAAATCTAATTAGTATTCCTCCCACTACTTATTTTCGCTGACGTAACGACCTGTTCGTCACCAGTACTTTGTTACGAGATTCGTGTCCAGAACATTGTCCTGGCAACAGGTCGCCACGTGTTACCTCCCCCTCACTTATCGACCTTAATGACAGTGAAAAATTAAACCGCGTGTACCTAATGGAAATTTGGGAAAAGCAATCGTCACCGAAGTTAATTTGTCAGTAAAGAGGGAGGAAGGGTTAAATGTAAATGAAAGGAAAAATGCAAATGAAATTGGTGGAAATTAATTTTGAAAAAGGGTAAACTTAATAAAGAAAATAAATGTGCGGTGGTTACGTTAACAATTAACTGGCGTTAATTAGATATTTGAGATTTGGGGAAAATTACAGTCTCCAGTCTTATGGACAACTACTATAATAATTGAAAAAGAAAGGTTAATGCACATATAATTAGCACTAAAAGCGTGGCAACTGAAGGTTGACACGTGTTGTGTGAAAACTGAATGTTTGTCAGAAGTAATAAATTTCGCTACACTCTGACTTAATTTAGCAAAAGAATTAATAAAACCGGAAAATTGAAAGTTAATTTAGTGACTGAAATTAATAGAGAACTTTGTTCCTGAAGCACTACAAAATTCAATAAAATAAGGATAGTCTTGGGCTACCTCAACAATCATTTCAGAAGCTACTTGAATCTACGCAATTTAGAAATGAGAGATTTAACTTTGAACTTGAATTAAATGATTCTGAACAATTAATAATAGTAAAATTTAGTACGTACCAAACTGAGCTGCAGTCACAGGTGAGCTAAAATATGGTAACAAAACTCGCATTCTTAATTTGTGCTTGTGTAATCTAAATACAGTTCTGTTTGGTTATGGTAGCCAGCTATGAATACTTTAACCGAACTTTGAAATTCAAGCAGTGAAATGGAATGATATTACTTTAATGCTGGCGTTTGAATTTCAACGACACTCGGGTTCATTTCGGAAAAGGAAGGGACTCTGCTTGGTAATGCAGTTGGGACAATGACCAACAAAGGATCATGCTAAGTTGCTGTATTTTAGTGATGCAAATGGAACAGTTCGAAAAGCTGAGGTCTGCCACACAGTTCTAAGACTTTACGTGCTTTCAGTCTTCCTTGTTGGTTGATTGAAGGTTGGAAGTCGTCGATCGAGGAGGTGGCGACAATCACTTGTTGTCGGTCGTCGCTGTTGCAGAAGCTTCTTCTCGACACGGTCACCAGTTGAAACGGACTCTTGATGTCTGCCAGTTAACGTCTTCCGTCCGCGACACCGTGCCAGAAACTATCGTAGCAAGTCGAGCGCAATTACATGCTGCCAAACCCCGAAAGCGCGGCAACTCGCGGGAGCTTCACACAACACACCTGCTCAACCGCACTACTCCAGCCAGACTCCGCTCTGCCCGCGCTCCACGCGGCAGAGTTAACACTACCAAAGATCCTAAACACTTTGGTTCTCCACACGACCTATCGATGTAATCGTTCGAGAGCATAGTTTTCCCTAGAAAAGACGCAGCGTAAAATTCAAATAATATTTACAAAACAGCCCAATTATACATCGACATAAATGCATATATATATATATATATATATATATATATATATATATATATATATATATATATATACAAATTGTAAAACAATTACAATATATAAAGACACAGAAGTATCATATCTTCAGGTAACAAAATAAGGAAAAAATTTATAATACATTAAACGGAAATAGGAAGATATGCATTTCTGGCGTTACATGTTCTCTTGCTTTGTCAAGAACTGATGACCCAAAACGTTATGACCAATGGCCACTGCTATACTGATCTAGTAAGGAAAGTATGTAACTAGAGCAGCAATGATTGGAGAATTATTATAGCGACAAATCGGGAAATTTTGGCAAAGGGCAGATTGTTATAACCTGAAGCCAGGGAATAAACATCAGGGAAGCGGCGTAACTAGTCGGCTATTCGCTTGCTAATTTCGTGAGCATGTACCGAAAGTGGTTGAAAGACGGTGAACCACGAGTAGACGAGAACGGTATTGAACGTCCATTTCTCGTTTGAGAACGTCGATGTAGGCGGCTTGTCCCCTCAATAGAGCAGGATAGACAGTGATCTTTGGCATTCCAAAGACGGAGTACAAGGCCGTGGCACGTACGTCGCAGCACGTGACACAGCAGGTCTTGCGAGTGCCAGCCGCCTTCCCCAGCGGGGACCGACTGACTACACTCATACCCATAAAGTAAGGATAACGCTGATACACGGTGAAACAACGCTCTGGCGGGCAATTTTTGGGTTTAAATCATCTCGGGGTCTGATCATGCGGTACATCTGACCTGCGGTCGTCGCACGGTGGCGCTGGCGGCAGTCAACATACGCAGACGTATGTTGGTGCATGTCAGAGTACGGTGCAGCGAGTAAGTGTGCAGACGTATTCAGACGTGCTAATGCTGACTGTGTGTTGAAAATGGCTCAAAGAGCACATGTTGATGACGTTATGAGGGGTAGAATACTAGGGCGACTGGAGGCTGGTCAAACGCAGCAGGTTGTAGCACTGGCCCTGTGTGTGCCACATAGTGTGATCTTAAGATGATGGCAACGATTGCAGCAGACAGGAAACGTGTCCAGGAGATACAGTACAGGACGTCCACAGTGTACAACACCACAAGAAGACCGATGTCTCACCATCAGTGCCCACACACGGCCAAGGAGTACTGCAGGTGGTTAGTTTCTACCAGTTTTTCCATTCTTCTGTAAAGAATTCATGTTATTATCTTGTTACCGTGACTTATTAAACTCATAGTTTGGTAACCTTACTGCAGCCACTACAACGGTTGTCTCCAGACACATAGTCTACAGACGACTGAACAGACACGGTTTAATCGCCCGGAGACCTGCAAGGTGCATTCCACTGACGCCTGGTCACAGGAGAGCCCGTAAAGCCTGGTATCAAGAACACAGTAGATGGTCATTGGAACAGTGATCCCAAATTATGTTCACGGACGAGTGCAGGTATGGTCTGAACAGTGATTCTCGCCGAGTTTTCTTCTGGCGTGAACCAGGAACCAGGTACCAGCCCCCTTAATGTCCTTGAAAGCGACCTGTAAGGAGGTCGTGGTTTGATCGTGTGGGGTGGGATGGTGATTGGTGCACGTACACCAGTGCATGTCCTTGACAGAGGGACTGTAACAGGTCAAGTATATCGGGACCAGGGGCGGACCCAAGGGGGGGAGGGGGGGACAATAGGGGCAATTCCCCCGCCCCCCCCCCCCCCCCCCCCGGTGCGTGACCGATCTTTTTTTTCCGACTGCTTTAGGGAATGATTACGTCGGCCTATCTAGTATGTTTTACTTGAAGTCGAAGATGTAAACAATGGCACGCAAATTGATGTAACAATTCAAAAAGAGACCTTGAAACCTCTTCCATTTAGCGAATAAACTACAGAAGAAACAACTATACTTACGAATAAAATGATAATATTCGCTGAGGCATGAGCGATCTGTGTCCCTTTTTTAGCACTTTCCCCGCAGTACGTATGTATTTCTAGTGGCAATTTGCAAAGACATGGTCTTGATAATTAAGCGATGAACACCAAAGAAATGCTTGAAAATATTCTCATTAGTTGCAAATAGTGAGAACCTTACGACAGTCCCTTTTATTCCGCAATTGCACGTTTTCGATTTGGATGAACGCTTCTCCCCCATTTTCGCTTTCTTCTCACTTTTGATGCAGAATGTGAACAAACAATAATTAGCCAAATGTAATAATGTACACGAAAATAACGTCTGTGGATTCATTCACAATCCATTCTCTCATACGGTAAGAATATAAATGTTATGGTCAGCAGATTCAAACAGATACTGTGTAAGTAGGCTGTTTATGTTTTCTTTATGTAAGTAGGCTGTTTATGTTTTCTTATTGGCAACATTACGTAGCGCTCTGTATGGCTGTACTGTGTGCAGTCTGTGGCTAGTTTGCATTGTTGTCTGCCATTGTAGTGTTGGGCAGCGGCAGCTGGATGTGAACAGCACGTAGCGTTGCGCAGTTGGAGGTGAGCCGCCAGCAGTGGTGGATGTGGGGAGAGAGATGGCGGAGTTTTGTAATTTGTCATGAACTGCTGTATGTATATTATGACTATTAAGGTAAATACATTGTTTGTTCTCTATTAATATCTTTCATTTGCTAACTATCCCTATCAGTAGTTAGTGCCTTCTGTAGTTTGAATCTTTTATTTAGCTGGCAATAGTGGCGCTCGCTGTATTGCAGCAGTTCGAGTAATGAAGATTTTTGTGAGGTAAGTTATTTGTGAAAGGTATAGTTTAATGTTAGTCAGGGCCATTCTTTCGTAGGGATTTTTGAAAGTCAGATAGCGTTGCGCTAAAAATATTGTATGTCAGTTTAAGCACAGTCTTGTATAAATTGTTCTAAGGGGACGGTTCATATGGCGACCCTGCCAGGATTCGAACCTGGAATCTTCAGATTTTTTCTTGTAGTTTGCGTATTTAGTGTAGCTTTTGTTTATTGCTACCGCGTAATTGTAGAGAGAATCTCCTTTGTAGTTGCTGTCTTTCATTGTTGCACAGTAAAATAGTTGTGGCATGCATGTAGATTTGCACCAAGTATTTCGCAGCTGCAATTAACTAGATATTATTTTCTGTGCTATGTTAATGTGTTCTCTTATTTTTGCACTTCAAATTGTGCTTTTCTGTGTTATCGTGTGAAATATTGTGACAATAATTGCGTGTGAAAAACGTAACACTAGGCTCCAAATTAAACTGAGAAATAATAGTGACGACGAGCGTAGCTTATCAGCACCACTGTGTAGTGAATTAACAGACATTCGAAGTAGTAATTTGGTAATTGTGCATAGGGAAATGGAGCGGGCGGCAAATAATGGTGTAGGCAGTGAAACAGGTAGTGAACAAGGAAGCATTATCGATCGATTGGTCGGCAACAGCTCGCCTGAGGAATCCGAAATGATAGGACACAATTTTGCGAATACTGTAGATTCAGGTTTTGCGTCCTCACCGTTTTCTCAAATAAGTCAAGATACATTTTCTGCTTGTCAAAATGTGAATGTTACTGGTGCAAATGCACTGCCAAAAAGCATAGAGAAACAGATTCCAGACACTAATACATTATTATTGCAATTAATGCAAAAAATGGAACAAAATCAGAAACAAACACAGCAACCGTTAGACACAATGGGACAAAATCTTCAAATGTTAGACACAATGGAACAAAATCAGAGACAAACACAGCAAAAGCTTCAAAAGTTAGACACAATGGAACAACACCAGAGACAAACACAGCAACAGTTAGACGCAATGGAACAAAAGCTTCAAAAGTTAGACTCAGTGGAACATAAGGTTGAACTAACACGTGAAGATTTAACTACTGAGTTACATAACATTGAATCGAAATGTCAGAAAGTCTGTAATGACGTAAAAACACAAATTTGTGAGCATTTCCAACCTATTTTTGCGCATCATGAAAATGCATTACAGAATCATGAAGCGGCCATAAAAGAACTGCAAACTATTGTTCATGAAAATCATGAGACCTTGCAAGCTAAAATTGACACAGTTGCATCTACCGATTTGGTTACGCAACTTTCAAAAACTCAAGAAAACTTAAAGGACACAGTAGATACTCTGAAAATTGGTTCAGAAAGACACATGGAGGAAATTAGTTCATTATCAGAGAAAGTAGTTGAACTTTCGGATCAGCTAAATAATTTATCTACGAAGGTAGATGATAATCTGAATGACACAAAACCGGTAGTCTTTAATAACACAGAAGAGTGCGAACAAATCAGGAAACTGAAACAAAATCTGAATGAAATTGATACGCAACACCAAAGAGAAATCCGGGAAGTACAAGATCAGCTGACACAGGTAATACAAGAATTACGTATTTCAGAGGACACTCGCGCTCCAATACGGGAAGAGGGACATAGAAATACGGAAAAGCCACAAAATAATAACACAGGGCATTTCGAAAATTATGAACGAAATTGGCAAGGTGCACCGAATTTTGAGATGGAACCGCCGACACGACGTAACAATGACCGATATGCTACTCGCCGACACGATGATTTTGACTATAAGCTGTTCATTACTACACGTAAATTCAAAACGTTTAAGAATTCTGCCAACGAATTCATCCACAAGCGTGGCTCCATCAATTCTCTCATTGTTTCCCTCCTAACTGGTCATTGGAGCACAGGTTAGAATTTATGTGTGGCTACTTGGAGAATGAACCAGCTGTAAGAATGCGATCAGTCATTCACGATTGTCACAGTGAGGGAGAATTTTACCATGCGTTCCTCTCAGCATATTGGTCACAAGCTACACAAGACCGAGTAAAACATAGCATCATGATGATGAAACACTTTGAACAATCTGAATTTTCCAGTCTTGTGAAATATTTTGAAGACATGTTGCACAAGAATCAGTACCTGTCAAACCCATACAGCCCCTCAGAACTCATCCGCATTTGCTTAATCAAATTACCTGAACATTTACGGCATATTATTTTGGCAGGACGTTGCAAAGACGACATTGAAGCTTTTCAGGGACTCTTACAAGAATTAGAAATTGACACAGACAGTCGCGGGCTGCGAAAACAGGAAAACAATCACTACAGGTCACATCCGTCACAATTCCGTGACGACAGAAACAATAAATGGCCACGACAAACCTATTCTTACAACGTAAATCGTGACCAAAACAGACACCACCCATATGACAACCACTGGCAGAGTAATAGTTACAGGGAAAGATCACCTTTCCGCGGTAATGACTATCACAGAGACAATCAGAGAAACAGACAATATGGGAACCAAAATAATTATTATCAAGGAAGACAGAATAACTTTAGACGCAACGGTCCAGTGCGCAGTTACGACTCAGGGAGAAATTCTCCACCACGTGACCGACAAGAAAGAAACTACAGAATCTACCGACATGACGACAGACGATATGATCGTAACGACAGACCTGAACTGCATCAGAACTGGCGGGATTCTCGTCACAGTGAATTTGTAGAAGTTAAGTCTCCAAATCCCAGTAACGATGCGCGCCTACAAAGAAACAGACAATGACTCGCACCGCAGGCAGCCACCTGCGCCCGCTGGCTCAGGGAAAAATAACATAGACGCTAACCTTGAGAAAAATTCCATTATTCTTTACCGACGTATACCACATGATAATTGCGTTAAAGTTGAAACTCTGCATACTAGGAAGAGCAAAGGGCTACACCACATTTCACATGTAAAACCGTTTATTGAAAGATAATCTGCTTTTTAACTTTGTCTTTGACATAAAACGTTTCACTTCACGTTACTAGTATGCTTTAGAAACTGTTACCATGCAACAATGTTTAAAGTTAAATATCCAGTCAAGAACCAAGAGAAGTTATTTAAACAGAAACTATGAATGCATTGTTATTGCGAACAGACGACACAGTGTTATTGTGTGTGTACATTCTTGCTTGTTAGTTGCACGATTACGTAATGACTATAAGTCTCACATACTTAGAACATATACTAGTACTGCTAATGAGATTTTAATGCAACATTTTGGTTTACATGAAATTACATTCTGGATTTAAGGCACTTTTTGTGAGATACCAGATGGGACAGTGGTTAGTTTAGTGACAGCTACACGATTTTATCACGACACTACTAATGAGTGACAATTTACAATGTTGCTTTTGCGGTGTTTCTGATTTATATCTGCACAGTTTTCTGAATTATTCTGGAAAGTAAAACATGTTTTAGTAGTAACTTTTGTGGTATAGCTGCAATGAGACAGCCTTTTCCGTAGCACAACAATACGTTACAGCACAGTACTTTCTTCATCACGGCAATAAGCGTAATAACTAAGATATCTATACGCAAAGCATTTCACTTTTGTTTATCATGAGGTAAGTACATTGACTTCTGCAGAACTTAGCTTTCGGAGGACAATAACTACGACACTTCCACAGAGATAATCTTACAGCAAGACGCATATTTAGCGCTACAGAACACGTATTTGAGTGATTAATTTTGTACTTAACTCATTTATTTTTAAAGATAGTTGAGGTACAATGATACAAAGGTTTTCCATAATACATTTCATTCCATTGTTGTAATCTGTAACACCTGAGGGTATATACCATTAATCCTCAGGGGGGTACACGCCTACTTTGTGTACCATGTGTTTGGCAAGCACAAGGAGCCCTAGCTAATATGGTATTTGCTTATACAACTTTACACATCGGTACCATATTTCTCTAATACATAAATTACACAGCTATCTGATCATTTAACTGAGAGATAAACTTTTCTTTTACTACATCAGTGACACATGTTTACGCAATTACACAGTTGGGTAACTTCACACTTATGAAATTGTATTTTGTCTGTACTTTGTGAACTGTTCATATTTTTTCGGAACCATTGTGATACTATGAGAGCTTTGAATGATGTATTTGGTATGGGATCATGATTTTTAAAGTACGTTTGAGGTAGATGACACTATTGAAATGAGCAGAGAATTTTCTTTAGGTTTTGAAATTATTGCAGAAAGCTACGACGATTTTGAGATTTGACTGAGGTGTTTTGATGTTATTATTATGATGACGATGTGTATTATGCTGTTGAGGTATGTTTATGATCAATAGCCGATGTTATATGAGGAATTTGATTATGCTACATATTTATTAAGATGAAATATTGAAGAAGTGTCGACGAATAAGGTAAGGAATAATGAATAGTGGTTAGGGACGCTGATTTGTGAATAAGGATGTTGGAAACCAAGAATCGTATTTTAAGAGTTATGAAATGTGTGTGGATATGTGTGAATGTATCACAATGCCGGCGAAATTTTTTTGGACACTGTTATATCAATACCATTTTGTTTCTACACATTTGCAACGTAAATCCTTGACCTGTGAAATATTTTTATATAAGACTGTCACTGTAGCGGAAACTGTTGTCGTAAATATTTCCGTAAGAAAGTTAAGTGACCACCTGCACGTAATGCGTCGTGGGCACCCAGCTGTGTCAGACGCCTTAAAAAAAAAGCCATTAGTGAAAGCCTTTGCAGAGGCACAGGTAGAAAAAAAAAGGGAGGCCATTATCCTCGCTTTTGACATTCCTTTGTAGAAAGCACCGCAAATACGACACGCTTACATCTGCACACGTGATTATGACAAGTATTTTTCTACGAGAGTTGAGAGCTACTGACTTACGAAATGCCACATAGCTATTGACTTATGTTTTTATGCTTGGGTTTGCGTAATTGCTTATTTCATTTGATATCTGTTTTCCAGCTGTGTTGCAGCATTGGTTTTATAAAATAAACTTATATGCATTTGCTAATGTGAACACTTTCTGTCAACAGATCTATTAAACAATAATTTTGTGATCCACATTCTTCAAAAAAGGAACACTTGGAAAGGAAAGACCAATAAGAAGGGACTAGTAACAGAAACTGCATACATAATTTCCTTTTCAAGTACATGGTAATATTTTTTTTTACAATAAGTTGTTGTGGTGCACCACTTTAATTACATAGACATTAAGATGTGAATATACATTTCCCTTATCTGCATTGTTGTTTTTACTGTAATATTTTTTCTGCTTGAGCTATGTCATGTTTAGGTATAAGTTCCTGCTGTTTGCCAGGCATAGTGTTACTGAATTTGCGTTGTATTACGCTGTTAAGCCAGTTTTACTACTAATTTATTTTTCTTGTTTCCTGCACAGTGCCTTATATTAGTTGTAGTACTGCAATTGCTTTGCATATTTAAAATTTTTGTCCTTGATGTTTGTGTTAATTGTTTTATGCTGCTGCATTGCCTCGTCCCTTAGTTTAGCATCTGAGCTCAGTAGATTTAAGTTAGCTTAAGAGGGGGTAGACTATATAAGAAACTAACTATAATGGATTGGAAGAAATGAATTGAGAAGCTATAAGAAAATGGTTTGGCCAACAAAGTAGTGTACAGTGGAGAAAAACTATTTTTGAAAGAGGATATGAACAGAATACAGAAAGCATGCTTGGATAGGATTTTTTGGTGGAAACAAATGTTGAAATAAGACGAAAGATCTATCGAATGAAGTACCAAATGTTACACTGAAAACAAACCCTGTCCTTTCCTTTTGTGTTATCCCACTATGTGTTTGTGTACCTTTGTGTATTTATGTTCTTCCTGTCTTTATATGTTTACCTGATAAGACATTATCTGTATTATTATGATTGTAGAATTTTTCTAATACTCAGCTACATGAACTATAATGAGGAATACTGTTATCCTCAAAAATAATTTGCATTAATAATATGTTATTTACTTTGTAAAGATGTTTAGACATTATTTATTCTGTTTTGTTTTAATGCTCATGTGTAAAGTTGATGTTTCAAAAGTTATTTTGTTCTTTCCTGTATTTACTTATGTCATAATTCCTGTAATACTGATGTATATGTTAGTTAAATTCTTTTGTAAAGCCCATATTACCACAAATGTTATCTGTATTATTATGTTTTTAATGATGTATTTTGTACCTTTGTTATTGTATTCTTATGTTATAAAATTGTAATTGACAGTAGTTCAGCAAATTAAGTAACTTGTAGGTTCCATTTCACTGCACACGTTTCTGTTGGTCATAGTATATGGACAATATGTGAGGAGTAGGGACTGATAGTGTTTGCACGTGTGTTAATAATTCAGCAAGGGACTGGATAACAGTATTGCTGGTTCCAAGGACACTTCCAAAAAACTTTGTGAGTGCACAAGTGGTGGTTATGGACTTGCTCTATTATCCGCAAGACTCTTCAATGGTGATTGTGCACCTGCACAGTCACAACAGATGGCTGCTGGCCATCTCTACAAGGACTACAGTGGGTCTGCATCTTTGATGACCCACCAGTACCATTATTTCTACAAGGACTACAGTGGGTCTACACCTTTGCTGACTCACCAGTACCATTATTTCTACAAGGACTGCAGTGGGTCTGCACCTCTGGTGGCCCACCAATACCATACTCTCTACCAGGACTACAGTGGATCTACTCTGTGATGACCTACCTACCAATATTCTTCAAAACTTCGAATGACTCTGCTGTGGGTTTGCTCTGTTGTGGCCCATTACCTGTCAGCATGTCAAGAGTCAGCACTGTCTTTCCGTTGGAAGCACCACTACTTCTTCAAGACTGCATGGAAATCCACTACTTCTGTATGCAATTTTTTTTACTAATGAGACTTTGTGAAAAAAAACTGTAATTACTATTATGATGAATGATCAGGACTGTCTTTATGGACTGTGAGAAAATTTTAGCTTTTGACCAACATTGTATCAATAAGTGTGTGCATTTGATATCTTTCTTACTGTAATTATGAAAAAAATTTTCAAATCTGTATTGGCCACTGCCCAAAAAAATTTGTAAAATTTTTTGTGGGGAGCGTGGGGGCTATGTAAGTAGGCTGTTTATGTTTTCTTTATGTAAGTAGGCTGTTTATGTTTTCTTATTGGCAACATTACGTAGCGCTCTGTATGAAAATCACAGGCTGTACTGTGTGCAGTCTGTGGCTAGTTTGCATTGTTGTCTGCCATTGTAGTGTTGGGCAGCGGCAGCTGGATGTGAACAGCGCGTAGCGTTGCGCAGTTGGAGGTGAGCCGCCAGCAGTGGTGGATGTGGGGAGAGAGATGGCGGAGTTTTGTAATTTGTCATGAACTGCTGTATATATATTATGACTATTAAGGTAAATACATTGTTTGTTCTCTATTAATTACTTTCATTTGCTAACTATCCCTATCAGTAGTTAGTGCCTTCTGTATTTTGAATCTTTTATTTAGCTGGCAATAGTGGCGCTCGCTGTATGGCAGTAGTTCGAGTAATGAAGATTTTTGTGAGGTAAGTTATTTGTGAAATGTATAGTTTAATGTTAGTCAGGGCCATTCTTTTGTAGGGATTTTTGAAAGTCAGATTGCGTTACGCTAAAAATATTGTATGTCAGTTTAAGCACAGTCTTGTATAAATTGTTCTAAGGGGACGTTTCAACTGAAATCAAGAAAACTCAGATTCATTTCTCTTTCTCCAAAGTGCAGAGGGCAACTCTGCCAAAGACTGAGGAAGATGCGTTTTCCTCATCAATATAACTTATTCTGAGGTACTAAGTGTATGCTTCTATCGCAATCTGAAAAAAGCATGAATTTCATAACAGCGTTAGAACTGTGAGTTGTGGCTTTGCTCTAAACTGTTTGCTTATTTCGGAAGTCAAATCTTGAAGAAACAAACTGGTGTTTGCAAATAGCCAAGAAAAGAAGGAAGAATCTGCTTATTTAAGAACATCGATGAATGAAAACCACCTCCTTGGTCTTGCACTTATGCATATTCATTAGCAGATTCCTGTAGACATAGAAAAAGTAATTACAATATTTTCAAAAAGTGGGCATAAAAGGAGATTAGAATTTAATATTTAAGAGCAGTATTGTGAATATACATATTTAATATTAAATTTCATTTTATCTATACTTTTTCATTTTTATTTTATTTCTTTTTTTTTACACGAAGAAAGAAAGACATTTATTATTGTTAGTATTTACATTAAAAAAAAACACCTTATTATGAGCATAAAATGACGTAATTAACAATATAAGATGATTTCCTGAACATAGTAAAATACCCTATTATAACCTTTCGCTGTCGTTTCGTCATTGCTACGTATAAACACATGCGCGAATTCGATGGCAACATTTTGTCAAATGAAAGCAATTGGTGAACCAATTTCGAAGATATAAGAATGGAAACATATGAACATTAGCATTTTTATAGATTATTTTACATTAGCAGACAAACACAGAGTTTTTCAAGTGAACATGTCGTCTTTGAAGAATATTTTTTAGGTAATGCAGTAATTTATTTCATTAAACACACTTAACACATATCGATACACAATAAACTAAAAACATAAATATATATATATATACACAATTGAAGAAAACTTTAAGAACCACAACACTCAAGATTTTTATAAAATATTCGCAAATCAAATCAAAGGATACACTCCACAAAATCTCTGCTTCCGGAAACAGAATGGAAAATTGGCACTAACTAACAAAGAAAATTGCCAAGAACTAGCTAAATATTTCTCACAACTCCTAAATTGCCCACAACCAAGTACAAGATTCCCCAGATTACAACCAGAACACACGAATGAGACTTCACTACCACCATCTCAAGAAGAAATTTATAGTCACATTAGAAAACTCAAAAACAATAAATCATCGGGAGAAGATGGAATTGTAGCTGAACTACTGAAAAACCTTGGTCCAAATTCGTTAAAAGAGATCACTAGCATCATCCAAGAAATTTGGCAGACAGAAAATATCCCAGAGGAGTGGAAGTGTGCACTAATTCACCCATTGCACAAAAAGGGAGAGAGATCAGACGTAAACAACTACAGAGGCATTTCACTTTTACCAGTTACCTACAAAATTCTATCTGCATGTCTCCTAAAGAGGGCACAAGAACAACTAGAACATACAATTTCAGACTACCAAGCAGGCTTTCGTCCTAATAGATCATGCCCGGAACAGATATTCAACCTTAAAACTATTTTAAAGATTAAAGCAATCAGGTCAAAACCAATAATCTGCACATTCGTTGATTTCAAAAAGGCATACGATTCCATAGACAGACAGTCTCTATGTCACATTCTCGAAGAACGAGGCCTAGACACTAAAACCCGAAAACTAATTGAACAAACACTAACAGAAACCAAATCAAAAATTAAATTCAGAGGGGAAATTTCGGAACCATTCTCAATTAAAACAGGAGTAAGACAAGGAGATGGGATCTCACCACTATTATTCAATATAGTTTTGGACAAAGTTATGAAAGAGTGGGAAGTAACACTAAGGAAACAAAGCTTGTGGAAGCCAATTGAACTAGGAAGAGGTAAAGGAAAATTGAACATCCCTTATTTAGCGTTTGCAGATGACTTGGCAATTATAACTGACAGTGAAGAAACAGCAGTAAAACAAATTGAGACACTTAAAGAATGTGCTGAGAAGGTTGGCCTGCAAATCTCCTTTGAGAAGACAGAATTCATCTGCTCAAAATTAGATATTTCGAAACTAAAAACAAAGTATGGTGAAATAACTAGAGTCAAGCACTTTAAGTATCTCGGTGAAGTTATTGAACCAACAGGACTTGAGAAAATAGCACAAAAAAACCGATTACAGAAAATCAAGAAAGCATTCGGACTTATTCAAAATATATATAACAAGAAATGTCTATCAAAAGGCACTAAAATCAGACACTACAACACAGTCATCAAACCAACAGTCACATATGCAAGTGAAACACTCTCCCTGAATAGAAAATTAGATTTACACGAAATTAAGAAAGTAGAGAGAAAAATTATTAGAAAAATCCTAGGACCACGATACACACAAGATGGATACAGGCTGCAGACTACCGAGACAACCGAAAAAATATCAAACATCGAGGCAGATATCAGGAAGAGGCGGATGAAGTTTTATGGACATATAGACAGATTACCTGGAAACAGGTTAACTAAACGTCTACTGGACTATATGACATCACTTAAGGCAACAATACCCTGGGTAACTGAAGTTAAGAAGGATTTGAAAAAGGCAAAAATTGACATAACAAACACATCAGACCGGGATACATTCAGAAGAAAAATCGACAAGTGGAAGTTTACTCCAGAGACGGAATCTAAACCTTTCCGACCAAAGTGGACCGAAGAAAGGAAGAAGGCCTTTGGGGAGGCAATGAAGAAATACTGGGAAAATAAGAAGAACATTAAGAAATGTTAATCACCTGCTTATCGTTCTCCCATGGGGACATTCGCTAATAATAATAATAATATATATTGCGCACACACACACACACACACACACACACACACACAAATATATATATATATATATATATATATATGTGTGTGTGTGTGTGTGTGTGTGTGTGTGTGTGTGTGTGTGTGTCTGTGTGTGTGTGTGCGCGCGCGCGGGTATAGAGTATTAATGATTTTATTTGGAATTAAGGCAGGTACCAAAACATTTGCCCCCCCCCCCCCCCCCGACCGAGATCGTGGATCCGCCCCTGATCGGGACGTCATTTTTGCACCAGTATGTCCGACTCTTCAGGGGTGCAGTGGGTCCCACCTTCCTCCTGATGGGTGATAACGCACAGTCCCACCGAGCTGCCATCGTGGAGGAGTACCTTGAAACATAAGATATCAGGCGAATGAAGTGGCCTGTCTGTTTTCCAGACCTAACCCCCATCGACCACGTCTGGGATGCTCTCTTTCGACGTATCGCTGCACGTCTTCAAACCCCTACGACACTTCAGGAGCTCCGACAGGCACTGGTGCAAGAATGGAAGGCTATATCTCAGCAGCTGCTCGACCACCTGATCCAGAGTATGCCAACCCGTTGTGCGGCATGTGTAAGTGTGGATGGTGATCAAATCCCGTATTGACGTCGGGGTACACGCACAGGAGACAGTGACGTTTTGTAGCACATGTGTTGCGGGACGGTTTTCTCAACTTATCAACAACACTGTGGACTTACAGATCTGTGTCGTACGTGTTCCCTATGTGGCTATGCTATTAGCACCAGTTTTGTGTAGTGCCACGTTGTCTGGAACCACATTCTGCAGTTATCCTTAATTTATGAGCATTAGTGTATTTCAGACGAGTTAAGTAATTCTTGACAGTACGTTTAAATGCTTGCAAGTTCTCGATAGCACACGACAAAATTAAGACCTCTGGTCGGTACGTTTTCAGTTAAATGTTGATTTCCCGTGGTCCCTGCACGGAGCCGGGCGTTCACGACGTGCGGCGTACAGGCCTGCCAGTCTGACGTCACAAGTTCGTTGCAGGGTCCGTACATGTCTTTGGGCCGACAAGGCAGTGACTGACGTGACGAAAAAGGTGGCTCCCTGGCATTGGCACAGGTGGGGAGCCTCTGGTGTTTAGCGGGCCTCTGTGACCAAGCGGTTCTAAGCGCTTCAGTCCGGAACCGCGCTGCTGCTACGGTCGCAGGTTCGAATCGTACCTCGGTCATGGATGTGTGTGATGTCCTTAGGTTAGTTCGGTTTAAGTAGTTTATGACACTTCTGTCTGCTGCTACTATACCATCACCTCAAAGCTGAAGGCAGTTCGTATAATGAAATTATTCTTATTCAAGTAATTATGGTATGAAGAAGCAGAGCAGTGTTACCCTCTGAGAGGAATTTTGTTATGTTGACCGTGTTGTACCTAACGGAGGTGGCTTATCGGAAGTGAAAGTCAGAATTGCGTAAACATTTAAACAGTAACAAACGATATTTTACCTACTTACACTGTTCAAAGAATAAATAAAACGGTCGCCAGCCTAATTAGGCAAGAGAATTATTAACATTCTTGTTCAAGAAGATAGGTATGAGTAACTTTAACGGGCAAACACAACCTATACTTCGCCACACGCGAATGCAATGAACTCTAACACATGGATATGTTAACGTTAAGTTTGGAATTGACAGCTAGAGCAGCACAAAATATTTGCATAAATATAACAGATAACTATATCTTCAGGGCCTAGTCAAACTGAATGGTCTTTATAACACTATTATTAATATTCACTGTAGAATCATAAATTGGACATAGGTTCAGTATTACTTTTCAAACATTTTCCTAGCTGACATAAAATTGTAAATGTAGTTCACTAAAAAAGTATGAACTGGTCTCTCTTAGCTAAATACTTTTGTATCTAGAATGAAAGTTAAATGGAATTCACTAACACGTTACTTCTCACTGTCTTTTGAATACAAGAAGTTACTGTTTTCATAGGTAGTGGTCTTTCTATTAATTGTTATTTATCAAGAGCATAAAGGATAAACTACGGATCCTATTACACTGTTAATATGCACTTTTAATACACAAGAGAAAGAAGTGCTTAGCGAGCATGAGTATATAACTTTCCACAATTGCAGTTTTCAACGTTTACTACAGTGAGACACAAAATTCACATGTTTGCAAGATACTGACTCACCTTTTGCGGTTTACAACAGGCAGCAATGTGATCATTTACTAAGCAAAACTTTACAAGCCTCAGTTTTAAGAACTCTTAATTTTGAATTGGCAACAACATATTAATAAGCAGTTTTAATAGAAAAATTATTTTCAGCAAGCATCATTTACTTTAGTTCACTCTCTTGCCACATTAACTTTAACTTTCTTTTTACTATGTTCAAGAGGCGTTAAATTAAAGCACTAGGCTTTAATGTTCTTTCAATAAGGACACTCGGTAATCACTTTAGTTCAAACGGAGAGGAGCCTAAGAGGTGTTAGGATAAGAAAAAAAATCGAGGTAGGTACATAAATTCAGTTATAAATTACCTAATATTTGAGCACACTAACAAATCCAATAAGCTGATCTTTCACTCTACATTACTATAGTGTTCCATTGCAGTGATTGCCCAATGTGGTGGCGATTGCATGTTGGTAGATGGATTTGCAGGTAGAATTGCTGGACTCTGTCATTTCTTGGTGGCGATGATAGATACCAATTTCAGAATAGTTCCAGCTCTTTATCCATCCAGCCGAGGCATTGGAAAGCGTCAGGAAAAGCCTCTCTCGGAACCAACACAATATACAACTTTTACGTGGGCAGTTGACACTTTGGTAGCTCGTCCCCGACTGACTCCCAATTCCACCTTTTCTACGTAGGCCAACCACAATTTGCGCGCGCTGCATGCTTCGGATCCCGAGGAGAACCACAACACCTTTCACATACAAAATAACTAAGAACCCTAAGTGAGGATCAGCAATTACATAACAACAGCCAAACATATTAATTAAAACAGAACATTTGCACATATTGGTATTTCTACAAAAAATTATTTGAACAAAATTATTCACTCTCAAAGATAACCAAAGACATTAAGTGAGAAAAACAAACATGTCATTTGCTCATATCGTACATATTACATAGGTCAAACTTCCCATATTCTAAAATACATCAAAGTTTATAACAAAGAAAAGAATAAACACTCTCATGGTATAGATGCAATCCAACAACATTTACAGGAACTCAACGATATAACATTAAATAAAACAAAACGCAAAATAAATCAGTAGAGCTACGATGTTACAAGTTCTACGTCTGGGTGAGATGACCTCAGATGTTAAGTCCCATAGTGCTTAGAGCCATTTGAACCATTTTGAACCTCTGGTGTTTATTCCATGAAAGTCATTGAGGAAAACTGTCTTCAGCAGCTAAATCGACAGTCATCGCGTAATGGAAATATTTTAGATCTGGTAGCCACGAACAGACCAGAACTCATCGACGGTGTCAGTATTGAGACAGGGATTAATGATCATGATGTTGTCATTACGACTATGGTTACGAAAGTTAAAAAATCGGTCAAGAAGGCTAGGAGAGTATTCTTACTAGAAAGAGCAGATAAGCAGTTGTTCGCATCCCACTTAGTAAATGAATCGACTTCATTTTCTTCCGGTACGATGAACGTGGAAGAATTACGGGCAAATTTTAAACACATTGTAAATCACGCATTGGACAAGCATGTGCCGAAAAAGTGGGTTACGGACGGAAAAGACCCACCGTGGTTTAACAGCGCAATTCGGAGAATGCTCAGGAAGCAAAGGCACTTGCACTCGCGGTACAAGAAAGATCGGGAGAATAGGGACAGGCAAAAGTTAGTAGAGATTTGTGCTGCTGTAAAAAGAGCGGTGCGCGAAGCATTCAACCACTACCACCGTCATACCTTAGCAAAAGATCTTGCTAGAAACCCAAGGAAATTCTGGTCTTACGTAAAATCGGTAAGCGGGTCGAAGGCTTCCATCCAGTCACTCACTGATCAGTCTGGCCTGGCAACGGAAGACAGCAAAACGAAAGCTGAAATTTTAAATTTAGCATTTGAGAAATCTATCTCGCAGGAGGATCGTACAAACATACCGCCGTTTGAGTCTCGTACAGATTCCCGTATGGAGGACAAAGTGATAGATATCCCTGGGGTTGTGAAGCAGCTTAATGGGTTGAAAATAAATAAATCGCCAGGTCTTGGTAGGATTCCAATTCGGTTTTACAGACACTACTCTACTGCATTGGCTCCTTACTTAGCAAATCTCTTGCCCAACGTAAAGTCCCGAGCGATTGGAAAAAAGCGGAGGTGACGCCTGTATATGAGAATGGTAGAAGGACGGATCCTCAAAATTGCAGACCAATATCCTTAACATAGGTTTGTTGCAGGATTCTCGAACATATTCTCAGTTCGAATATAATGAATTTCCTTGAGACAGAGATGTTGCTGTCTATGCATCAGCACGGCTTTAGAAAGCATCGCTCCTGCGAAACGCAACTCGCCCTTTTTTCACATGATATCTTGCGAACCATGGATGGAGGGTATCAGACGGATGCCATACTCCTTGACTTCCGGAAAGCGTTTGACTCGGTGCCCCACTGCAGACTCCTAACTAAGGTACGAGCATATGGGATTGGTTCCCAAGTATGTGAGTGGCTCGAAGACTTCTTAAGTAATAGAACCCAGTACGTTGTCCTCGATGGTGAGTGTTCATCGGAGGTGAGGGTGTCATCTGAAGTGCCCCAGGGAAGTGTGGTAGGTCCGCTGTTGTTTTCTATCTACATAAATGATCTTTTGGATAGGGCGGATAGCAATGTGCGGCTGTTTGCTGATGATGCTGTGGTGTACGGGAAGGTGTCGTCGTTGAGTGACTGTAGGAGGATACAAGATGACTTGGACAGGATTTGTGATTGGTGTAAAGAATGGCTGCTAACTCTAAATGTAGATAAATGTAAATTAATGCAGATGAATAGGAAAAAGAATCCTGTAATGTTTGATACTCCATTAGTAGTGTACCGTTTGACACAGTCACGTCGATTAAATATTTGGGCGTAACATTGCAGAGCGATATGAAGTGGGACAAGCATGTAATGGCAGTTGTGGGGAAGGCGGATAGTCGTCTTCGGTTCATTGGAAAAATTTTGGGAAGATGTGGTTCATCTGTAAAGGAGACCGCTTATAAAACACTAATACGACCTATTCTTGAGTACTGCTCGAGCGTTTGGGATCCCTATCTCGTCGGATTGAGGGAGGACACAGAAGCAATTCAGAGGCGGGCTGCTAGATTTGTTACTGGTAGGTTTGATCATCACGCGAGTGTTACGGAAATGCTTGAGGAACTCGGGTGGGAGTCTCTAGAGGAAAGGAGGCGTTCTTTTCGTGAATCGCTACTGAGGAAATTTAGAGAACCAGCATTTGAGGCTGACTGCAGTACAATTTTACTGCCGGCAACTTACATTTCGCGGAAAGAACACAAAGATAAGATAAGAGAGGTTAGGGCTCGTACAGAGGCACATAGGCAGTCATTTTTCCCTCGTTCTGTTTGGGAGTGGAACAGGGAGAGAAGATGCTAGTTGTGGTACGAGGTACCCTCCGCCTCGCACCGTACAGTGGATTGCGGAGTATGCATGTAGATGTAGATGCAGAGGTGGGGCAGCCACAGGGGATGAGAGCTACTGTGCGTTTCCGAATGAGTCCTGCACTGCAGCCAAGCTGATGCCGAGGAAGGGACTCTGTCGCTTTGAAGCCAGCGCTTTCTTAGGTTCTTTAGAGTAACTGCAGGAGATAACAATCTTACGCTTTCGTAAAGAACCACGGCTTGCAGAAAACAAGAGCATGGCCTCGGGTGCAGTGCTTTACTTTTGGAGGACCTTTGATGCGAGCCTAGTTGCTGGAAAGGAAAACATTCGACTGGTAAAAATTTGTGACATCATGGTCGCGACAAAATTTTTGCGTATGAGAGAACCTCGCCATTGGCCATCTTGGTGTTTATTTCTTTTATGGGAGCGTATGTCCTGTTTGGAAGAAAGAAACAGCAGGCTCTACCGTTCAGCTAAAAATCTGTGAGTTTACTGCGAGTCTGGGAGGGGGGCGTAGCTTGTACTCATACGTAGCGTTCTTCCAGAGACGGACACCCATGCGCATTCGGCTTGCATCTTAACAGAAGAGTTGGGTCCAGAGTTTGTGTTGATGGAAGCTCTACCCTTGTTCTGTACTGCAGAGGGACACCTACCGTGTCAGTGCTCTGCATGTGTCATACTGATGATTGCAGGAGGATAATTAGCAGCACCAGTATTGTAATACCATTTTGGTCCTCTTTTACTCAAGTCTTTGCGATCGTCAGTCAAATGGCCAACATTTCTGTAGCAGATGCGTGAGTTTCTCAGTAACCATCAGACCAAAAGTCACTGCATTCGTCAGTTGATGTGAGGGGGAATGTTTTATTGTCCATTCAAGTAACAATGAAAACCCGTAAGCTTACTTGTTAAAATTTATGCAGGAGACATTTGTAAAGTCAGCCGATATTCTTTGATAGACATATTTAATGTGTGTTTTAACTAAATAAATTAATCTGTTAATCCAAAGCTTGTTTCTGTCAATATCTTTTCATTAATATCAGGTTCGTTGAAATGGTTCAAATGGCTCTCACTACTATGGGACTTAAAATCTGAGGTCATCAGTCCCCTAGAACTTAGAACTACTTAAACCTAACTAACCTGCCCGAGGCAGGATTCGAACCTGCGACCGTAGCGGTCGCGTGGTTCCAGACTGAAACGCCTAGAACCGTTCGGATACAAAGGCCGGCTGTCAGTTCCTTTTCTTCGCAATTCTCCACATTAGGATCCACATTTAGGACCATAAATCATCGCATTATCCATTCCATTGTGCACAATAATTACAGCTTGCGTCTTAAAAGTGTTTGGCTCTACATCTACATCTACATCTACATCCATACTGCGCAAGGCACCTGACGGTCTGTGGCGGAGGGTACCTTGAGTACCTCTATCGGTTCTCCCTTCTATTCCAGTCTCGTATTGTTCGTGGAAAGAAAGATTGTCGGTATGCCTCTGTGTGGGCTCTAATCTCTCTGATTTTATCCTCATGTTGTCTTCGCGAGATATACGTAGGAGGGAGCAATATACTGTTTGACTCTTCGGTGAAGGTATGTTCTCGAAACTTCGACGAAAGCCCGTACCGAGCTACTGAGCGTCTCTCCTGCAGAGTCTTCCACTGGAGCGTATCTATCATCTCCGTAACGCTTTCGCGATTACTAAATGATCCTGTAACGAAGCGCGCTGCTCTCCGTTGGATCTTCTCTATATCTTCTACCAACCCTATCTGGTACGGATCCCACACTGCCGAGCAGTATTCAAGCAGTGGGCGAACAAGCGTAGTGTAACCTACTTCCTTTGTTTTCGGATTGCATTTCCTTAGGATTCTTCCAATGAATCTCAGTCTGGCATCTGCTTTACCGACGATCAGCTTTATATGATCATTCCGTTTTAAATCACTCCTAATGCGTACTCCCAGATACTTTATGGAATTAACTGCTTCCAGTTGATGACCTGCTATTTTGTAGCTAAATGATAAGGGATCTATCTTTCTATGTATTCGCAGCACATTACACTTGTCTACATTGAGATTCAATTGCCATTCCCTGCACCATGCGTCAATTCGCTGCAGATCCTCCTGCATTTCAGTACAATTTTCCATTGTTACAACCTCTCGATATACCACAGCATCATCTGCAAAAAGCCTCAGTGAACTTCCGATGTCATCCACCAGGTCATTTATGTATATTGTGAACAGCAACGGTCCTATGACACTCCGCTGCGGCACACCTGAAATCACTCTTACTTCGGAAGACTTCTCTCCATTGAGAATGACATGCTGCGTTCTGTTATCTAGGAACTCTTCAATCCAATCACACAATTGGTCTGATAGTCCATATGCTCTTACTTTGTTCATTAAACAACTGTGGGGAACTGTATCGAACGCCTTGCGGAAGTCAAGAAAAACGGCATCTACCTGGGAACCCGTGTCTATGGCCCTCTGAGTCTCGTGGACGAATAGCGCGAGCTGGGTTTCACACGACCGTCTTTTGCGAAACCTATGCTGATTCCTACAGAGTAGATTTCTAGTCTCCAGAAAAGTCATTATACTCGAACATAATACGTGTTCCAAAATTCTACAACTGATCGACGTTAGAGATATGGGTCTATAGTTCTGCACATGTGTTCGACGTCCCTTCTTGAAAATGGGGATGACCTGTGCCCTTTTGCAATCCGTTGGAACGCTACGCTCTTCTAGAGACCTACGGTACACAGCTGCAAGAAGGGGGGCAAGTTCCTTCGCGCACTCTGTGTAAAATCGAACTGGTATCCCATCAGGTCCAGCGACCTTTCCTCTTTCGAGCGATTTTAATTGTTTCTCTATCCCTCTGTCGTCTATTTCGATATCTACCATTTTGTCATCTGTGCGACAATCTAGAGAAGGAACTACAGTGCAGTCTTCCTAATTAACTTTCTGGTTGAGGGTAAACGTTTTACATGTAAGGGGTTCTGCACAGCTGCTGGAAACATACATGCGGCATGGACAGAGGCCGAAGGAGACAGTATTATGCTGTGGGGGACATTCAACTGAACTTCCATGGGACCTGTGGACTACATGAACATTATTGTGCACTGTCACCATCGCTTCTTGCTCAATGTCTTTTCCGACAGTGGTGGCACCTTCCAGCAGAATAAGTGTCCACGTCGCAAGGCCAGAATCATGATACAGTGGTTGAGGAGCATGACAGTAAACTCATTCTAGAATGTTGACGTCTTGGCTACCAAGTTCGCCCTATGTGGACCCGATGGAACACACTACCGGGCGCCAGCATGGCACCCATAAGTCCCGGCCCCTTAACTTACCAGAAATGCGGAGACCTCTGGTGCCAAATACCGAAGACTCGTCGAACTCATGCCACGCAGATTCACCTCTGTATTGCGTTCCGGAGATGGGCCAACACAATATCAAAATGGCTCTGAGCACTATGGGACTTAACATCTATCAACAGAATATAAGGTGGTCGTAATGCTTTGGTTTATCAGTTTAGGTGCAAGAATGAGTTTAAAATTCAGCCCCATGGGATATCAAAGTGAAGATTTGCTGAAGACACTGATATCGCCTGTGAAAGTGAGGAACAATTACAAGACCTGTTGAAACGTCCCCTTGGAAAAATTATACACGACTGTGCTTAAACTGACACACAATATTTTTAGCGCAACGCAATCTGACTTTTAATAATCCCTACAAAAGAATGGCCCTGACTAACATTAACCTATACCTTTCACAAATCACTTACCTCACAAAAATCTTCGTTACTCAAGCTACAGCAATACAGCGAGCGCCACTACTGCCAGCTAAATAAAAGATTCAAACTACAGAAGGCACTAACTACTGATAGGCATAGTTAGCAAATGAAAGATTTTAATAGAGAACAAACAATGTATTTACCTTAATAGTCATATATAGCAGTTCATGACTTTCTACACATCCATTCTGTACTCAAAAATCCGCCATCTCATTTCCCACATCCACCACTGCTGGCGGCTCACCTCCAACTGCGCAACGCTACGCACTGTTCACATCCAACTGCCCAACACTACAATGGCAGACAACAATGCAAACTAGCCACAGACTGCACATAGCAGTGATTTTTCATACAGAGCGCTACGTGGCGTTACCAATAAGAAAACCTAAACAGCCTACTTACATAGCCCCCATGCTCCCCACAAAACATTTTACAAATTGTTTTGGGCAGTGGCCAATACAGATTTGAAAAAAAAAATTTCATAATTACAATAACAAAGACATCAAATGCACACACTTATTGATACAATGTTGGTCAAAGTTAAAATTTTCTCACAGTCCATAAAGACAGTCCTGATCATCCATCACAGTACAATTACAGTGTTTTTTTTTTCTCAAAGTCTGAGTAGTAAAAGAGAATGCACACTGAAGTAGTGGATTTCCATGCAGTCTTGAAGAAGTAGTGTTGTCCTTCCAACGGAAAGACAGTGCTGGTTCTTGACATGCTGACAGGTAATGGGCCACAACAGAGCAAACCCACAGCAGAGTCATTCGACGTTTTGAAGAATATTGGTAGGTAGGTCATCACAGAGCAGACCCACTGTAGTCCTGGTAGAGATTACGGTACTGGTGGGCCACCAGAGGTGCAGACCCACTGCAGTCCTTATAGAAATGGCCAGCAGCCATCTGTTGTGACTGTGCAGGTGCACAATCACCATTGAAGAGTCTTGCGGATAATATAGCAAGTCCATAACCATTACTTGTGCACTCACAAACTTTTTGGAATTGTCCTTAGAACCAGCAATGCTGTTATCCAGTCCCTTGCTGAATTATTAACACACGTGCAAACACTATCAGTCCCTACTTCTCACATATTGTCCATATACTATGACCAACAGAAATGTGTGCAGTGAAATGTAACTTACAAGTTAATAATATGATGAACTGGTGTCAATTACAATTTTATAACGTAAGAATACAGTTACAAAGGTACAAAATACATCATTAAAGAACATAACAATACAGATAACTCTGTAGTACAAGCTTTACAAAAGAATCGAATAACATATACATCCGTGTTACAGGAATTATGACATGAGTACACGCATAAAAGATCAGAATAACTTTCGAAACATCAACTTTACACATGAGCATTAAAACAAAACAGAATAAATAATGTCTAAGCATATTTACAAAGTAAATAACATAGTATTAGAAAAATTCTACAACATAGCTCTCATCAGCTAAACACATAAAGACAGGAAAAACACAAATACACATGGGTACACAAACATATAGAGGGATGACACAAAAGGAAAGGACAGGGTTTGTTTTCAGTGTAACATTTGGTACTGCAGTCCAACCGAAAACTTCATTCCATAGATCTTTCGTCTTATTTCAACCTTTGCTTCCACCAAAAAAAATCCTATCCAAGCATGCTTTCTGTATTTTTCTCGTATAACCTCTCAGTGCATTTCTTCAAATTCATCGCAACTCATTCTCTTATATAGTCTACCCCCTCTTAAGCTAACTTAAATCTACTGAGCTCAGATGCTAAACTAAGGGACGAGGCAATGCAGCAGCACAAAACAATTAACACAAACAGCAATGACAAAAAATTCACATTGGCAAAGCAATTGCAATATTACAACTAATATAAGGCACTGTGCAGCAAACAAGGAAAATAAATCCGTAGTAAAACTGGCTTAACAGCGTAATACAAAGTCAAATTCAGTAACACTATGCCTGGCAAACAGCAGCAGCAAATGCTATAACTTATACCTAAACATGACATAGCTCAAGCAGAAAAAATATTACACTAAAGACAACAATGCAGATAAGGGAAATGAATGTTCACATCTTAATATCTATGTCATTAAAGTGGTGCACCACAAGAAGTTATTATACCAAAAAAATTACCAAGTAGTTGAAAAGAAAATTCCGTATGCAATTCCTGTGAAGGGAAATGTCTTTGTGCTCCCCCATTTTTTGGGAAATGTATTACAAAATTAGTATTTACTGGATCTGTAGACAGAAAATATTTATATTAGTACATCTATTAAATTTTATTTTAACCAATGCTGCTGCAGCTAGAAACTTGATATTAAATAAAACGAGTAAATAAATACATAAAGCAAGCCATATGACATCTCTCTCAACTAGCAAGACAATAGCCGTAAAATGTTTCTCATCGTTTCATTAGGCATTTTAGTTAATATCATAAATTAAGAGCTCCACAGTATAATCATATGTTTTCAAGTTTGAGCGTGTCGTATTTGCGATGCCTTCTACAAAGGAATGTCAATAGCGAGGATAATGGCCTCCCCCCTTTTTTTCTGCCTGTGCTGCTGAAAAGGCACCACTTATGGCTTTTTCTCCAGGCTTCTGACATAGCTGGGTGCACACGATGCATTACGTGCAGGTAGTCACTTAACTTTCTTACGGAAATATTTACAACAGCAGTTTCTGCTACAGTGACAGTCTCATATAAAAATATTGCACAGGTCAAGAATTTGCGTTACAAATCTGTGGAAACAAAATGCTGTTAATATAACAGGGTCCAAAAAATTTTCGTCGGCATTGTAATACATTCACGCATTTACATACATTTCATAACTCTTAAAGTACGATTCTTGGTTTCCAACAACCTTTTTCACAAGTCAGAGTCCCTAACCACTATTCATTACTCCTTACCTTATTACACATATATATATTCGTCGACACGTCAATCTTACGACGACACTTCAATATTTCATCATAATAAACGCATAGCATAATCAAATTCCTCATATAGCATAAGCTTATTGATCATAAACATACCTCAACAGCATAATACACATAGTCATCGTAATAATAACTTCATAACACCTCAGTCAACTCTCAAAATCATCGTAGCTTCCTCCAATAATTTCAAAACCTAAAAAATATTCTCTGCTCATATCAAAAGTGTCATCTGCCTCAAACTTACTTTAAAAATCGTGATCCCATACCAAATATATCATTCAAAGTTCTCATGATATCACAATGGGTCTGAAAAAATATGAACAGTTCACAAAGTACAAATAAAATACAATTTCATAAGTGTGAAGTTATCCAACTGTGTAACTGTGTAAACATGTGTCACTAATGTAGTAAAAAAAGTTCATCTCTCAGTTAAATGATCAGATAGCTGTATAATTTGTGTGTTAGAGAAATATGGTACCGAAGTGTAAAGTTGTATAAGCAAATACCATATTAGCTAGGGCTCCTTGTGCTTGCCAAACACATGGTACACAAAGTAGGCGTGTACCCCCCTGAGGATTAATGTAATTATACCCTCAGGTGTTACAGATTACAAGAATGGAATGAAATGTATTACGGAAAACCTTTGTATCATTGTACTTCAAATATCTTTAAAAATAAATGATTTAAGTACAAAATTAATCACTCAAATACGTGTCCTGTAGCGCTAAATGTGCGTCTTGCAGTAAGATAATCTCTGTGGAAGTGTCGTAGTTATTGTCCTCCGAAAGCTAAGTTCTGCAGAAGTCAATGTACTTACCTCATGATAAACAAAAGTGAAATGCTTTGCGTATAGATATCTTAGTTATTACGCTTATTGTAGTGATGAAGAAATTACTGTGCTTTGCGTATAGATATCTTAGTTATTACGCTTATTGTTGTGATGAAGAAATTACTGTGCTGTAACGTATTGTTGTGCTACGGAAAAGGCTGTCTCATTGTAGCTATACCACAAAAGTTACTACTAAAACATGTTTTACCTTCCAGAATAATACAGAAAAACTGTGCAGATATAAAACAGATACATCGCAAAAGCAACATTGTATATTGTCACTCATTAGTAGCATCGTGATAAAATCGTGTAGCTGTCACATAAACTAACCACTGTGTCATCTGGTATCTCACAGAAAGTACTTTAAATCCAGAATGTATTTTCAAGTAAACCAAAATGTTGCATTAAAATCTCATTAGCAGTACCGGCAAATGTTCTAAGTATGTGAGCCTTATAGTCGTTACGTAATCGTGCAACTAACAAGGAAGAATGTATAAAAAACAACACTGTGTCGTCTGTTCGCAATAACAATGCATTCGCAATTACTTGTCTAAGTTACCTATGTTCTTGACTGGATAGTTAGTTAGCTTTAAAACATAGTTGCATGTTAACAGTTTGTAAGTGTGACAAAGAGTACTAGTAACGTGAGGTGAAAAATATTATAGCAAAGACTAAATTAAAAAACAGTTTATCTCTCAATAAACGGTTTTACATGTGAGATGTGGTGTAACCATTTGCTCTTCTCAGTACACAGAGTTTCAACTTGAATGCAATTATCATGCGGTATTCGTCCGTAAAGAATACTGGAATTTTGCTCAAGGTTAGCGTCAATGTTATTTTTCCCTGAGCCAGCGGGCGCAAGTGGCTGCCTGTGGTGCGAGTCATTGTCTGTTTCTTTGTTGGCGCGCGTCGTTATTGGGATTAAGAGACCTAACTTCTACAAATTCGCCTTGCTGAGAGGGCCCAGCTCTGTTTAAATCCCGCCAGTTCTGATGAAATTCACGTCTGTCGTTACGATCACATCGTCTGTCGTCATGTCGGTAGTTCCTGTAGTTTCTTTCTTGTCTGTTAAGTGGTGGAGAATTTCTCCCTGAATTATCACTGCACGGTGGACCATTGCATCTGAAGTTATTCTGTCTCCCGTGATAATAATTGTTCTGGTTGCCAAATTGTCTGTTTCTATGATTGTCTCTGTCATATTCATTACTACGGAAATGCGATCATTCTCTGTAACTATTACTCTGCCAGTGGTTGTCATACGGGTGGTGTCTCTTTTGGTCACGATTTACGTTGTAAGGATAGAATTGTCGTGTCCAGTTATTGTTTCTGTCGTCACGGAATTGTGACGGATGTGACCTGTAGTGATTGTTTTCCTGTTTTGGCATCCTGCGACTGTCTGTGTCAATTTCTAATTCTTGTAAGAGTCCCTGAAAAGCTTCAATGTCGTCTTTGCAACGTCCTGTCAAAATAATATGTCGTAAATGTTCAGGCAATTTGATTAAGCAAATCCGGATGAGCTCTGAGGGCTGTATGGGTTATACAGGTACTGATTCTTGTGCAACATGTCTTCAAAATATTTCACAAGACTGGAAAATTCAGATTGTTCGAAATGTTTCATCATTATGATGCTATGTTTTACTCGGTCTTGTGTAGCTTGAGACCAATTTGCTGAGAGGAAGGCATGATAAAATTCTCCTTCACTGCGACAATCGTGAATGACAGATCGCATTCTTACAGCTGGTTCATTCTCTGAATAGCCACACATAAATTCTAATCTGTGCTCTAATGACCAGTTGGGACGAAAACAATGAGAAAATTGATGGAGCCACGCTTGTGGATGAATGTCGTTGGCAGAATTCCTAAACGTTTTGAATTTACGTGTAGTAATGAACAGCTTATAGTCAAAATCATCGTGTCGGCGAGTAGCATATCGGTCACTGTTATGTCGTGTCGGCGGTTCCATCTCAAAATTCGGTGCACCTTGCCAATTTCTTTCATAATTTCCGAAGTGCCCTGAGTTATTATTTTGTGGCTGTTCCGTATTTCTATGTCCCTCTTCCCGTATTGGAGTGCGAATGTCCTCTGAAATACGTAATTCTTGTATTACTTGTGTCAGCTGATCTTGTACTTCCCGGATTTCTCTTTGGTGCTGTGTATTGATTTGATTTTGATTTTGTTTGAATTTTCTAATTTGTTCATACTCTTCTGTGTCAGTGAAGGCTACGGGTCTTGTGTCATTCAGATCATCATCTACCTTTGTAGATAAGTTAGTGACCTGATCCGAAAGTTCGGCTACTTTCTCCGATAGTGAACACATTTCCTCAGTGTGTTTTTCTGAACCAAGTTTCAGAGTGTCCATTTGTGTTGAAATCGAATCTACTGTGTCCTTTTAAGTTTTCCTGTGTTTTTGCAAGTTGCGTAACCGAATCGGTAGATGCAACTGAGTCAATTTTAGCCCAGAAGGTCTCATTATTTTCATGAACAATGGTTTGCAGTTCTTTTATGGCTGCTTCGTGATTCTGTAATGCATTTTCATGGCGCGAAAAAATAGGTTGAAAATGCTCACAAATTTGTGTTTTTACGTCATTACAGACTTTTTGACATTTCGATTCAATGTTATGTAACTCAGTAGTTAAATCTTCACGTGTTTGTTCAAGTGTGGTGTCTAACTTCCGAAGATTCTGTTCCATTGTGTCTAACTGTTGCTGTGTTTGTCTCTGGTGTTGTTCCATTGTGTCTAACTTTTGAAGCTTTTGTTCCATTGTGTCTAACTTTTGAAGATTTTGTTCCATTGTGTCTAACTTTTCAAGCCTTTGTCCCATTTGTCTCTGATTTTGTTCCATTTGTTGCATTAATTGCAATAATAATGTATTAGTGTCTGGAATCTGTTTCTCTATGCTTTTTGGCAGTGCATTTTCACCGGCAACATTCACATTTTGACAAGCAGAAAATGTGTCTTGACTCATTTGAGAAAACGGTGAGGACCCAAAACCTAAGTCTACAGTATTTGCAATATTGTGTTCTGTCATTTCAGATTCCTGAGGCGAGCTGTTGCCGACCGATCGATAATGCTTCCTTGTTCACAACCTGTTTCACTGTCTACACCATTATTTGCCGCCCGCTCCATTTCCCTATGCACAATTACCAAATTACTACTTCCAATGTCTGTTAATTCACTACCCAGTGGTGCTGATAAGCTACACTCGTCGTCACTATTATTTCTCAGTTTACTTTGAAGCCTAGTGTTACGTTTTTCACACGCCATTATTGTCACAATATTTCACACGATAACACAGAAAAGCACAATTTGAAGAGCAAACATAAGAGAACACATTAACATAGGACTGAAAATAATATGTAGTTAATTGCAAGCGCAGCTGCGAAATACTTGGTGCAAATCTATATGCATGCCACAACTGTTTTACTGTACAACAATGAAAGATTGCAACTACAAAGGAGATTCTCTCTACAATTACGCGCTAGCAATAAACAATAGCTACACTAATTACACAAACTACAAGAAAAAATCAGAAGATTCCAGTGAGGTATCCTCGGCTAAGGGTTGACATATGAAACGTCCCCTTAGAAAAATTTATACATGACTTTGCTTAAACTGACACACAATATTATTTAGCGCAACGCAATCTGACTATCAAGGATCCCTACAAAAGAATGGCCCTGACTAACATTAACCTATACCTTTCACAAATCACTTACCTCACAAAAATCTTCGTTACTCAAGCTACAACAATACAGCGAGCGCCACTACTGCCAGCTAAATAAAAGATTCAAACTACAGAAGGCACTAACTACTGATAGGCATAGTTAGCAAATGAAAGATTTTAATAGAGAACAAACAATGTATTTACCTTAATAGTCATATATAGCAGTTCATGACTTTCTACACATCCATTCTGTACTCAAAAATCCGCCATCTCATTTCCCACATCCACCACTGCTGGCGGCTCACCTCCAACTTCGCAACGCTACGCGCTGTTGACATCCAGCTGCCCAACACTACAATGGCAGACAACAATGCAAACTAGCCACAGACTGCACAGAGCAGTGATTTTTCATACAGAGCGCTACGTGGCGTTACCAATAAGAAATCCTAAACAGCCTACTTACACTGTAACCTGCCTTCAACGCCAGAAGTGTACGGTGCAGTCACGTTAACGTAATCACCGACTATGTACGACGTCAACGTGCAATAACCAGTGGCAGCGCTAGCAACGGAAGGTGTACAAAGAGTGACGGGGGGACGCAGAAAACAGTGCAGTCGTTGTCGTAATACGGAAATGGCGTGATTTATGTGACCTCCAAAAGAGCATGACTATTGGCTCTCGGGCCAAGGGTGGAAGCATTTCCGAGAGTGGTAAGTTTGTAAATTGTTCGCGTGCCGCATGGTGAAATAGCGCTATCCAAAGCCAGTACCGAGGAAACTGTCGTGCACGATGGTTCATAGATGACAGGAGTGAACGACGGCTGCGGAGATGGGTGTGGGCGAGTAGACGAGCAACTATTGAGCAAATGACCACCCAGATGAACCAAGGGACTACCAACAGCGTCTCCTCAACAACGTTCCATCGAACGTTGCTATGTGTGGGACTTCTCAGCAGCTACCTGGTGCACGCCCCCACGCTGACTGCTGTCCGTTGGCAAAGAAGGCTGGAATTTGTACTCCAGTATGGTACTGGACGTTCACTGAGTGTCGAGATGTGGCCGTTCCAGATGAACCACGTTTTATGCTCCGTCGGACAGATGGCTGCTGGTGTGTACAGCGTGAAACGTCTGAAAGCAAAGGGTCCATCCTGGAGGAGGGAGCGTGAAGGCCTGGGGAATGTCTTTGTGGCATTCTCTGGGTGATCTTTTCATTCTGCAAGGCGCGATGGGTTAACACAAGTGTGCATCACTCCTTGGGGACCATGTCCACCCCTACACACGTTTGTTTTTCCTCAGCACTGTGACATCTATCACCAGGACAATGCGACGTGTCACACAGCTCGCAGTGTACGCCCGTGGTTCGAAGAGCACCAGTGTGAGTTTGCCGTACGCCCATGGCCACCAAACTCTCCGGATTTAAACTTAATCGAGGAACTGTGGGACCACCTCGATCGGGCTGTCCGCGCCTTCGATCCTCTACCGGGAAACCTGGCGCAGCTGAGCACAGCGCTCGAGTCCGCATGGTTCCACATCCGTATCGGTACTTTCCAGAACCTCACAGACTCTCTTGCTGCTCGTGTCGCAGCAGTCCGCGCTGCAGAAGGTGATTATTCAGGCTTTTGACAAGTGACCACATTAAAGTGACTGAACAGTGTAGAACGTATTGCGCATGAAAACAGGACGAGGTCGTGTTAGCGAGAAGTCAACATAAACAGTCGCAATCATAAAATAATTGGGAGTAACCGTCTAGAGCGACCCTAAATGAGATGAATATATAAAAGCAGTCACAGAAAAAGCAGATGCCAAGCTGAGACTCATAGGAAAATTCTTAATGAAATGACAATCTATAACACCATAGATTAGACACTGCATACCTTTCGTTGATTCATTTTGCTTTCTGTTTTGTTCAACATTCCATTATTGACCTTCTGTAAATGTTGTTTGTTGAATCGATAACACAAAATTGTATACTCCTTTCTTTGTAAAAACTTTATGTCATGGTTTGAAAATCTATGCAATGTAGTGCATCTGTCATTTAAAATCTTTGTCTTACTTGCAGGGGACAAAGCTTACTGTATATAATTGTAATTTTGTGTAAATAATTTTTTGTAGAAATGTCAATATATGCTAATGTTCTGTTTTTTTTTTAATATGTTTGCTTGCTCTTATGTAAACTACTGACCTTCACTTTGGGTTCTGAGTTATTTTGTATGTTAAAGGTGGTGTGGTTCTGCTATGGAACGGAACTTAGTAGCGCGCGCAAAATGTGATGGGCATGGATAGAAAGGCGGAACCAAGAATCAGTCGGGGACGAGCTACCAGACTATCAACCGCTCATGTGAAAGTTGTGTATTGTGCTGGTTCCGAGGGAGGCTCTTCCTGACGTTTTCCAATGCCTCGAATGGATGGATAAAGAGCTGGAATTATTGTGGAATTGGTATCTATCATCGCCACCAAGAAATGACAGATCCAGCATTTCCACCTGCAAATCCACCCCACCGACATGCACTCGCCACCACGTTGCGCAATCACTGAAAAGGAATCAAGGAATTGTAGAAATGTACAGTGAAGGATCAGCTCATGTGGATGATTTATTTGTTTTCAGCAGTAAGGTAACCAAAAGACTATTTATGGAAACTTACCTTGATTTATCGTCTGTTACATTTCCACTCAGGATCCTTCCCATGCTAAAGTGATTACGCGTGTCCTTATTGAAAGAACATTAAAGCTCAGTGTTTTAATAATTAATGCCACTTGAAGATAGTAAGAAGAAACTAAGTTAAAGCTAATGTAGCAGAACTGAGTAATATAGTAAATGATGCTTTCTGAAAATAGTTTTTCTATTAAAACTGCTTATTAATATTTTGTTGCCAACTTCTAAAGTGAATGTTCTCAAAACTGTCGCTTATAGAGTTTTGTTCATTAAATGAGCACAGTCCAGTCTGTTGAAAATCACCCAAAGGTGAGCTATTGTCTTATAAACACATCAAGTTGTGTTCTACTGCAGTAAAAGTTGAGAACTATTACTGTTGAAAGTTACATGTTCATGTTTGTTAAGGGCTTGTTTCTTTAGTTTATTGAAAGTGTGTTCAGTTTTCTCTGCTACAGTGGTCAAGATTAAGCGCCCCCCCTCCATTGAAAGTAGTTCAAATGCACAAAGTTACTTGATTATAGAAAGTTTTAATTACTCTTGCTATTCTAGTCAAATTCCGTACAATATTTGGTTCCTCTTGTGTATTAAAAGTGCATATTAATGGTGTAACTGGTTCCACAGTTTGTCTATTATGTCCATGCTAGATAACGATTAATAGAAAGACCACTATCTATGAAAACAGTAACTTCTTTGTTCAAAAGACAGTGACAATTAATCTGTTAGTGAATTCCATTTAATTTTCATTCTAAGTAGAAAGGTATTCAGTAGTGAGAGACTTAATCTATGCACAATAATTAATTTTGCTGTGAACCATATCTATATTTCATGTCAGATAGGAATATGTTTGAAAAGTAATATTGAACATATATCCAGTTTACGATTCTACAGTGAATATTAATACTAACATCATTGAGACCATTCAGTTTGACTAAGTCCTCAAGGTAATAGTGTGTTTCGTTATCCGTGATATTTATGCAAATAGTTTTTTCTGCTCTAGCTATCGGCTCCAACCTTTACGTTAACATATGCAGGTGTCAGAGTTTATTGCACTCGCGTGTGGCGAAGTATAGGTTGCGTTTGTCCGTTAAAGTTACTCGTACCTATTTTCTTGAACAAGAATGTCAATCATTCTCATGCCTAATTAGGGCGACGACCGTTTCTTTATTATCACTTGGACGCTGTGGATAAGTAAATTATTGTTTGTTTCTGTTTGAATATTTACATAATTCTGACTCTCACTTCGGATAAGCCATCTCTGTTACGTACATCACGGTCAACATAAGAAAATTCCTTTCAGAGTGTAATACTGCTCTGTTGCTTTATACCATAATTTCCTTATCAAGATAGTTTTATTTCACGACCTGTCTCCAACTTTAGGTTATGGTATAGCAGAAGCAGACGGCAGTGTTATAAGTCGTCCGTAAATGAAATGACCTAAGAAACACTTGTTATACCGATTCTCGAAGACCAGTCGTCGTATTCGATTCTCTGAAGGTTGCGCCTACAGAAGAGGAAGAGAGGTGCGTTTAGTTGCTGTTTCGTGTGGCAAACATGAGAGCGTTACGGAGGGGCTAATCAAACTGCTGTTGCTGTCTTTTCAAGAGAGGCTTTATGCATAATGGAGATGATTAGTGTTAAAATTCATAGAGTGCAAGTTCCAACAAGAGACAGACATTACGTTACTTCCTTCCACACGAGACTCACGAAAGAGACCACGACGCAAACATCAGACAATTTAAAGTTCGTACAGAAGTTTGCCGGCAGTTGCATTATTCACGAGAGGAAAAGGATAGCGTGAAGTGACAGTACTACCGAGAATTCCGTTCGCTGATCAACGTACGGTGACTGTACGCATGCACATGTGTGCCTGCTGAATCGAAATAAGTCTACTGTGCGCGGACAATAATTTGACAGTATATCGAAGAAAGACGAAATTAATGAGGAACAACAGAAACTGGGGAATTTTTTTAATAAGTGACGCCTTCAGTCGCAATTGTGATTTCATTTCAATGAACGATGCATTTCGAGACCTGGGGAGTCATCCTCATGTGCTTTGACAGTCTACATGGTTTTTTTCCTCTCCAAATTTAGATTAATTCCTGTCCTGATAAGATTACATTGGTCCAATATGAAGTGGCAGATTGTGAATGTAAGTTTAGAAAGCGAAGACAAATCTAGAAATGACTGCTTGACATATTCATAAACCAATTAAGAAATAATTTTTTTGAAGTGAAATACAGACTTTATGAAAAAAATTATTACAGAAGATAGATTAGACTAGATTAGATTCAGTTTTCGTTCCATAGACTCCAAGAATGAGATGATTCTCGTGGGTGTGGAACATGTCAGAAAGTATAACATAAAACATTTGAGTATAACACTTACTACCCAGCTCGTTTGTAGGAGATTGTCGAAATAGGTGAATACAATGCGGTAGACTGGAACAGCTAATATTTACAGAAGTAACACGCTGTCAGAATGAAACATTGTTACGCACTGTTAATCAATTAATCATGCACAAAATATCTAATCTTGGCTGTTGTGACCAAGTGCTGTCAAAAATGAAATCCAACAGACATTTTTACTTAAGCTGGCTTAACAGTCTCTGTTAAGATATTCATCCATAGAGTAGAAGAAGTTACCCATCAAAAAGTCTTTCAAACTCTGTTTAAACCGTGCTTTATCTGAAACCAAGTTTTTAATGGTTGCTGGCAATTTATTGAAAATGCGTGTTCCTGAATATTGGACCTCTTTTTGGGCCAAGGTAAGTGGTTTTACGTCTTTGTGTAGATTGGTTTTATTCCTAGTATTGATACCATGTATTGAGCTACTGGCTGAAAATAGAGATACATTACTTGCAACAAATTTCGTTAACGAATAAATGGACTGAGAAGCAGTGGTTAGAATACAAAGTCCCTTGAACAGGTTTCTACATGATGTTCCTGAATTTACACCACAAACGATTCTTATCTCTCGCTTTTGCACCCTAAAAACTTTTACTAGTTACTATTAAAAACAGTCTTGATCACGATTTATTTAACAAGGTGACCGGTTTCGACCACTACTGTGGTCATCTTCAGACCTACAAGATGTATACAAAGCACTAATTAGAGGGCTACATGCATTAATGAAAATACATAAAGTTATAAGGCTATAAAGCTATAAAACGTTGAATTACCATTGAGTAGGAACCTCTTTCTGTTGAAGAATCACTACTGGAGAAACCAGTGCACGTCTTACTATATATAATGGAGGCTCCACCCACTTCTGACTGCATGATGTCATTATTAACCAATGAGTTATAGGTCGAATTACAATTTAAAATTTCTTAGTTAAAAGAACATTGTCAAGAATTAGAAATAAATACACACTAAACTTAGCTTATTAAACAGCTATTGTCAATTGAAAAGCGTTAAAAATATTTAAATATGTAGGAAAATGAACTTCGGTTTGGCAGTACATGGGTTGCCCTCTCAAGGCCTGTCAGTGAACCATTTGGAACGACTGGTTGCTATGGTGAAGTTAGACGCCGTTGCAAAGATGAAGAAGCAGGCTTTTTCCACTGAAGTTGTTGTAGAGTCGATAGTCGAACTAGTGGTTGCCATGGTGAGGACAAACGCCGGTGCAAAGATGTGGCAGCAGGCTTCTTTCCAACGAAGTTGTTGCGAAGTGGAATGGAAAAGACTTTGGCGTCAGACGAATACATACAGGAAGATGGACTTGCAATGGGAAATTCCCCGGCTAGCACTATAGCAGATATCTTCGTCAACTACGTTGAAATCCGATTTTTCAGAAATAATCCAGAAATAACAAATAAAATTATATACTACAAAAGATATGTTGACGACACACTGCTATTATATAACGGCTCTAAGGAAGAAATTGACGCTTTCGCTAACAACTTAATTAATTTACATCCAAAACTTGTATTTTCAGTAGAACACGAAAGTAAAAATAGTATTAATTTCCTTGACCTCACAATTACAAAACAGAATGGAAGACATAATATTTCTATTTATAGAAAACCCACATCAACCGACATAATAATAAATGCTACATCATGCCATCCATTAAGATACAAAATGGCATTTTTTAAAACTATGATACATAGGATACTGAAATTACCTCTCCAACATGATGCAATCCAAAAGGAAATTGATACATTAAAACAGATAGCAGTTGCTAACAATTATAATTCCCATCAGGTTGATCTGTTATATCAAAAATTACAAGAAAGAAATGATGCTGTTATAAACTCCAAGAAGAGATTTACACAAATGACATACATGGGACCTATCTCAGATAAAATAAATAAATTATTTAAGAAGACAAGCGTGGCAATAGCATTTAAAACTAATACCCCCCTACAGATGAAACTGAAACACACAATTGGAGACTCAAATAGATACCAAAAGTCAGGTGTTTATAAAATAATATGTAATAACTGTGAGAAACAGTATATTGGCCAAACTGGCCGAAACTTTTTAACACGTTTCAAAGAACATACAACTGGTGCTGCACGTATCAAATCAATATTCGGTCAACATCTTGATGGATACAATCATTCTGAGGGTTGCATTTCCATCAATTTGAAAATATTACATACTGTGCCAAAAGGACCACTGCTAAATACCTTAGAAGAAACTGAAATTTTTTCACTTCACAAAAGTAATCCATTATCTGTTTTAAACGAACAACTTCAGTTCAAAGACAAACATTTCTTTGAGCTTTTCGATGATCTGCTTTAGAATGTCTACTCTTCTGTATTTGTTTTAAAAAGGTCTTCTAAATTATTAAGACTTTTAGCAAATATTTTATCTTTACATTGTAATTGTATTTTACCAAAGAGTATTTTATGATTGACTATCTGTTTTAGAATTATTGCTTTTATGCTTTTAGACTGCATTTTGCTAATTCCCATCGTTTTATTTTATTTTTGACAATGGCTCATAATTTTATAATTTTAAATTCTTTCATTTTTATTTGCTTATATGACTGGTATGTAACTTGAGGAATAGCAATGCCTTAAAAAAATTGGCACTTGTAATCTACATATTAACTTCATAGATAATATTTCATATATACGGTCAACTACTTCGTAGCGTATTTGTGCAGCATGTAGTATACATATCAGCTACAGATTATTGTAGCTTACTCTTTTCGTTTCAATAAAGACAAGTGCTGCTCAATAATACATCGTCTGACGCCACAGTCTTTTCCATTCCACTTCGCAACAACTTCGTTGGAAAGAAGCCTGCTGCCACATCTTTGCACCGGCGTTTGTCCTCACCATGGCAACCACTAGTTCGACTATCGACTCTACAACAACTTCAGTGGAAAAAGCCTGCTTCTTCATCTTTGCAACGGCGTCTAACTTCACCATAGCAACCAGTGGTTCCAAATGGTTCACTGACAGGCCTTGAGAGGACAACCCATGTACTGCCAAACCGAAGTTCATTATCCTACATATTTAAATATTTTAACGCTTTTTAATTGACAATAGCTGTTTAATAAGCTAAGTTTAGTGTGTATTTATTTCTAATTTTTGACAATGTTCTTTTAACTAAGAAATTTTAAATTGTAATTCGACTTATAACTCATTGGTTAATAATGACATCATGCAGTCAGAAGTGGGTGGAGCCTCCATTATATATAGTAAGACGTGCACTGGTTTCTCCAGTAGTGATTCTCCAACAGAAAGAGGTTCCTACTCAATGGTAATTCAACGTTTTATAGCTTTATAGCCTTATAACTTTATGTATTTTCATTAATGCATGTAGCCCTCTAATTAGTGCTTTGTATACATCTTGTAGGTCTGAAGATGACCACAGTAGTGGTCGAAACCGGTCACCTTGTTAAGTAAATCGTGATCAAGACTGTTTTTAATAGTAATTATTTACAAGACATTGATCACTGCTGTTCCCGAAATGCATTCAAAAGTAACTTTTACTAGGTTTGATGAGTTACCCCAAAATATGATCCTGTATGACATAACAGAATGAAAGTAAGCAAAGTATGCAAGTTTTTTTTCTATTTATATCTCATACATCTGGCATCATTCTCATTGCAAATACAGACCTTTCTTAATCGCTTAAGTAATTCTATGGTATGCCCTTCCAAACTGAATTTGTAATCCCAGAAATTTAACCCTGTGAACCTGAATGACGGGCTACTCCTGCTGGATGGAACAAAATATGAACTTGTTGAGCTTCTTACGTTATTCAGTTCACTCCGCAACATGGAACAAATCAGTTCATTTTCTTAGACCTCAAAATTGTTAATAAACGGCAAGAACATAGTTTTTATATTTACAGGAAACCAACCCAGACATCACAATAGGCGAATCATCACTCATCCAAATACACACATTTACGGCCCATTTAGAGCTGTGCTGAATAGGTCAAACACATTAGCTTTAAAAGCCAGCATAACACAGAAAATTGATACGATCAAAGCAATTGCAATAAATAATGTGTATCCCGAAAGGTCAATTGACAAACTATCTAACAAAATACAGGTCAACATCAGTAATAGAAGTATCGCACCAGTATCAACTGATTGCCTATTTAAGCACAGCATCGCAAAAAATTTCTAACTTTTTTAAAAACAACAGTATTAAAATGTACTTCTCTACAAACAACAAATTTCGATACCACTTACCTCAAACAGTAATCACATCACGCCAATAACAGAATATAATGAAATGTATAAATTAAAATGTCACAGATGCTTGTTAACCAATACTGCTCGTATTCTCTTACAGCGGAGCGGTAGACGGAAATTCTGTCGCACTATATTTGTATTTTCGCGTTTTGTCCAACAGAAACAACTCAACGTCGACACACGCAGGTCTCTGACATTGCTGCGAAATTAACTGCCATGAGTCAACAGGTGTTAAGTGCATTGTGTTTTTCTCTTCTATTTGCAGATCTTGTCTTTCTTAAAAGACGTTCCTAAGCTCCAGGCACACTCAAAGTTTACAACATTCTGGGCACTCTACGTCTGCTGCCCTATAGCAACAGTCTGCGGTCTTCGGATCTGTCGAAAAACAGCGCTCCCTTCCCAGTGCGTAGCTGACTGAGTCTTGGCTTTCAGCAAACACATTTTTGTGGTCTGCACGCTGTACTACTCTCAGAGATCTCGTGCTTCTCACAGCGCGCTAGCCATCCCAAATTGCAGAAAGACACTACAAGGGCCATCACCGCACAGAATTACAGGAAAAATTACTACTTAGGTCTGAAATCCTAAACAATTTAATTGTTTGCATACTTTCATGCAACATTAATAATTTAAATGGAGTGGGTGGCTATATCTGAATAATGGTTTATCAATAAGGTCTGTAGCAGTTTTGAAAAAACTTTCCATTCACAGTATCACCGCCCCATTATTTTAGCTGTCTACTTTTGTAAGCTTCCAGTGCATTTCGATGGTTAGAACGTTCGTGACTTTAATTAATGGCAATTAATTAACAACAGTAGGGTTGAAGAACCAGCAAGCAGTTAAAAAAGGGAAGCTTATGAACTGAGACCGTGTACATAGTACGAACCCAGCGTCGCTGCTTCAGTTTTACTGCCGTTTGTTTATATTGCAGCTTCTTTAGATGGTAGCTTGCAAAAGGTAGAACCTGTGCTGTTTATTTTCATTCAGATTATTAACTTAACCACAAGATAAAAGATAATTTCAAATGCTACTTCCTTAAAAGCTTCTTATAAACATCTTTTCCTCTGCATTCTTTAATCCGTACTCTTCTTCACAACACATGTCCACTTCTCACAATACTAGACAATTATTTCACTTTTATTTTCACTAATATCCAGTATAATTCTGTTCCCTTCATATTTTGCGTATCTGCACCTGCGCTCCGACATGATGGTTCACGTCGAGTCACATAAGACTACTACCACACGTATACGCACTCAAATCGTGAAATTCACTTCGCCGATAGCCTACTAATGTCTTTTTCATAAAGAACGTAGCCTCTGGTAGTGTAAGTTTGAACTTCTGTATCTCGGAAAGGAGTAAAAATATCAAGAAAATTGTCAAGGTTATTCGAGATCGGGATGTTACGCATATATCGTAAACATTTTAGCCATTTGATGTGCATAGCCGTCATGAAATCTGCGGCTTGTTTTGGGACGAAAAATGGCAAAGAAAACC
The DNA here is from genome assembly GCF_023864275.1 of Schistocerca cancellata. NCBI lineage: Eukaryota > Metazoa > Arthropoda > Insecta > Orthoptera > Acrididae > Schistocerca > Schistocerca cancellata. The sequence goes on along the minus strand of NC_064633.1, from coordinate 613,741,166 downwards.
TTTTTATGGGATTTTCTAAGGAAACATCGGCGAACTAATAATGCCTCCATAAGCCCCATAAGGTCCACCGCAGGCAGCATCAAATGCAAAAGGAACCAACCGATTTGCTTCATTTGCCTAAGCAGGAGGAAGTGTGTAATATTCATACTTTGACCATGTACTGTAAGATAGTGACACTAAGATGATCCTTCTGTTGGGTATTCAAATGGTCCCTACCCCAAGGGTTATACAAAATACTTGATCCTACTTCTTTATCACTAATGATGCGGGAGTACCAATATTTAATAGAAATAGCCAAAAGTACTGTCATTCTGCAGAAGAGAGTGTTGCGCCTAGAGGATAGTGTGCCTAGGGTCACACAGGGTTTTCTAGTCGGCACTTGAGTCTTGTGACTCATTGTAGAATAACACGAAGGAATGTGCGCTAAAGACCGCCATAAGCAGTTTTGTTGTTGCCAGACATGAGAATGTCTTTTGTACACTATTTGTAAAAATTACACGTTCTACACATTTAAGCACTATATTATATATTAAAACTACTTACGAAGTTTTATGGTGAGTAAAATGCTATATACACTCCTGGAAATTGAAATAAGAACACCGTGAATTCATTGTCCCAGGAAGGGGAAACTTTATTGACACATTCCTGGGGTCAGATACATCACATGATCACACTGACAGAACCACAGGCACATAGACACAGGCAACAGAGCATGCACAATGTCGGCACTAGTACAGTGTATATCCACCTTTCGCAGCAATGCAGGCTGCTATTCTCCCATGGAGACGATCGTAGAGATGCTGGATGTAGTCCTGTGGAACGGCTTGCCATGCCATTTCCACCTGGCGCCTCAGTTGGACCAGCGTTCGTGCTGGACGTGCAGACCGCGTGAGACGACGCTTCATCCAGTCCCAAACATGCTCAATGGGGGACAGATCCGGAGATCTTGCTGGCCAGGGTAGTTGACTTACACCTTCTAGAGCACGTTGGGTGGCACGGGATACATGCGGACGTGCATTGTCCTGTTGGAACAGCAAGTTCCCTTGCCGGTCTAGGAATGGTAGAACGATGGGTTCGATGACGGTTTGGATGTACCGTGCACTATTCAGTGTCCCCTCGACGATCACCAGTGGTGTACGGCCAGTGTAGGAGATCGCTCCCCACACCATGATGCCGGGTGTTGGCCCTGTGTGCCTCGGTCGTATGCAGTCCTGATTGTGGCGCGCACCTGCACGGCGCCAAACACGCATACGACCATCATTGGCACCAAGGCAGAAGCGACTCTCATCGCTGAAGACGACACGTCTCCATTCGTCCCTCCATTCACGCCTGTCGCGACACCACTGGAGGCGGGCTGCACGATGTTGGGGCGTGAGCGGAAGACGGCCTAACGGTGTGCGGGACCGTAGCCCAGCTTCATGGAGACGGTTGCGAATGGTCCTCGCCGATACCCCAGGAGCAACAGTGTCCCTTATTTGCTGGGAAGTGGCGGTGCGGTCCCCTACGGCACTGCGTAGGATCCTACGGTCTTGGCGTGCATCCGTGCGTCGCTGCGGTCCGGTCCCAGGTCGACGGGCACGTGCACCTTCCGCCGACCACTGGCGACAACATCGATGTACTGTGGAGACCTCACGCCCCACGTGTTGAGCAATTCGGCGGTACGTCCACCCGGCCTCCCGCATGCCCACTATACGCCCTCGCTCAAAGTCCGTCAACTGCACATACGGTTCACGTCCACGCTGTCGCGGCATGCTACCAGTGTTAAAGACTGCGATGGAGCTCCGTATGCCACGGCAAACTGGCTGACACTGACGGCGGCGGTGCACAAACGCTGCGCAGCTAGCGCCATTCGACGGCCAACACCGCGGTTCCTGGTGTGTCCGCTGTGCCGTGCGTGTGATCATTGCTTGTACAGCCCTCTCGCAGTGTCCGGAGCAAGTATGGTGGGTCTGACACACCGGTGTCAATGTGTTCTTTTTTCCATTTCCAGGAGTGTATTTTTAGAAATATGTATATACGGTATAACACATGGACAGTTAAGCCAATTTCGTCGGCCGTGCACCGTCTTGTACTCTGAAACAAAAGAAAGTCTTTTACCATGGAACATGTAATACTTACAAATGAATTGAGGTTCATTAATGTGTTAATACTTTTGCCGATCTTGAAAATGGAAACTGGTTTTAGTTACCAACAGCTTCAGTTACAAAATGTTTTTAAATTGTAACCGGTGTTTGATGATGTGTCTGCTTAATTTGACTTCGCTTGCTGCTTATTGCTGTGTAGGAGAGTAATGATGTAGCAGATAAATGATGAAATACAGTATTCAAAAGATTCTCTCGAATGCAACGCTTTTAACTTACAACAGCACATTTGTTTCTGGGTACATGATCATGTTTTATCTTGGAACATGTTTACACATTTGAAAAAACCTTAATTTCCCAGAGTAATTTTTATAATTTCAGGAAAAGACGCCAGCACATAAAAATTTAATTCCGTCATTTCAAAATGGAATAAGAAAATATATGAAATACTTGTTACAGTGCTGGCTAAATGTGGAAGTCTAAAAAAGACATCAGTCTACAACTGTCTCCTCAACTGCAAAACTCTTAAACAGTTATCAGACTTCAGCTACACTAACTATCACTCTATCCATTTATTTTGCACTAAAAAATTTCTTATGATGTAACATAATTCCAGAGTCCCTGCACTCTGTCCCACGTAACCATCAGCGCATTCGCGTCTAGCCTCGAAGTGTAATAAGAAGTTTATCACGTAACGTGTCAAACCCAGGTACAACGGACTTCCAGCAGTGCTTACTTTGAGTGCTAGGATATCGACCATCTCCTGCACTCCGTATGCCCTGCCACTGTAACATCTTTTGCAACAGATGACACCTGAGCGTGACAACATGCAAGACCCTCCCTAGGGAGTACGCCGCACCGCACAAAAAGACAAATTACCACTAATTATGAATACATTAATTGAATGTACATATTTTCATTTCCATCAAAAATCTAATTATTTCATTTATATTTTAATAAAATCATATATTTATAAATAAACACAAAACATATCCTAGAAATTAACTAAGAAACCACATACCTAGCCACAAATTGTTATCCATATAATATTTCACATTTTTAAATGCCATTAATTTGAAAACAAAACAAGGTTGCAACAGCTACACAAAAAAATTTGCCACTTTCAGTTCTGCAAACCCTTTACTACGTTTTTTAATTTACTTCATCAGCAGTCTGATGCTCCATTGCCAAAATGGTCGAACTATTAAGACGGTTTTGTGTAGTAGTCGAACGTAAAATGTTCTTAAACATTTTTAACTTAGAGAAATTCTTTTCGCCGCTTGCTAAAATGTTGGTATCTTTAGCAAAATTCTTAAAGCGTTAGTGACATTTGAGGCAAAATATAACATTATAAAGCAGCTCAGTACAGTGCTTGGGCTTTCTTCATCGCCAAAAGCGTAGATATTGCCGAAGATTTCACAATTAATCGTAACTCATTGATGACCATGAGTTAATATCCATTCTAAACTCTTACCATGTTTTAGTAGATTTTTTGGACTGGTATTTAAATCGTATACACACGTCAAAAAGTTTTTATTACCCCATTTCCCAGAACTCCTGAAGACAGACGATGACTGTGGATATTGTATCACATACACAGTCCCTTTGACTGTTCAGACATGTCACTAAACTCACCCAAAGATGTAAACAACCATGCATGAACAGCGCCTATTAGACAGAGGGGATCCGACAGCTGATCAGTTCCAGTCATTCCACCAGGAAGGACGTACACGGTTCGTGTTGTCTGTAGTTCAATTATGCCTAGACGGGCGATACCGCGATTCGATTGCGTCCGTATTGTTACTTTGTGTCAGTAAGGGCTCTCAACAAAGAAAGCGTCCAGTCCTCTCGGAGCGAACAAAAGCAATGTCGTTCGCACATGGAGGAGTTACAGAGAGACGGGAATTCTAGATGACATGCCTCGCTCAGGCCGCCCAATGCTGGTGGATGACTGCTACCTACAGATTATGGCTCGGAGGAACCCTGACAGCAACGCTACCATGTAGAATAATGCTTTTCGCGCAGACACAGGACGACGTCTGCATGATGCACATCACTCCTGACGTCTATGGCGAGATCCATCTTTGCAACCACGACACCATGCAGCGCTGTACAGACATGCCGAATGGATCGCTTTAGGACAGGCATCGCGTTCTCTTCACCGATGAGTGTCGCATATGCCTTCAACCAAACAATCGTCGGAAACGTGTTTGGAGGCAACCCGGTCAGGCTGAACGCCTTAGACACACTGTCTAAGTCACATCCCTGCATGCACACCCCTGCAGTTTATCGGTTTTATTCATCTTCACCCTGTTTATATAGAGAATAAGAACCGTGTTACCACACTTCTTTGGAACACCCCTGACAACACCCTTGTCTCTAATGAACACTCGCCAAAGTTCTGCCGGCCGGAGTGGCCGTGCGGTTCTAGGCGCTACAGTCTGGAACCCAGCGACCGCTACGGTCGCAGGTTCGAATCCTGCCTCGGGCATGGATGTGTGTGATGTCCTTAGGTTAGTTAGGTTTAATTAGTTCTAAGTTCTAGGCGACTGATGACCTCAGAAGTTACGTCGCTTAGTGCTCAGAGCTATTTGAACCAAAGTTCTGGGGTATAATGGTTAAAAAGTCTTTCAGCCACTCACATCTCCGGGAAATTAATGCGTAGGCTCACACCTTCGTCAACAGTCTGCAGTGGGTTACTGTGTTAAAGCTTTCCAGAAATCTAGGAGTGTGGAAGCTACCTGTTACCCTCCATCCATGGTTTGTAGGATATCATATGAGGAAATGGTAAGCTGAGTTTCACACGAGCGATTATTTTAAATCTGTGCTTTTCTGCCCCAAGGAAATTTATTATATTCGAAGTCAGAACATGTTCAAGAATTCTGCCGCAAACCAATGTTAAGAATATTTGTCTGTAATTATCCCGGCCCATTTTTTTCCTCCTTGTATACAGGAGTCACCTGCGCTTTTTTCCAGGTTCTTGGGTCTTTGTGCTGGGCGACAGAGTCGCGATAAATGGAAACTAAGTAAGAGGCCAAAGCCGCCGAGTTATCTCTGTAAAATCGAATTGAGATACCATCTGGACCTGCTGACTTAAGTGTTTTCAATTCTCAGTTATTTCTCTACTCCAGAGGTGCCTGTTACTATGTCGTCGACGGGAAGTCTGTGCCACATGCACACCCCAGTATGTTTTCATGATCCCGCTGTGTGAATGATTCCTTAAACGAAAAATTTACAACTTCACCTTTTATCTTGTTGTCTTCTATTACAACTTCAAACTGATCGACGAGTGACTTGACAGAAGCCTTCTGCCCACTTATCAATTTTATGTAAGGCCGGAATTTTCTCTGGTTTTCCGCACGATATTTCGTTAAGAAACGCCAGTGAAAGTTGTAAGCTTTGGGCCTCGATCTTCTTACGGACGCACCAATTTTTACTAACTTTTGCCTGTCAGCATTTGCCTCCACATCAATGTCGGTAGCAAATTCATTTGCATCGATAAAAGTTTCATCGAAGAACGAATGTGATCGAGGATTCGTAAAAATATTTTGCAGTTTTGTAAAAGATCAAGTCCAAAGGCTAGATCAAAATCTTTTGCCTGCAACAACTTGCTTTTTGGATTAATAGAATCTGGTGTGTTTGCCTAATAACTAATGCACCGAAAAACTTAAGTTGTTTAAAATAGTTTAATAAATCTAAGGCGTCGAATCTTATTAAATTATCAATTTCTTGGTTTTCGTAAGTGCTTAGCAAGGCGATACATCTCCTAATTGCAATCTCAACGACTTTAAAACTTCTGTCCGACTTTACCATGTAGCGTCACTCAGTGGTCTCAAAATTAAAACTTAAGCATATCTTTTAGTACTGGCCATCGAAAAGTAGGTGCCGAAAAAAAAACTTTGGAAAATGTTGAAGAAATTAACTACTTCGAAGGATACTTTTGTCGCATCCTTAACGGCAAGACTGAGACAGTGACTACTACACGGGAAGTAGAGTGTTCTAGAATTACATTGTTTAATTGTGGATTGCACTTCTGCTTTGTCGCCCCTTCTGTTGAGCCTATTGTATTACTGCTATCTGACATCCTGCAAATTTTAACCCAAGTCATTATGTTCTCCAGTTGTAATATGAGACATTGGTTTTCCTGTCGTCCTTTCCTAAGAAACTATCATTAATTTTAACATCAACATCAGTGTCAAATACATTGATCAAAATATATCTGATTATGTCTTCTCCTCTACCTCAATAATGTCAGAACTACTGCCTATAATTATAGAAAAGTATTTGAATTTTTTTTTGTATTCCATCAATAATACGAGACTTTGCTCTTTGACGCAACAGATATTTTATCTCTATTTGTATATTTTTCCCGAGATAGTAAGCTTTAATCTCTTCTTTCTCTTTCTTTTCTATGGACATACTCGTCCATAATGTCATCAAATTCAGATAGTAACTCAACTAATTCTAAGAAATTAACTTTATTATACTCCAGCAACAAACCGCTTGTGAAAAGCCGGAATACTTTTACTAAGCGTTTTAGTAATTGCTACGATTCTTAAAAATACCTCGTTCCAGTGATTTGTTTCGGCATCAATAATTCCACGAGCGCCTAATCTATAGTTGTGCAAACATTTTAACCTCTGTCGCATACCTAGCCATGACTTTTGGTCTGAACATCATTTTTGGAAATTGCAAACTCTTTTGAAGTTTCACCGACGTGCTTCCGCCATTTAAACCCTTCTTTGAAAGACAGGCAAATAGGAAACTACACACCCGAAAAATTTGCAACAAAAGCAGTTGTGCAAACATTTTAACCTCTGTCGCATACCTAGCCATGACTTTTGGTCTGAACATCATTTTTGGAAATTGCAAACTCTTTTGAAGTTTCACCGACGTGCTTCCGCCATTTAAACCCTTCTTTGAAAGACAGGCAAATAGGAAACTACACACCCGAAAAATTTGCAACAAAAGCAGTAAATGCAGTTTTTCGAGAGACAGTGTACTAGCCAGACACGTAAAACTTGCTGTCCGTTGCTTACAATTCTTGGATAATAATGTGCACTAAAATTTCGACCAGCGGTGTGTCCTGGTAGTCAGGGAGAGGCAGGATAAGGCAACGATTGTGGATGGGGGCGTAATCAGCTACCGTTGGCTACAGTAAACACATACACTTTATTTGAGGAAATAATTTTCAACAATCATTTTAAAAGAATTTACTACACTGACGGCTGAAGGCTTTACTAAGAAAGAATTCAAAATTATTTGTCAGCTGACGGCCACAAGCAACTTCAGAACACTAAACATCTGAAGGCCTGAATTACAAGTGAGAAAAACGGTTAACGTTAACAAATACTAAGATATTTTTCTTTTAAACAATCAAAAAACTGTAACAAGCTATAGCAAAGCTGAAGGCCTTATTAAGAAAGAATTGCAAATTATTTGTCGGCTGAAGCAATGTTACACACAATCAACGGCTGAAGGCCTGATTAAGAAAAAAGTTCAAAATTATTCGTCGGCTGAAGGCCACAAACAATTTCAGAATACTCAAGGGCTGAAGGCCTGAATTACAAGTGAGGACGGCAATAACACGTTAAAAATACTAAAACCTTTTTAAACAATTACAAACAATTAACGGCTGAAGGCCTGATTAAGTAAAAAATTCAAAATTATTCGTCAGCTGAAGGCCACAAGCAATTTCGGAAATACCCAACGGCTGAAGCCTGAATTACAAATAAGGTAGGCAATTATACGTTAAAATACTAAAATCTTTTTTAAACAATCTCAATAAACTGTAACAGGCTACAGTGACGGCTGAAGGCCTTATTAAGACAGAATTGAAAATTATTTGTCGGGTGAAGGCCACAAGCAATGTTACAAACAACGGCTGAAGGCCTGAATTACAAGTGAGGAAGGCAATTACACGTTAAAACATTAAGCTAAATTTTAAACAATTATGACAACTTGACCAAGTAAGACGGAGTGATCCACAGACAGTGCTCCACGGATCGACCCGAGGAAGGTCACTACAACTGTGCAAGCGGTGAGACTCGCAGCCAAGAGTAATGTTCACCTGAGGAGGGCAACTCTATCTAGAGACGGTTTAAACGCCGATCAACCTTCTTACCAAATCCACCTAACGCCAGATAACCAGTAGAACGATGGAGTAATTCAGGCGAGGGCGAATTGACAGACAGGACTGCGTCTCCAGAATCTGGTGTTTAAAACACCAAAAGACAGAAAGAACCACTATAACCAAGGTAGGCAAGGAAAACAATTATCCATACCCCAGTCAAGGAAGGTGTCAAATTACACGCCATGCCAGACGGCATCGGCAAGACGAGGAAAAGTACACTGCCGCAATTACGCTAAACTCCAGGGCAAGTAACGGAGGCTTTAGCAGCCACTAGGCAGTAAGATACCGCTGGTTGCACTTCACCAATAACAACACCAAATTCAAACTAATATCAAGCAGTAGAAGGCGGCTAATAGCTTCCGCCAACCTGACAGACCCCACGTGTTGCGGTTGGTCTCACCGACCCTGGGAGCAGCAGCACGCAGACAACAGCGAGATCTCAAACAGTGGAGGCTTCACTACTGGATAAGGTTCACTCAGCTTCAAACGTCCTGGGTTCGGTCGTCAGCTGCAGCCCCCCGCTCTGAGAGTACGTGTGCACGCCGCCAGCAGCCCCGGCCTGACCCCGTTCCTCAGACCTGCTCACTGCTCTGTCTGAAGCCCCACCGCTTGACACACATGACTACCCGGAAATGCAACAGGTGGTACCAAAGATAGTACCACAGTACTGGCTGTCAGAAACCGCTGCTGCTGCCATTCGCAGACAAACAATACTAGCAAACTCAGTGGTGCCACTACCACAAGAAGGAAACGAGACGCCTCTGCCGCTATTACGAGACCCCAAGTGGTGAACGGCGAGAACGCGCGCCGCACGCGGCTCAAGCGGCACTGGATGGAATTTTTATGTTATGCACTCGACCTTGTCTTACTAAAACACGTATTTCGGCATCTCCTAAAATTCTTGAGCACACTTAAAAGTTGTAGAATGTTTTCTGTGAGTGTCACGGTGATTTAATATTTTTCAGTGCTTTCATCTGGTAATGACAGTCCATTCCAATTAATTTAGGAACTTCGTGCATTTGTTTCTCTACCAGGATTCCGTATTTTCTTTTACACACATCAAAAAAAGTTTTGCATCACCCCGGTTCCCAGAACTCGTGAAGATAGACGATGACTGTGGATATTATATCACGTACATAGTCCCTTTGACTGTTGAGAGATGTCACTAAACTCGCCCAAAGACGTAAACAGCCATGCATGAGCAGCGCCTATTAGACAGAGGGGGTCTGACAGCCGATCAGTTCCAGTCATTCCTCCAGGAAGGAGGCACACAGCTCGTGTTGTCTGTAGTCCAACCATGCCTAGACGGTCAGTACCGCGGTTCGATCGCGTCCGCATTGTCACTTTGTGCCAGGGAGGGCTCTCAACAAGGGAAGTGTCCAGCAGTCTCTGAGTAAACCAAAGCGATGTTGTCCGGACATGGAGGAGATACAGAGAGACAGGAACTGTCGATGACATGCTTCGCTCAGGCCGCCCAAGGGCTACTACTGCAGTGGATGACCGCTCCCTACGGATTATGGCTCGGAGGAAACCTGGCAGCAACGCCACCATGTTGAATAATGCTTTTCGTGCAGCCACAGGACGTCGTGTTACGACTCAACCTGTGGGCAGTAGGCTCCATGATGCGCAACTCCACTCTCGACCTATGGTGAGGTCCATCTTTGCGACCATAACACCATGCAGCGCGTTACAGATGGGCCCAACAACATGCAGAATGGACCGCTCAGGATTGGCATCACGTTCTCTTCACCGACGAGTGTCGCATATGCCTTCAACCACACGATCGTCTTAGACGTCTCTGGAGGCAACCCCGTCAGGATGAACGCCTTAGACACACTGTTCAGCGATTGCAGCAAGGTGGAGGTTCCCTGCTGTTTTGTGGTGGCATTATGTGTTGCCGAAGTACGCCGCTGGTGGTCATGGAAGGCGCCGTAACGGCTGTACGATACGTGAATGCCATCCTCCGTCCGATAGTGCAACCATATCGGCATGGTATTGGCGAGTAATTCGTCTTCATGGACGACAATTCGCGCCCCCATCGTGCACATCTTGTGAATGGTTTCCTGCAGGATAACGATATCGCTCGACTAGAGTGGCCAGCATGTTCTCCAGACATGAACCCTATCGAATATGCATGGGATAGATTGAAAAGGGCTGTTTGTGGACGACGTGACCCACCAACCATTCTGAGGGATCCATGCCGAATCGCCGTTGAGGAGTGGGACAATCTGGACCAACAGTGCCATGATGAACTTGTGGATAATATGCCACGACGAATACAGGCATGCATCAATGCAAGAGGACGTTCTACTGGGTATTAGAGGTACCAGTGTGTACAGCAGTCTGGACCACCACCTCTGAAGGTCTCGCTGTATGGTGGTACAACATGCAATGTATGGTTTTCATGACCAACAAAAAGGGCGGAAATGATGTTTATGTCGACCTCTATTCCAATTTTCTGTACAGGTTGCGGAACTCTCTGAACCGAAGTGATGCTAACCTTTTTTCGATGTGTGTATAATCGAACTCGATGGTGTATTCTCAGAGTCGTCACTTGATTTGGTATAGCTTTGGGTATAACTTTTTAACACGCGAGCCTATTTTTGCCCTTCTGTTTCCTTTTCCAGCTTTCTTTTATTTTTGCACTGGCACCCAGCCAGTTTTCTTCGACCACTAGATATTAAACAATGTATACTACAAAAAATACGCAAAGATAAGAAGGTTTGTATTAGTACTACAGAAGCTAAAATTTTATTTATAACGTCAAAATTATAGTCCGTCGCTCAACGTAAAAAATATTCGTGGTCCACACAAAATAGTTTTCGTATACCTGTGAGCATAAAGGAAGTCTAATGTTATTATAAACTATTTTATAATAACAAGTATTTCTGCAAATCGTAAACAGTCGTTAAAACAATTGTATAACAATTTTTGACTTTGAGATTTCTTTCAGATCAGTTATTCGAATATGTCATTATCGAAGCAGTGAACAATTAAGTTCTTATCTTATATACTTGATTCAAAAATTCTTTTCGTAAAACGAAAATATAAATAATTATACCTATTATTCAAATTCGATACAATATATTACTGACTCAATAAGCAATGTTTTTGGATAAACTGAATATGTATTTTATTTAAAAATACGTTCATCGTTTGGATTCGACAATCGATTTACGATAAACAAGTATCTACCTAACTAAACGGCAGCTCAACTACGCATGCACTTACGTTTATAAAAACCGGCCAAGTCTCAGCAGGATTCGCGCGCTAAGGATTCCGTACCGCAAGTGGCACACTGCTATCGGTGCATTTTCCGCGAGCCACCGCAAGGCTATCACACAACCGCGACCACGGTGTCTCGGAACAACAAACCGCACAGCAAGAGACGTGAAAGTGTAGATAACCGACGCTACTGAAACCAGTCGCATGACTACAAGATACATTATACGTTTTCTGCAGTAATATTTTTATATTTTGAGTATCTTTTTTCGATTATTGAGTATTTTTCTCTCTCAGGGGAGCCTGAAAGCCCTAGAGGGCGCGTCCCCTGGTGGCGGATCGGGGAACGCCCCCAAGATATGGGCGGTAGGAGGGAAATCAAATACCTCCCGCTGACCAATAGGCAGCTGCAATGTCTGACTCAGAGATAGCGACTGCTAACAGTTTCTGACTCAGAGCGGGCGGCTGGTATCATGTGATTGCAACGGGAAGCTACCACATTACTGTTCCCAAGGCACACTTGACGTGGCCCTCTATGTGCTAAATAATGATTCCGGAGGTAAAACATCCCTCAATCGGATCTCCGAGAGGGGAGTACATCGAGGCTAATTGAAAACGTAAAGATAAAGAAAAAGAAAAGGGAAGAGGAAAAACTTAGAACTGGTACGGAAAGTTCGCACCCTCTTACAATCTGGCAAATTGGAAAATGCGAAAAAAGAGATGGAGCACAACAATATAAACACTACTGGCCATTAAAATTGTTACACCAAGAAGAAATGCCTCCCGTTGGTTAGATCGCTCGCCTGGTGCAAGTCTTTCGATTTGACGCCACTTCAGCGACTTGCGCGTCGATGGGGATAAACGGGTATTCATTGGAAAACTATATTGTACTAGAACTGACATGTGATTACATTTTCACGCAATTTGGGTGCATAGATCCTGAGAAATCAGTACCCAGAAGAACCACCTCAGGCCGCAATAACGGCCTTGATACGCCTGAGCACTGAGTTAAACAGAGCTGGATGGCGTGTACAGGTACAGCTGCCCATGCAGCTTCAACACGATACCACAGTTCGTTACAGGATCATTTAGTAATCGCGAAAGCGTTACGGAGATGATAGATAAACTCCAGTGGAAGACTATGCAGGAGAGACGCTCAGTAGCTCGGTACGGGCTTTTATTGAAGTTTCGAGAACATACCTTCACCGAAGAGTCAAGCAGTATATTGCTCCCTCCTACGTATATCTCGCGAAGAGACCATGAGGATAAAATCAGAGAGATTAGAGCCCAAACAGAGGCATACCGACAATCCTTCTTTCCACGAACAATACGAGACTGGAATAGAAGGGAGAACCGATAGAGGTACTGAAGGTACCCTCCGCCACACACCGTCAGGTGGCTTGCGGAGTATGGACGTAGATGTAGATGTAGATGTAGATGTAGTGACTGGCGTATTGCGACGAGCCAGTTGCTCGGCCACCATTGACCAGACGTTTTAAGTTGGTGAGAGATCTTGAGAATGTGCTGGCCAAGACAGCAGTCGAATATTTTCTGTATCCAGAAAGGCCCGTACAGGACCTGCAACATGGGGCCGTGCATTATCCTGCTGAAATGTAGGGCTTCGCAGGGATCAAATGAAGGGTAGAGCCACGGGTCGTAACACATCTGAAATGTTACGTCCACTGTTCAAAGTGCCGTCAATGCGAACAAGAAGTGACCGAGACGTGTAACCAATGGCACCCCATACCATCACGCCGGGTGATACGCCAGTATGGCGATGACGAATACACGCTTCCAATGTGCGTTCACCGCGATGTCGCCAATCACGGATGCGACCATCATGATGCTGTAAACAGAACCTGGATTAATCCGAAAAAATGACGTTTTGCCATACGTGCACCCAGGTTCGTCGTTGAGTACACCATCGCAGGAGCTCCTGTCTGTGATGCAGCGTCAAGGGTAACCGCAGCCACGGTCTCCGAGCTGATAGTCCATGCTGCTGCAAACGTCGTAGAACGGTTCGTGCAGATGGTTGTTGTCTTGCAAACGTCCCCATCTGTTGACTCAGGGATCGAGTCGTGGCTGCACGATCCGTTACAGCCATGCGGATAAGATGCCTGTCATCTCCACTGCTAGTGATCGATGCCGTTGGGATCCAGCATGGCGTTCCGTATTACCCTCCTAAACCCACCGATTCCATATTCTGCTAACATTCATTGGATCTCGACCAACGCGAGCAGCAATGTCGCGATATGATAAACCGCAATCGAGGTAGGCTACAATCCGACCTTTATCAAAGTCGGAAACGTGACGGTACGCATTTCACCTCCTTACACGAGGCATCACAACAACGTTTCACCAGGTAACGCCGGTCAACTGCTGTTTATGTATGAGAAATCGGTTGGAAACTTTCCTCATGTCAGCGCGTTTTAGGTGTCGCCACCGGCGCGAACCTTGTTTGAATGCTCTGAAAAGCTAATCATTTGCATATCACAGCATCTTCTTCCTGTCGGTTAAATTTCGCGTCTGTAGCACGTCATATTCGTGGTGTAGCAATTTTAATGGCCAGTAGTGTATAATCTTGGCATGTACGAGATGAGATGGGGAGGCAATGGTGTGTTACAGAGTGATGATTTCAAACTATTTTATTCAGGCGAGGAAAGAAACCGAATGAATGGAGTAGTTATCATGGCAAAGAAGAAGGTAAAAACCATGATAAAGAAGTTGGAATAGATAAATAGCAGATCGATGATGCTGAGGTTGAAAGGCCATAAGACAGATTTAGCTCTGATACAGTTCTACATGACAACTAGCCACCACAACGACGATGAGATTGAAGAGTGCTATAGCAGTATTGAATAATTGGTGGAGAGAGAGAAGAAAAAGGTGTGAATCATAGTAGTGGGAGTTTGGGACGCGGCGGTCGGCGAAGGGAAAGACGGAGATGTGGTTGGAAAGTTTGGATTTGGTAACAGAAACAAAACAGGTGCTAGAATGTTCAGATTTTGTAAGGAAAACTCATTGCTAGTTAGAAACACGCAATTTGAACATCACAAAAGAAGACGGTACACATGGAAATCTATTACAGACAATAGCAGATACTAGGTCGATTGCATACTAATACAGAGTAGATTCTGGACATACATAAGAAATGCCAAGGCTTATACAGGGACGGATATTAACTCTGATCACAACTTGGTTGTAGCAGATGTGCACATTAGATTGAGAAGAAAGTTGGTAGATAAAGTGAGAGAAAAATTTAACTTGGACGCTATAATGAAGAAGGAGAAAAATTTAACTTGGTCGCTCTAAGGTAGAAGGAATAACCAAAAAGCTTTAAGAAGAGTTCCGACACAAGTGGAAAATTAAAGAAAAGACAGAGGGCATAAATGAACAGTGGGACCAGTTCAGAAACATCATGAAAGCAACCAGTAAATATGTTGTTGGTCTGGTGAAGTGCAAACGGACAAGGAAACCATGGGTTAACGAAGACATGATCTTGAAGATGGCAGAAAGGAGAAAATGGAAAACGCACAAACTGATGAAAGAAAAAGGCAATACAGAAGACTGAACAATGAGCTGAGAAGAGTAACTGATCAGGCCAGGGAAAAATGGACAAGAAAAATCTGCTCAGAAATTGAGATACTGGAGAAAGAGGGCATGTACGAAAAGCTGTAGCGAGTAGACAAGGAAATAGTATTTCAGGGAAGGAAGAAAAAAACAGTAATGAGATAGAAGGGAAAGATGGAGCTCTTATGTGACCCACACGCTGTTCAGAATAGACGGAAAGAATATATTGAAACTGCTCTATGTAGCGGATCAGAGACCTTGTGATCTGCAGACTGGTAAGGAAGAATCAGTAAATGAAGATGAAAAAAAATTTTATCCTAGGTTCAGAGGTAAATAAGGCATTTGCGGAGCTTAGAAACAACAAAGCGTGTAGTATAGATGATATTCCGGCAGAAATCTTAAAAGTGTTTAAAAGAAACAGGCGAAAATGAGTTGACCTTGTAAGTAGGCTGTTTATGTTTTCTCTATGTAAGTAGGCTGCTTATGTTTTCTTTATGTAAGTTTCTATGTAAGTAGGCTGTTTATGTTTTCTCTATGTAAGTAGGCTGTTTAGATTTTTATATTGGTAATGCCACGTAGCGCTCTGTATGAAAATCACTGGCTGTGCTGTGTGCAGCCTGTGGCTAGTTTGCATTGTTGTCTGCCATTGTATTGTTGGGCAGTGGCAGCTGGATGTGAACAGCGCGTAGCGTTGCGCAGTTGGAGGGAAGCCGCCAGCAGTGGTGGATGTGAGGACAGAGATGTCGGAGTTTGAAATTTGTAAAAATTGATGTCATGAGCTGCTGTATATATTATGACTTTTGATGACTATTAAGGTAAATACATTGTTTGTTCTCTATTAAAATCTTTCATTTGCTAACTATGCCTATCAGTAGTTAGTGCCTTCAGTAGTTTGAATCTTTTAGTTAGCTGGCAATAGTGGCGCTCGCTGTATTGCAGTAGTTCGAGTAATGAAGATTTTTGTGAGGTAAGTGATTTGTGAAAGGTATAGATTAATATTAGTCAGGGCCATTCTTTTGTAGGGAATATTGAAAGTCAGATTGCGTTGCGCTAAAAATATTGTGTGTCAGTTTAAGCACAGTCGTGTATAGATTATTCTAAGGGGACGTTTCATATGTCGACCCTTAGCCTAGGATACCTCACTGGAATCTTCTGATTTTTTCTTGTAGTTTGTGTATTTAGTGTAGCTTTTGTTTATTGCTAGCGCGTAATTGTAGAGAGAATCTCCTTTGTAGTTGTAGCCTTTCATTGTTGTACAGTAAAACAGTTGTGGCATGCATATAGATTTGCACCAAGTATTTCGCAGCTACGCTTGCAATTAACTAGATATTATTTTCAGTGCTATGTTAATGTGTTCTCCTATTTTTGCACTTCAAATTGTGCTTTTCTGTGTTATCGTGTGAAATATTGTGACAATAATGGCGTGTGAAAAACGTAACACTAGGCTCCAAACTAAACTGAGAAATAATAGTGACGACGAGCGTAGCTTATCAGCGCCGCCGAGTAATGAATTTACTAATGTTCAAAGTAGTAATTTGGTAACTGTGCACAGGGAAATGGAGCGGGCGTCAAATAATGGTGTAGACAGTGAAACAGGTAGTGAACAGGGAAGCATTATCGATCGATCGGTCGGCAACAGCTCGCCTCAGGAATCGGGAATGACAGAACACAATATTGCAAATACTGTAGACTCAGGTTTTGGGTTCTCACCGTTTTCTCAAATGAGACAAGACACATTTTCCGCTTGTCAAAATGTGAATGTTGCCGGTGCAAATTCACTGCCGAAAAGCACTGAGGAACATGTTTCAGACACCAGTGCATTGTTATTACAATTAATACAACAAATGGGACAAACACAGCAAAAGCTTCAAAAGTTAGACACAATGGAACAAAACCTTAAAAAGTTAGACACAGTGGAACAAAATCTTAAAAAGTTAGACACAATGGAACAAAATCTTCAAAAGTTAGACACCACACTTGAACAAACACGTGAAGATTTAACTACTGAATTACATAACATTGAATCGAAATGTCAAAAGGTCTGTAATGACGTAAAAACACAAATTTGTGAGCATTTTCAACCAATTTTTTCGCGGCATGAAAATGCATTACAGAATCACGAAGCAGCCATAAAAGAACTGCAAATCATTGTTCATGAAAATCATGAGACCTTGTGGGCTAAAATTGACTCAGTTGCATCTACCGATTCGGTTACGCAACTTGCAAAAACTCAGGAAAACTTAAAGGACACAGTAGATTCGATTTCAACACAAATGGACACTCTGAAACTTGGTTCAGAAAAACACACTGAGGAAATGTGTTCACTATCGGAGAAAGTAGCCGAATTTTCGGATCAGGTCACTAACTTATCTACAAAGGTAGATGATGATCTGAATGACACAAGACCTGTAGCCTTTACTGACACAGAAGAGTATGAACAAATAAGAAAATTCAAACAAAATCAAAATCAAATCAATACACAGTACAAAAGAGAAATCCGGGAAGTACAAGATCAGTTGACGCAGGTGATACAAGAATTACATATTTCAGAGGACACTCGCACTCCAACACGGGAAGAGGAACCTAGAAATACGGAACAGCCACAAAATAATGACACAGGGCATTTCGGTAATTATGAAAGGAATTGGCAAGGTGGACCGAATTTTGAGATGGAACCGCCGGCACGACGTAACAATGACCGATATGCTACTCGCCGACACGATGACTTCATTACTACACGTAAATTCAAAACATTCAAGAATTCTGCCAACGACATTCATCCACAAGCGTGGCTCCATCAATTCTCTCATTGTTTTCCTCCCAACTGGTCATTAGAGCACAGATTAGAATTTATGTGTGGCTACTTAGAGAATGAACCAGGTGTAAGAATGCGATCGGTCATTCACGATTGTCACAGTGAAGGAGAATTTTACCATGCATTCCTCTCAGCATATTGGTCTCAAGCTACACAAGACCTAGTAAAACATAGCATCATGATGATGAAACACTTTGAACAATCTGAATTTTCCAGTCTTGTCAAATATTTTGAAGACATGTTGCACAAGAATCAGTACCTGTCAAACCCATACAGCCCCTCAGAACTCATCCGCATTTGCTTAATCAAATTACCTGAACATTTACGGCATATTATTTTGGCAGGACGTTGCAAAGACGACATTGAAGCTTTTCAGGGACTCTTACAAGAATTAGAAATTGACACAGACAGTCACAGGATGCGAAAACAGGAAAACAATCACTACAGGTCACATCCGTCACAATTCTGTGACGACAGAAACAATAAATGGCCACGACAAGCCTATTCTTACAACATAAGTCATGACCAAAACAGACACCACCCATATGACAACCACTGGCAGAGTAATAATTACAGGGAAAGATCACCTTTCCGCGGTAGTGACTATCACAGAGACAATCAGAGAAACAGACAATATGGGAACCAAAACAATTATTATCAAGGGAGACAGAATAACTTTAGACGCAACGGTCCAGCACGCAGTTACGACTCAGGGAGAAATTCTCCACCACGTGACAGACAAGAAAGAAACTATGTAAACTACCGACAAAACGACAGATGTGAATTTCATCAGAACTGGCGGGTTTCTAACAGAGCTGGGCCCTCTCGGCAAGGCGAATTTGTGGAAGTTAGGCCTCCTAATCCCAATAACGGAGCGCGCCAACAAAGAGGTAGCAGACAATGACTCGCACCGCAGGCACCCGCGTGCGCCGGCTGGCTCAGAGAAAAATAACATAGACGCTAACCTTGAGCAAAATTCCAGTATTCTTTACGGACGAATACTGCATGATAATTGCATTCAAGTTGAAACTCTGTGTACTGAGAAGAGCAAAGGGTTACACCACATCTCACATGTAAAACCGTGTATTGAGAGATAATCTGCTTTTTAACTTAGTCTTTGCAATTTTCACTTCACGCTACTTGTACAATTTGTCACACTGAGAAACTGTTACCATGCAACAATGTTTAAAGTTAAATATCCAGTCAAGAACCAAGAGAACTTATTTAAACAGAAATTACGAATGCATTGTTATTGCGAACAGACGACACAGTGTTATTGTGTGTGTACATTCTTGCTTGTTAGTTGCACGATTAGAACATTTACCAGTACTGCTAATGAGATTTTAATGCAACATTTTGGTTTATTGGAAAATACATTTGGGATTTAAAGTACTTTCTGTGAGATTAAAGATGACTTAGTATTTGGTTTCTTTGACAGCTACACGATTATATCACGACGTTACTAATGAGTGACAATTTACAATGTTGCTTTTGCGGTGTATCTGTTTTATATCGGCACAGTTTTTCCTGAATTCTTCTGGAAAGCAAAACATGTTTTAGTAGTAACTTTTGTGGTACAGTTACAATGAGACAGCCTTTTCCGTAGCACAACAATACGTTACAGCACAGTACTTTCATCATCACAACAATAAGCGTAATAACTAAGATATCTCTACGCCAAGCATTTCACTTTTGTTTGTCATGAGGTCAGTACATTGACTTCTGCAGAACTTAGCTTTTGGAGGATGATAACTACGACACTTCCACAGAGATTATCTTACAGCAAGACGCACATTTAGCGCTACAGGACACGTATTTGAGTGATTAATTTTGTACTTAAAACATTTATTTTTAAAGATTTTTGAATTACAAAGAAAGTTTTTCGTGATACATTTCATTCCATTGCTGTAATCTGTAACACCTGAGGGTATAATTACAATAATCCTCAGGGGGGTACACGCTTACTTTGTGTACCATGTGTTTGGCAAGCACAAGGAACCCTAGCTAATATGGTATTTGCTTATACAACTTTACACATCAGTACCATATTTCTCTAATACATAAATTACACAGCTATCTGATTATTTAACTGAGAGAGACAAATCTTTTTACTACATCGGTGACACATGTTTACTCAATTACACCGTTGAGTAACTTCACACTTACGAAATTGTATTTTTGTCTGTACTTTGTGAACTGTTCATATTTTTTCGGAACCATTGTGATACTATGAGAGCTTTGAATGATGTATTTGGTATGAGATCATGATTTTTAAAGTACGTTTGAGGTAGATGACACTATTGAAATGAGCAGAGAATATTTTTTATGGTTTGAAATTATTGCAGAAAGCTACGACTTTTTTGAGATTTGACTGAGGTGTTATGATGTAATTTTTACGACGACGATGTGTATTATGCTGTTGAGGTATGTTTATGTCAATAAGATGATGCTACCATATATGAGGAATGTGATTACGTGTTTATATGTATTTGAATAATGAATAGAAGTTAGGGACTCTTGACTTGTGAAAAAGGATGTTGGAAACCAAGAATCGTACTTTAAGAGTTATGAAATGTGTGTAAATGCGTGAATGTATCACAATGCCGGCGAAAATTTTTTGGACACTGTTATATTCATAAGATTTTGTTTCTACAGATTTGTAACGCAAATTCTTGACCTGTGAAGACTGTCACTGTAGCGGTAAATATTTCCGTAAGAAAGTTAAGTGACCACCTGCACGTGCGTCGTCGGCACACAGCTGTGTCAGACACCTGGAGAACAAGCCATTAGGGTGTGCCTTTCCGGAAGCGCAGGTAGAAAAGAAAAGGAGGCCTATACCCCCGCTAATGACATTCCTTTGTAGAAAGCATCGCAAAAACGACATGGTCGAACCTGAAAACATATGAGTACTCATACTTTGTGCTAATTACTGAAATGCTTATGAATTGATGGGAAATATTCGTACATCTGCACACCTGATTATGACAAGTGTCTTTCTATGAGAGTTGAGAGCTACTAACTTATGAAATGTCACATGACTACTGAATGATATTTTTATGCTTTGGTTTGCGTAATTGCTTATTTCATTTGATATCTGGTTTCCAGCTGTGTTGCAGCATTGCTTTTATAAAATAAAATGCATTTGCTAATGTGAACACTTTCTGTCAACAGATCTATTAAATAATTATTTTATGATCCACATTCTTTAAAAAAGGAGCACTTGGAAAGGAAAGAACAATAAGAAGGAACTAGTAACAGTAACACATAATTTTCTTTTCAAGTACATGGTAATATTTCTTTTTACAATAAGTTGTTGTGGTGCACCACTTTAATTACATAGACATTAAGATGTGAATATACATTTCCCTTATTTGCATTGTTGTTTTTACTGTATTATTTTTTCTGCTTGAGCTTTGTCATGTTTAGATACAAGTTGCTGCTGCTGTTTGCCAGGCATAGTGCTACTAAATTTCACTTTGTATTACTCTGTTGAGCTAGTTTTACTATTGATTTATTTTTATTGTTGCTGCACATTGGCTCATATTATTTGTAATGTTGCATTGCTTGGTAATTTAGATTTACTGTAGCTTGCTTTGCGATTTTCCATTTTTTTGTCATTGCTGTTTGTGATAATTTGTTATGTGATGCTGCATTGCCTCGTCCCTTAGTTTAGCATCTGAGCTCAGTAGATTTAAGTTAGCTTAAGAGGGGGTAGACTGTATAAGAGAATGAGTTGCGATGAATTGGAAGAAATGCAGTGAGAAGTTATACGAAAATAAGTACAGAAAACACGTTTAGGTAGGATTTTCTTGGAAATAAATGATGAGGTAAGCAATGTGTGAACATATAAATACAGAAAGCATGCTTAGATAGAATTTTTTTGGTGGAAACAAAGGATGAAATACGAGGAAAGATATATGGAATGAAATTTTGGGGTGGACTGCAGTACCAAATGTTACACTGAAAACGAACCCTGTACTTTCCTTTTGTGTTAACCCACTATGTGTTTGTGTACCCTTGTGTAGTTGTTTTCTTCCTGTCTCTGTGTAGTTTCATAGAATTTTTTCTTCTTCTAATACTAAGCTACATTCACTATGATGAGGAATACTGTTATCCTCAAATATAATTGGCATTAATAATATGTAATTTACCTTGCTTAGACATTATTTATTCTGTTTTGTTTTAATGCTCATGTGTAAAGTTGATGTTTCAAAAATTATTCTGATCGTTTATGTATTTACTTATGTCATAATTCCTGTAACACTGATGTATATGTTTATTTCTATTCTTTTGTAAAGCCCTTATTTCTACAAATATTATCTGTATTGTTATGTTTTTAATGATGTATTTTGTATCTTTGTAATTGTATTCTTATGTTATATAATTGTAATTGACACCAGTTCATCATATTATTAACTTGTAAGCATTCATTTCACTGCACACTTTTCTGTTGGTCATACTATATGGACACTATGTGAGAAGTTGGGACTGTTAGTGTTTTCACGTGTGTTACTAATTCAGCAAGGGACTGGATAACAGCTTTGCTGGTTCTAAGGACAATTCCAAAAACTTTGTGAGTGCATAAGTGGTGGTTATGGACTTGCTATATTATCCGCAAGACTCTTCGATGGTGATTGTGCACCTGCACAGTCGCAGCCGATGGCTGCTGGCCATCTCTACAAGGACTACAGTGGGTCTGCACCTCTGGTGGCCCACCAATACCACAATCTCTACCAGGACTACAGTGGGTCTGCTCTGTGATGACCTACCTACCAATATTCGTCAGAACTTCGAATGCCTCTGCTGTGGGTTTGCTCTGTTGTGGCCCATTACCTGTCAGCATGTCAAGAGTCAGCACTGTCTTTCTGTTGGAAGGACAACACTACTTCTTCAAGACTGCGTGGACATCCACTACTTCCGTGTGCATTGTCTTTTATTGCTCAGACTTTGATAAAAGAAACGGCAGTTTTACGGTGGTGAATGATCAGGACTGTCTTTATTGACTGTGAGAAAATTTTAGCTGTTGACCAACATTGTATTAATAAGTGTGTGCATTTGATATCTTTGTGATTGTAATTATGAAAAATTTTTTCAAATCTGTATTGGCCAGTGCCCAACACCATTTGTAAAATTTTTTGTGGGGAGCATGGGGGCTATGTAAGTATTCTGTTTATGTTTTCTCTATGTAAGTAGGCTGTTTATGTTTTCTTTATGTAAGTTTCTATGTAAGTAGGCTGTTTATGTTTTCTCTATGTAAGTAGGCTGTTTAGATTTTTATATTGGTAATGCCACGTAGCGCTCTGTATGAAAATCACTGGCTGTGCTGTGTGCAGCCTGTGGCTAGTTTGCATTGTTGTCTGCCATTGTATTGTTGGGCAACGACAGCTGGATGTGAACAGCGCGTAGCGTTGCGCAGTTGGAGGGGAGCCGCCAGCAGTGGTGGATGTGAGGACAGAGATGGCGGAGTTTGAAATTTGTAAAAATTGATGTCATGAGCTGCTGTATATATTATGACTTTTGATGACTATTAAGGTAAATACATTGTTTGTTCTCTATTAAAATCTTTCATTTGCTAACTATGCCTATCAGTAGTTAGTGCCTTCAGTAGTTTGAATCTTTTAGTTAGCTGGCAATAGTGGCGCTCGCTGTATTGCAGTAGTTCGAGTAATGAAGATTTTTGTGAGGTAAGTGATTTGTGAAAGGTATAGATTAATGTTAGTCAGGGCCATTCTTTTGTAGGGAATTTTGAAAGTCAGATTGCGTTGCGCTAAAAATATTGTGTGTCAGTTTAAGCATAGTCTTGTATAAATTATTCTAAGAGGACGTTTCAACCTCTCTTGGCAACTACATCTATGACAAAGGGGAATGGGCAGAAGGTTTTTTTGTAAGTATAATAGTCCCAATCCCAAAGACTAATAATTCCAAAGTGTGAAGACCACAGGATTATCAGCCTAATAACGCAGGCAGCAAAAGTAGTTCTTCTAATTATGAATAGGAGGCTATATGTAACGCTGGAAGCGACGCTTGGTGAAGAACAATATGGCTTCATAAGGGGAAAGGGAATACTAGATGCCACTGGATTTATAAGAACCATCGGCGAAAGATACACAGAAAAGGGCAAAGAAGTGCATGCTGTCTTCATAGACCTCGAAAAGGTCTTTGATAGAGTGCAGGGGTAAGCTGTTAGATAACTTGAAAAAGGAGGGAGTAAAGTGGAAGGAGAGAAGATTGATCGAAAATCTGTACTTCAATCAGAAAGCTCGGGTGCGAATAGATAATGGGATCTCTGAAGACAGCAAGATTGGGAGAGGTGTTAGGCAGGGCTGTTGTCTCTCGGCGATCCTGCCTAACGTCCACCTGGAGGAAGTGCTGGAAAGCTGTTTGGATGGGACAAGAGGCGTCAGGATAGGTGGTCCGAAAATTGAATGTATAAGATTTGCAGATGACATGGCGATCATCGCAGAAAATCAAGATGATGATGATGCTTGTTTTGTGGGGCGCTCAACTGCAGAAAATCAAGAGACTCTGACTCAAATGCTAAATGACCTGAATGAAGCCTGTGCAGCATATGGTATGAAAATTGATAAAAACCAAAAGCATGGTCATAGGTTAAAGAAAAGAAAAGTGAAAATTAATTTGATGAAAAATATGAAAACAGTGTAATACTCCTGTTTAGCGCTAATCAAATATCTTTGTCAAACAAATTTGACGTATATTTGATTACATCTTTCGATCAAAGATGTGATCTTTGTCGATAGTGTAATAGCGGCCTCACCACATTCACCGTACCGTATAGTCCTGATTCGGCAACTTCGGACTTGTCTCTTTGAGCCTCTCATAATATGCCTTGTCCCATTCTAGCTGATGGGAACCACGTATCTTGCAGTTCTAACAGATAATCTAGAATTGTTAGTGGTTTAAAGATAATATATACGCAAGGTGGTGCGTATCGCTCGCGGGAGCGAAATATTTATTCCATGACTTAGCGTTGCTCCATGGCGAGAGAAGAAAAGTAAGAAAAGTCGGGGTGTGTGACGGAACTTTGTTGCGAGGCAGGATATAGAGAGGACGTGTATGAAGCGCGTGCAATGAAACAGTCATTGTTAGCCACCATATTGTATAATTTGTGGTTTTTGTGATTCACAAGCGATATGTAACGTTTATGTGGAGTTTGGTAACAGCCGTAATACAGTCTGTTGTATTTCAAAGCTAATTTAGCGTATTTATTTTGATCAAAGGATCCTGTGATGAACTGTTATGTACGACAAGCTTGTATAGGACTTCGAACATTTTGTGGTCGATGTTTGCTGTAGAACCTGCTTCAATAACACGGTCGAAAGCATAGAGAAAGTTTTATGTGCTAAAACGAGCTCATTTCACACTCAGACAATCATCGAATGACCAAATGCGAATGGTAGTGTTCCAATTCGAGAAGATCCTATAGAAGTTTTCTTTTTTTTTACATTTCAAGAATTTTGCACCCTTCGGAATCGGCAGCTGCTTCCACGCCACGAGAGTAACTTGTCTACGTGTACGAAATTAACTGCGCTGTGGGAGTAGCCGACGCCGCTCGGGATATTGTCCTTCACAGACATACAAACAGAGACACTGCACACACTAGTTCAATAACAACGAGTTTAATATTATCAGCTTAAAAACATTAATCTCTGCTTTTGAGCGATAATATTATATAGTGAAAGATGGATTACATGGCAAACATTTTCAAGACTCGGCTGTTGTTGTCAAAGCTGTAAGGAAGTGGTTAGGCTCAGCTGGTTCCGATTTTTACAAGCGCGGCATGCAGACTCTAGTTCACCGTTGGCAAAAGTGCATAACTAACGGTGGTGACTATGTGGAAAAATGACAGTCTGTAGCTGAAATATTGCTCTAGTTAGTCTTACTGTTGTGATTTATGTATCTCGTGTAGTTTCCACGAATAAAAATAAGACGCATTCCTTTAGGAACGCCCTTCCTATAATAAGAATCTGTACCTTCTGAATTTTCCCTCCTTTTATCGTCATTCCTTCTGCCTCCATAGCTCAGTGATCAGCGAGTGTCTGGCTACCACGCGGACGACTGGATTCGATTGCTCGTACCGCCAGGAATTGTTCTGTGGTGGGAGGATTCGTGAGGCCATGGCTGCAAGGCGAAGAAGGTCAACAGCAGCCAGCAGGGCGGTGCGCTGGCCTCGTGCCCCACCATGTCGCAGATGATGACACGGCGGTCGGGCGGATCCATCGGGGGCAGAACACGGAGCTACTGTCATATTTACTTTCACTCTTGTTACTGGAACTTAGGTCTGAAAGTGACATTGGTAAATACACGCTGAGGTTGAAAGGTAGCTGTCTCATTTGCTATTAAGATTTTTCAAGAAGTTTTGATCATACATATAAAAAGAAAATTGTGACTATGACAAATGTACTGAACCTCTGTAGTATCGATATAACCATATTCTTTGTATGTCTGATCTTGAGACCACAGATATTGGTCAGAGAGGTTACTGCTTTTGAAGAGAGTAGCAATACTGTGTATTAGACAGTCTCGCAATGTACTTGCTTTGAAAAGGACGAAAGCTGGCCTGCTGCGTAATGGAGACTGAAATATTTAAAAGGGATTTTGTAATAACATGTTCAGAAGAAGTATTTTGAGTAAATGAGATGATATGAGTGCAAGAATGATAGAAGGCAATATTTAAGGTAATTCATTTTTTCTTTTTATACTTCTGTCACTCTTTAGCTTCACATAGTTAGAACATTGCGCATGGCTGAAGTACGCAGTAGAAATTTTATAATGTAACATATGGTTTTGTTTCATAGTTGAAACAAGCGTCAAGGAAAGTAATTGTACAGAGGAAAGTTATTAAGAAATATTTTTCTAACTTGTGTAGGTGTGTAAACTTTGTTGTCATGGCTTAATGAGGCATAGTTATACTTGGAGTCTTTGCTATCATTTATCAGTCGTTAAGTTTATTCCTTAATTTTCAGTAGTTGCAGGGGCAACAATCTGGATGATTGACTGATCTGGCCTTGTAACACTAACCAAAACGGCCTTGCTGTGCTGGTACTACGAACGGCTGAAAGCAAGGGGAAACTACAACCATAATTTTTCCCGAGGGCATGCTGCTTTACTGTATGGAGAGCTGCATCAAACCAGTCTCAGGACTGAAGACCACAACAACAACAACTTTCATGACTGTGTTTGTATACTCGCATTGCACATCGCGAGTTGTGTATTAAGAAGCATTTTGTGAAAATTGGTAAGATACCGTCTTGCACTGCGCATCGCAAGTACGGTAAATTAAATTTGATTTTTGAAGTCTCATCGTTATGTTAATAGTAACAGGTTGCAGAACAGACGAGAGTTCCGGGCGCAAAGGTAGGCCAATTAATTTAATAACCGTCAAGGTTCATGTCCATCGTAAGGTACAGTGACTGTTAGAGTGTATTTGTGAAAATAATCTCATATCAGTTTAGAGGCTTCATATGATAAGATAATTTCAGTAACATGCTATTGTGAATTTTCAAGCAGTTTACCACCAGTCAAATTCGTTAATTTTTGTGTTCTTTTGCTATGTAATAACAGCTTTGATACAGTGATTATTTATAATACTTCGATAAAGATTAGCAGTATTCAGGGCCAATATCTCAACCTGAGTCTTACTGGTTTCCAGTTGGATGGTAAACGTAAATTTTATTGAAAACTGATTGCTTTCCCGCAGAAGAACTGTTTGATACAGCGACTGGTCTGGATCCCACATCGTGTAGCGTGAGCTCCACAGGTATTTTCCGTTCAAAATTAAATTTTCGCATAGTTCGTTGCCCTACACCGAGATTTACGTATTTCGACATCTAAATTTAAGTGTGATACATTTGTCTGATACGAACCAGACAATTACAAACACGATTTTCCATAAACAGAAACACGATTTTAAGTTTTACACAATTACTTTCAATTGTGGTAAAACTTTCGAGCAAGAATATTAATAAAATTAGGTGATTTCTGATCCGATGAAGTGACAATTAAGCGGATAATATTTCCGCGAGTGCTGCCGCCTCCGATTTCGTGTTAAGCGCAAAACGCGGGTAGTTGTGTCAGCACTGCTGCAGGCAGCCGATGCAGCCTTCGCGTCGCCGCTCCTCTCCACTCGGCAGCCGTAACGTGGGGGCAAGGCCTTTCCCGACAGCCATCAACTCGTCGTGGGACAAACAGTAGAGAAGTACAAGGTCTGTTCAAAAATTTCTTTGTCCACAAAGTTTTTCCATACTTACCTTTTACTCTTTGCACATGGTCTGCTTCGAAATACTCTCCTCCACAATTGCTACCCCGCTCCCAACGCCGTTTCCAATTTCGGAAGCCGTCTTGTTTCGCCTTTTGCTGGACCGCGTGAAGCGCCGTCTGTCAGTTTACTTTTATGTCGTCTATCGTTGCAAATCTTCGTCCTCTCGACTGGGTTTTCAGCTTTGGAAATAAAAAAAAACCTCCGCACGGGCCAGGTCTGGAGAGTGCAGAGGATGAGGCAGCACAGTGATTTCCTTTTTTGCACAACAGTCACGCACCAACAGGGACGAGTCTGCGGGTGCGTTATCGTGATGCGAGAGCCGCGAATTGTCTCGGCACATTTCAGGCCGTTTCCTTCTCACATTTTCTCGCAGGCGTCGCAACACGTCACGATAGTGCCGTCAATTAACAATTTGTCCCTGTGGCACGAATTCATGATGAAATAATCCTTCAGAGTCAAAGAAAACTGTCAGCATGGCTTTCACGTTTTACATGACCTCACGATATCTTTTTGGTCTTGGAGAACCTGTCCCGACTCATTGTGAAGGTTGAACCTTGGTCTCAACATCATAACCGTAGACCCGCGTCTCATCACCAGTTATGATTTTCTTAAGGAACGTCTCGTTCTCATTTGCGCCATCCAAAAGCTCTTCGCAGATTGCAAGGCGAAGGTCTTCCTGGTCTTAACTCGTGAGCCTTGGGACAAACTTGGAGGCAACACGATGCATTCCAAGGTGCTGTGTCAGGAATTTATAACACGGTCCAACTGAAATGTTACATTCTTCTGTAATTTCTCTGACAGTCACTGTTCGATTGGCAAGGGCAATTTCGTTGACGTTCCAGACATGAGCATCGCCGGAAGACGTCGAAAGGCGTCCTGAAATAGAGTCGTCTTTAACTTCCTTCCGGCGATTTTTAAACTGTGTAAATCATTTGTAACACCGAGTACATTTTAAGCACTCATCACCGTAGGCTTCCTGCATCATTTGGTTTGTCTCTGCAGAGTTTTCTTGAGTTTCACAGAA
This sequence comes from Schistocerca cancellata, assembly GCF_023864275.1. Taxonomy (NCBI): domain Eukaryota; kingdom Metazoa; phylum Arthropoda; class Insecta; order Orthoptera; family Acrididae; genus Schistocerca; species Schistocerca cancellata. The sequence continues at coordinate 613,712,042 of NC_064633.1, read as the reverse complement.
AATTTAATGCGGACGCGTTGCTCCTCTGCCAAGTTCGCAAAGTGTGCGACACAACGTTATATTCAACACAGCACTTGTAACGCCGGAAATGCGTATCCTCCTATTTCCATCTATTGCACTGCAAATTTTTTTCCTTGTTTTGTCACCTGAAGATATGACATTTCTGTCTCTTTATATATTGTAATTGTTTTACTGTTTGTATATATATATTTACGCATTTATGTTGGTTTGTTTTGTGAATATTATTTGTATTTATACGCTGGGTCTGCCCTAGGGAAAACTATGCTATCGAACGAATACATCGATAGGTCGTGTGAAGAATCAAAGTGTGTAGGATCTTTGGTAGTGTTAACTCTGTCGCGTGGAGCGCGGGCAGAGGGAGTCTGGCTGGGGTGGTGCAGTGGAGCAGGTCTGTTGTGTGAAGCTCCCGCGAGTTGCCGCGCTCTCGGGGTTTGGCAGCATGTAATTGCGCTCGACTTGCTATGATAGTTTCTGACACGGTGTCGCGGACGGGAAGCATTAGCTGGCGCACGTCAAGAGCCCGATCCGCCTGGTGACCGTGTCGAGAAGAAGGCGCGCCAACATCCAGCTTCTGCAACAGCGACGGCCGACAATGAGTGACTGTCGCCACCTCCTCGATCGACAGCTTCAAACCTTCAATCAACCAACAAGGAAGACTGGAAGCACGTAAAGTTTTAGAACTGTATGGCGGACCACAGCTTTTCAAACTTTTAAAATTGTTGCATCACAAAATTACAGCAACTTAGCATGAACGTTTGTTGCTCATTGTCCCAATTGCATTACCAAGCAGGGTCCCTTCCTTTTCCGAAATGAACCCGAGTGTCGTTGAAATTCAAACGCCAGCATTAAAGTAATATAATCCCATTTTACTGCTTTAATTTCAAAGTTCAGTTAAAGTATTAATAGCTGGCTACAATATTTAGATTACACAAGCACAAATTAAGAGTGCGAGTTTTGTTACCGTATTTTAGCTTACCTGTGACTGCAGCTCAGCTTGGTACGTCCTAAATTTTAATATTGTTAATTGTTCAGAATCATTTAATTCAATTTCAAAGTTAAATCTCCTATTTCTAAATTACGTAGATTCAAGTAGCTTTTGAAATGATTGTTGAGGAAGTCCAAGACTAACCGTATTTTACTGAATTTCGATGAGCTTCAGAAAGAAAGCTCACTATTAACTTCAGTCACTAAATTAACTTTCGATTTTCCGGTTTTATTAATTCTTTTGCTAAATTAAGTCAGAGTGTAGCGAAATTTATTACTTCTGACAAACTTTCAGTTTTCACACTACACGTGTCAACCTTCAGTTGCCACGCTTCTAGTGCTAATTATATGTGTAATAACCTTTCTTTTTCAGTTACTATAGTAATTGTCCTTAGGACTGGCGACCGTAATTTCCCCCAAATCTCAAATATCTAATTACCGCTAGTCAATTGTTAACGTAACGGCCACACATTTACTTTCTTTATTAACTTTACCCCTTTTCAAAATTAATTTCCACCAGTTTCATCTGTCAACATCTGTTCTGTTTGGTATGGAATTATTACATTATTCTTGAAGTCTGAGGGTCTTTCACCTGTCTCATACATCTTGCTCACCAGATGGTAGAGTTTTGTCAGGACTGGCTCTCCCAAGGCCGTCAGTAGTTCCAATGGAATGTTGTCTACTCCCGGGGCCTTGTTTCGACTCAGGTCTTTCAGTGCTCTGTCAAACTCTTCACGCAGAATCATATTTCCCATTTCGTCTTCATCTGCATCCTCTTCCATTTCCATAATATTGTCCTCAAGTACATCGCCCTTGTATAGACCCTCTATATACTCCTTCCACCTTTCTGCTTTCCCTTCTTTGCTTAGAACTTGGTTTCCATCTGAGCTCTTGATATTCATACACGTGGTTCTCTTTTCTCCAAAGGTCTCTTTAATTTTCCTGTAGGCAGTATCTATCTTACCCCTAGCGAGATAAGCCTCTACATCCTTACATTTGTTCTCTAGCCATGTCTGCTTTGCCATTTTGCACTTCCTGTCGGTCTCATTTTTGAGAGGTTTGTATTCCTTTTTGCCTGCTTCATTTACCGCATTTCTATATTTTCTCCTTTCATCAATTAAATTCAGTATTTCTTCTGTTACCCAAGGATTTCTACTAGCCCTCGTCTTTTTACCTACTTGATCGTCTGCTGCCTTCACTTCTTCATCCCTCAAAGCTACCCATTCTTCTTCTACTGTATTTCTTTCCCCCATTCCTGTCAATTGTTCCCTTACGCTCTCCCTGAAAATCTGGACAACCTCTGGTTTAGTCAGTTTATCCAGGTCCCATCTCCCTAAATTCCCACCTTTTTTTTATATTAAGCAGTAATAAGTGTTTGAATCCAACGGCAGAAGGCCTTATGTTAAAAGAATTGAAGCAAATTCGGCCCCATACCAAAACATCACAACCGTACGCCTTAAGGGCAAGACAGGAGATATTAAAACTCGGCTGAATGCCACACATCAACCAAATAACTCAAACAGGGAAGTTACTATGTAACAGACAAGGAACGGCGCTCAGAAGTTTCCAAGGGTCGGCCTGGAATCGTAACACTAACGCCCGTTTAGGCGAGAAAGGCAGCCTGACCAACAATCTCTAAATCGAAAGGCAACCCAAGCGACAGACAGCCGACGAACGATCCAACTACCTGACCTAGGTCACCAGACCAAAAACACTACAACCCAAACTACCTAGGCGAAGAGACCAGTAACACTCGTCTTCAAATATTGGTTTGTTAATAAGCCAAGGCACAGTAACTACCGACATACATGAAGATCGCAACGGCTGTGGAACTACACGCCGTGGCAGACGGCATCAACACGGTAAGAAAACACTCACTCGCTGCTCTGTCGCAGCCGACCAATTGGCTACTGCAGTACGCAGACAGCGTTACAGCATTTAAAGCATGGCACACAGTGCTGCCCGAAACACTGCCACAAGAAACTCGAACACTGGTAAAACGAATCACTGGTGAACACTTGGAACAAATCACAGGCGGACACACACACAAATCCGAAGGACGGTCGGTGACGAAACACACGTCGTCTGACCAGGCGACCTACCAACAACCAACCGAGGTCGTTGGCGCTCAAACCATGTGTGTCCGCTGTCCGTCAGGAACTGGGAGACACGGCGATCCGGGCACACTGACGCGGACCCAATCAAGCAGAGGGTGGTGTGCGTACTGTAAGACACACCATCAGATTATTTGACTTGTCGCTCTAACGAAGTAGGGGAGTGTCAGCAATATGTCTCGTGGTCTTATCGTGGCGTGTTTATCTTATGCCGTTAGGTCAGACAATAGAAATGCTACTTGCACGCTTAGAGTAGCAGATTGACGGTGACCAACTTTAAACAGAACTTGATTAATTTTCATACACATTTATTAAAATAATAATAATCATAAAACTTACTTAACTTGATTCTGGATGCTATTTACAATTGACAATCTGAAGTTCCTTTGGTCTTGGTACGTTAATCTTATTCTCACATATCTCTGATACTTGGCAAAGTGTATATACATTTCTCTTCGTGGCTATGTACAGGAATATGGTAATCTTATTAGGCGCAGACTGAAACTTGACTACAGACTAATGCAAATGCAGACTGACTAATCGGAGGTCTTTACACTCGTTATAATACCTCGCGCGTTCACGTATCACTGCGCGAGTGTGATCCGCAAGAAGAAAAGGTTCTATGTTAGCAGCAATCTCATTGGCTGCGTTACATATTAATACACAGATCGGAGGAAGCAGAATTTGGTCCGTCTCTAAGGCAGCGCCATCTCGTAGTGCGGAGACGGACGAGTGCTGCGCCTGCGCTTTTGTGCTTAGCGGGGCGCGCTCTAGTGGGAGAGTTGTGTACGCGCTGACTACACGGAACTGTGTACACAACACAGAGGTAACTCTTGCGCATAGGCCACGACGTCTCCGCACAAGAAGGAACCGATCCACATCCGGCAAGATGACCCAGTGACCCAGAAACGGTGAAAAGACCAAACACACGTCGCCGAAAGAGGTGACCAACTGAACGACCGACCAACGGTCGAGACCGCTGCCGTCTCCGTCCGTCGGACAGTTCATCCTGTGTCGGCGAGTACTGGCTGTCCGCGCCTCCCTTGCGCTCCGTCCCCAACCGCTGCTACGCCCCGACTGCCCTTCTGCTGCGTTCCAACCGCTCCAGGTCCGATCTCTCTCCACGACACACCACGACTGGGAAGTAATAGCCATCCAGCAAAGATAATACGGCAGGGCAAATGTCGATACGAGCTGCTGCTGCCACTCACTGGCAATCAAGACAGTGATTCAGTGACACCAGTAATTGAAATTTAAAATGACGAGGCAGCCATACATTAAAACACGATGCTACATAATAGATGGCACAAACATGATCTGCGTACGGCGCAGGCTGGTGTTATTTATCGAGATTCTTTTGTATTATTAAGATTACTGTGTACTTCATTTTAAAGTTTTAAGTAGAATTAGCTCCTTGCACAATTGTTTTAGTGTCTGATGTAAATTACTGACACATTTTTGAACAAGTTATTATAGAGTACTTACCCATTCCATGTTTAGTTACGCTTTTGATATAGTATTGGTACCCTTTTGTAAATTTCTTGCGCAGACAGATTCAATTGCGGCTATTGTATTACCTTTCGGAAACTGTTTCGTGAAGCCTGAAATGAATTACAGAATTATTTGTAAGTGTGGATTCAATTTTAATTGATGTTAATAGCGAAGCACCATTAATAGTTCATGAATAGTCTATTGTAAATTTTTAAACCGTTTCACCAGTATCTGGTTGTTTTACTGGATTGTTCTAACAATCTGCTACAGAATGACTTGTTATTTAATGGTGAGATATTTCTCTTTCCGCCAAGTGGTTTTTTTCCGTTTAATGAAAACATGGTCCAGATAGGCGGTATTACTTTCATTATCTATGCGATTAGCCCCATTTTCAAGCATGGATCTTAAGCTTCCAGATTCATAGTATAATGACACCTGATAGCAGCTGTGACTATACCGTGACATGACTTCTTCTGTTTGTGTCGGCTATCAGACGTAACCATGTGCCACATGCGCACAGAAATAAGATGTATTTCTCTGCACATGTTCCAGCCATATATTATAACGTAAAATGAAGCTGGAGGCTTAAGATACTAGCTTGAAAATGACCAGATGTTGAACCCGATCAGTCGCATAGATAATAAAAAGAATACACCCTACGTGGACCGTGTTCTGATTCTCAAAACACACTGAGGCTGTGTACCCCACAGAAACAAAATTTTAAGGTGTAAATGGCTTAAAAATTATTTAAATTTACTGTGCGTATGGGCAATAAATACACTCCTGGAAATGGAAAAAAGAACACATTGACACCGGTGTGTCAGACCCACCATACTTGCTCCGGACACTGCGAGAGGGCTGTACAAGCAATGATCACACGCACGGCACAGCGCACACACCAGGAACCGCGGTGTTGGCCGTCGAATGGCGCTAGCTGCGCAGCATTTGTGCACCGCCGCCGTCAGTGTCAGCCAGTTTGCCGTGGCATACGGAGCTCCATCGCAGTCTTTAACACTGGTAGCATGCCGCGACAGCGTGGACGTGAACCGTATGTGCAGTTGACGGACTTTGAGCGAGGGCGTATAGTGGGCATGCGGGAGGCCGGGTGGACGTACCGCCGAATTGCTCAACACGTGGGGCGTGAGGTCTCCACAGTACATCGATGTTGTCGCCAGTGGTCGGCGGAAGGTGCACGTGCCCGTCGACCTGGGACCGGACCGCAGCGACGCACGGATGCACGCTAAGACCGTAGGATCCTACGCAGTGCCGTAGGGGACCACACCGCCACTTCCCAGCAAATTAGGGACACTGTTGCTCCTGGGGTATCGGCGAGGACCATTCGCAACCGTCTCCATGAAGCTGGGCTACGGTCCCGCACACCGTTAGGCCGTCTTCCGCTCACGCCCCAACATCGTGCAGCCCGCCTCAAGTGGTGTCGCGACACGCGTGAATGGAGGGACGAATGGAGACGTGTCGTCTTCAGCGATGAGAGTCGCTTCTGCCTTGGTGGCAATGATGGTCGTATGCGTGTTTGGCGCCGTGCAGGTGAGCGCCACAATCAGGACTGCATACGACCGAGGCACACAGGGCCAACACCCGGCATCATGGTGTGGGGAGCGATCTCCTACACTGGCCGTACACCACTAGTGATCGTCGAGGGGACACTGAATAGTGCACGGTACATCCAAACCGTCATCGAACCCATCGTTCTACCATTCCTAGACCGGCAAGGGAACTTGCTGTTCCAACAGGACAATGCACGTCCGCATGTATCCCGTGCCACCCAACGTGCTCTAGAAGGTGTAAGTCAACTACCCTGGCCAGCAAGATCTCCGGATCTGTCCCCCATTGAGTATGTTTGGGACTGGATGAAGCGTCGTCTCACGCGGTCTGCACGTCCACCACGAACGCTGGTCCAACTGAGGCGCCAGGTGGAAATGGCATGGCAAGCCGTTCCACAGGACTACATCCAGCATCTCTACGATCGTCTCCATGGGAGAATAGCAGCCTGCATTGCTGCGAAAGGTGGATATACACTGTACTAGGGCCGACATTGTGCATGCTCTGTTGCCTGTGTCTATGTGCCTGTGGTTCTGTCAGTGTGATCATGTGATGTATCTGACCCCAGGAATGTGTCAATAAAGTTTCCCCTTCCTGGGACAATGAATTCACGGTGTTCTTATTTCAATTTCCAGTAGTGTATTTAAGGCTTATTTGAATAAAATAAAAATTTGTTTTAGCGAGGAGCGAACACGACTCACACTCAACCCAGTCATACCACACCTTGTAGTGGCACAAAAAATTTTTGATTTTCACTGTTGTTTTTATTTCGCGATCTATCGGTGTTGGGAAAAAAAATAGCTTTCACAGAAAGGTAAATTGTGCGTTTTATTGATTACTCTTCCCAAAAAGTACATAGTGTTATGTGTTTCATAGTTATCCTGGAGAAAACGCTTTGTCAATTAAAGGGTTAAATGAAGTGTAGCGCAACAAGTAGTGGGGGGAAGGGGGTGGGGGGTAGGGCTGTGTGTTGAGGAGGTGTTGTACTACCTTTTAACACGTCGGTGCAGGGAATTACCGTCAGACCTTCTCCATACATTCGTCTGCTGCCCAGTTGTTGCCGCCCGCGGTTATCAGCTGGTAATGAGAAGACGACTCGATTCTGCGGAGTAACTTCCTGGGAGTATTTTGGCTCCGGCGCTCGAGGGGAAAGCGAGGGGGCGCTAACATATTCCGAGTGAGTAGCCGCGGGGTCGTTAGGCGAGGTGGCACCTTCCGCTAGCGGCTAGGGGGAGGAAGGGGTGCTCGCTTCATTTTATCGCTTTTTACGGATGGTACTTCCTGGCTGCCGCCCCTCCGTCGCCGCGTCTGGAGGGAGGAGCCGGAGGAGGAGGAGGAGGAGGAGGAGGGAAGGCGGTGCTGGAAATGTCGGCGGGCAATAAAATCAGCATAAACAGGAAGAGCCGGGCTGGCCGCCTAATGGAGCGAGCCCGCCGCCGCACGCCGCCCGCCGCGCTCTCTCCCGGCTCCCAATTCAATTACTCTGATTTACGCGCCGCGATACGCGCCCGTTTCATAACTGAAATATTTAACTTGCGTGCGCCCCGATTAATTCCGCCCCCGGGCGGCTGAAATACAGCCCGCCGGGAGGACGACGTCGTCTCGTTAGCAGGGCCGCGGCGCTCCTCCACAACAGCCCTCCACACTGCCGGCAGCTGGGGGGCGTCTCCACCCGTGGCGAGGGCGAGCTCCAGCGCAAGTCGTCGCCACGTGGTCACCGCATGGAACGTCGAGCGTGCCGAGCTTCTGACGTCACAGCGAGGGGCAAGCACACTGGGTAGGCTCTGCGAACGCGCAGGACAGTATCTAACGTGTCAGAAAATCTGAACGTGCGTTTGAACGCAGACCAGCGAGATGGAGCAACGCCGTCTACGTCAGATGACGCCGTCTCTTTTCAATACAGATTCGCGAGACGCCGTTTTCGCTTTTAGGTGAAGCTCAGGGCAAACATTAATAAAACTGGCAAGGCGCTGCAGTCACGGACTGTGCGGCTGCTCCTGGCATGTATGTGTGTGTTTGTCCTTAGGATAATTTAGCTTAAGTAGTGTGTAAGCTTAGGGACTGATCACCGTAGCAGTCAAGTCCCATAATAAAAAAAATTAAAAAAATAAAACCGGCGAACTGCAGGGACGGATTCCTGACTGGAAATGGAGGAAAAAAGGTCCTGTGAACCTGTGTCCAGAAATGCATCTTCACCACGATGGATGGCACTGGTGGATGACAGGTCCTCTGACAACGTGCCGCGTCTTCTTGGTGTGTTTCAGGTTGTGTGGTTGACGCAGCGTATTGTGAGCAGCAAAGTGGGCCGGTGTTCATGTTGGGAACAAGCCGAGACGGTGTTTGCGTACGGCCGAGCACACGGAAACGGTCGAGAGGCAGCACTGCTATGCCAAAGCAAGTACCCTCACCGACACCAACCACCCTTTTTGGGTATTTGCGTGGTCTTGGGTCCTTTCAGGCAAACGAATGTGCAGAGAGGCGGCTGACTGTGCATACCTCAGATATGGAGATATTGAGACGAACCGTAGTAAAAGCTTCAGGCATGCAGTTGTAAGGTGTCAGGCAAATCCAACACCTTCGATGAAAACCCTGACATGATAGCAAATCCCGCAATATGTCACATAGCTCCAAATAAATCCTGACATTAAATTAACCAAAGTACTACCATCAACGAGTGAGTAAATGGAATACCACAGACTAACACAAGAACGCCTAAGTGCATGTCATACCTTCCCACTGTGAAACAAATGCAGTTCCGAGGGGAGAAACGAGAAGCCGAGAGCAGAGCCGTGTAGGCTAGAAGGCCCTACGATAAGAGCGGGACAATGGGACACCCGCATCGCCGGTCGACCTCCGGGAGGTCCATCCCCCAGCCTCATGTTAAAAGATAGAGCCTTCCAGAAGAACAGTATAGATCTTACAATAACACTAAAAAGGCCACACCAGCTGCAAGTTTTAGCGTGAGACTATACGCGTCTCTGTTATGTAGCAAAGATTAAAAACATTGCCCCACCTCGAAAAGTATAACGTTTCTCATTGGATAGACAGAATTTTTGTAGGCAGAGCTTAAGGTTAACATTGAGACGCTGATTGGTCAGTTGAAAACACATCCAGATACCTTTTTCTTAAACCAAGTTCGGTAAACAGTAGTAAGGATAAGTTGGAGAGAGTTGCTACCCAGACAGCGAGGTGTGTGGAGCTGCGCTGCCAGCCGCCCCTGACGCTGCCTAACCACCGACAAGGTAATGAACGCATGCGACGCTGCGTAAGAGCGCATAAGGCTACACTCAGAACTGCAGAAGTCTCATCTGTTACATCCCCTTTTTACGTAATACTAGTGTCGATCGTCAATTAAACTTCGTGGTATTTTCATTTCCTACCTGAAGTTAAAATCTGAAACGGGATGATTTTTCTGTTACATAATTATTGAGAAGCCACATCAGCCACTGTAATTTACGACAAGTTAAATAAGTAATTAAAGACATTTGAGGGTCACTGTAGACCATTTTTGATAGTTTTCTCTTTTATGAAACTTAATGTAAACCTAGATTATAGATGTGATATGGCATAGGTCATCCTTTGATCCATTAGAGAACTTGGAAACCCATTCATGGAATATTCGTTCACATTTTTGTTGAGCGCAGTTGGTTTTTATCATCCTGTATTAAAATATTTCATTTTATCTATAGTACAGTTTATAAACAATGTTTTGTGAGTAGAATAAAAATTTCAATGGTAAACTTAACTGCTTTTTCGACGTTATTTTATCAGCTAATTAAAACTAGGAAAGCCTTGAACCTCTTCCACTAAATTTAGTATTAAGATTCTTTTACAGGGAGGGCAGTGGAGCTGACGCTGAAATCATTAAGTATTTGTTTATATCATCGCTAGTCTCACTGAACTCTTCTGAACTCTACATGTCATGTGTGGTCTGGCGTCTCCTTACCAGCAACAGGTCCCAGGTTCAAACAAGTCAATTCCCTAAAAAACACGCTCAGAGCGTCGTTGCGCGAAAGTGGTAGGGAGACACGACTTAGAACAAACAGACACCACGCAGAATGTTAGACAGTCCTCCAACACAGTGTAAGTGAAAGTACGATTATTTGTATGCTCCATGTGTGTCCCGTATGTGTGGCACTTGCAACGAGTGCAAGGATTTTCAGCAGCGTATTTCCCTCTACAGGAATCATTGTGTCGACGGTCTTTGCACCAGACGATCACAGTTGTGAAATTTCTGTCATTAGTCCTCTTTACCGACGAAGCAACCTTTACCACATCTGGCATTATCAATCGGCATAATCATCGTCTGTGGACTGCACATAATCCTCAGGGAATGGTTGAGGCGTCTTGTCAGCATCGGTTCAACATCAATACGTAGGCAGTGCTTCTTGGCGACCACAGACTTGGACCACTCATTAATCCACAACACCTAGACAGAGGACTGGGCTGCTGGAGAACATGCCTTTGGCAATACGGCAGGCTATATGGTTTCTGCATGATGGAGCACCATACCGCTTCCGCATTACAGTTCGCCAGCACTTCAGCAACATCTTCCTCGCAAGTTGTAGGAGACGCTTAAGCCCTGTAGCATGACATGCTAGAGCACAGGACTTAAGCTTCCTGGATTTTTACCACTGGGTGCATCTGAATACCATTGTGTATTTTGAACCAGTCCCTGACATGCAGACCTTCCGACAGCGAGTCAACGACGCCTGTGACGCTATATGGAGAACATGGCCAGTGGTAAGAGACATCGTTTTACGTCACATGCGAGCCGCAATATTACACACATCAAAAAAAGTGTTGCATCACCCTGGTTCCCTGACTCCTGAAAATAGATGTTGACTGAGGATGTTGTATCACATACACAGTCCGTTTGTTAAGAGATGTCACTAAATCCGGCCAAAAATGTAACAAGCATGCACGAGCAGCGCCTATTAGACGGAGGGCGTCCTACAGCCGGTCAGTTCCAGTCATTCCACCAGGAAGGAGGTACACGGCTCGTGTTGCCTGTCGAACACCATACCGCAGTTCGATCGCGTCCGCAATGTTACTTTGTGCCAGAAAGGGCTCTCAGCAGGGGAGTGTCCAGGCGTCTCGGAGTGAACCAAAGCGATGTTGTTCGGAAATGGAGGAGACACAGAGAGACAGGAACTGTCGATGACATGCTTCGCTCGGGCCACCCTAGGGCTACTACCGCAGTGGATGACCGCTACGTACGGATTATGGCTCGGAGGAACCCTGACAGCAACGCCACCATGTTGATAATGCTTTTCGTGCAACCACAGAACGTCGTGTTACGACTCAAACTGTGGGCAATGGGCTGCATGATGCGCAACTTCACTCCCGACGTCCATGGCGAGGTCCACCTTTGCAACCACAACACCATGAAGCGCGGTACAGATGGGTCCAACGACATGCAGAATGGACCGCTCAGGATTGGCATCACGTTCTCTTCACCGACGAGTGTCACATATGCCTTCATCCAGACAATCGTCGGAGAATTGTTTGTAGGCAACCGGGTCACACTGAACGCCTTAGACACAGTGTCCTGCGAGTGCAGCAAGGTGGAAGTTCCCTGATGTTTGGGGCGGCACTATGTGAGACCGACGTACATCGCTGTTAGTGATGGAAGGCGCCGTAACGGCTGTACGTTACGTGAATGCCATCCTTCGACCGATAGTGCAACCATATCGGCGGCATATTGGCGAGGGATTCGTCTTCATGGAAGACAATTCGCGCCCCCAGAATGCACATTTTTTGAATGCTTTTCTTCAGGATAACGACATCGCTCGACTAGAGTGGCCAGCATGTTCTCCAGACATGAATCCTACCGAACGTGCCTGGGATGGATCGAAAACGGCTGTTTATGGACGACGTGCTCCACCAACCACTCTGAGGAATCTACCCCGAATCGCCGTTGAGGAGTGGGACAATCTGGACCAACAGTGCGTTGATGAACTTGTGGATAGTATGGCATGACGAATGCAGGCATGCATCAATGCAAGAGGACGTGCTACTGGGTATTAGAGGTATCGGTGTGTACAGCAATCTGGACCACCACCTCTGAAGGTCTCGCTGTATGGTGGTACAAGACGTAATGAGTGGTTTTCATGAGCAATCAAAAGAGCGGAAATGATGTTTATGTTACTTTCTACGCCAATTTTCTGTACAGGTTCCGGAACTCTCGGAAACGAGGTGATGCAAGACTTTTTTCGATGTGTGTATATGGGACTAAACAATGCATTTGGTGGGTTTTCTTTCTCATAGAGTACCTGGTACAAATATAAGCTATTTCAAACCGTCAGCAATTAAATGATAGGAAACTACAGGGTTATTACAAATGATTGAAGCGATTTCAAAGCTCTACAATAACTTTATTATTTGAGATATTTTCACAATGCTTTGCACACACATACAAAAACTCAAAAAGTTTTTTAGGCATTCACAAATGTTCGATACGTGCCTCTTTAGTGATTCGGCAGACATCAAGCCGATAATCAAGTTCCTCCCACACTCGGCGCAGCATGTCCCCCATCAATGGGTTCGAAAGCATCGTTGATGCGAGCTCGCAGTTCTGGCACGTTTCTTGGTAGAGGAGGTTTAAACACTGAATCTTTCACATAACCGCACAGAAGGAAATCACATGGGGTGAAGTCGGGAGAGCGTTGAGGCCATGACACGAATTGCTGATCATGATCTCCACCACGACCGATCCATCGGTTTTCCAATCTCCTGTTTAAGAAATGCCGAACATCATGATGGAAGTGCGGTGGAGCACTATCCTGTTGAAAGATGAAGTCGGCGCTGTCGGTCTCCAGTTGTGGCATGAGCCAATTTTCCAGCATGTCCAGATATACGTGTGCTGTAACGTTTTTTTCGCAGAAGAAAAAGGGGCCGTAAGCTTTAAACCGTGAGATTGCACAAAACACGTTAACTTTTGGTGAATTGCGAATTTGCTGCACGAGTGCGTGAGGATTCTCTACCGCCCAGATTCGCACATTGTGTCTGTTGACTTCACCACTAAGAAAAAGTTTGCTTCATCACTGAAAACAAGTTTCGCACTGAACACATCCTCTTCCATGAGCTGCTGCAACCGCGCCGAAAATTCAAAGCGTTTGACTTTGTCATCGGGTGTCAGGGCTTGTAGCAATTGTAAACGGTAAGGCTTCTGCTTTAGCCTTTTCCGTAAGATTTTCCAAACCGTCGGCTGTGGTACGTTTAGCTCCCTGCTTGCTTTATTCGTCGACTTCCGCGGGCTACGCGTGAAACTTGCCCGCACGCGTTCAACCGTTCTTCGCTCACTGCAGGCCGACCCCTTGATTTCCCCTTACAGAGGCATCCAGAAGCTTTAAACTGCGCATACCATCGCCGAATGGAGTTAGCAGTTGGTGGATCTTTGTTAAACGTCGTCCTGAAGTGTCGTTGCACTGTTATGACTGACTGATGTGAGTGCATTTCAAGCACGACATTCGCTTTCTCGGCTCCTGTCGACATTTTGTCTCACTGCGCTCTCGAGCGCTCTGACGGCAGAAACCTGAAGTGCGGCTTCAGCCGAACAAAACTTTATGAGTTTTTCTACGTATCTGTAGTGTGTCGTGACCATATGTCAATGAATGGAGCTACAGTGAATTTATGAAATCGCTTCAATCATTTGTAATAGCTCTGTAGATATATGGTAGGTAAAGGCTTACTGTAATTGATGTTTTTAGTGTTGTAACTTGCGTGTAACGATTGTACAGCACTTCAATGTTAGTGCACAATGATGACGTGTCAAAAGGGCACCTTTTTGGTGCAAATATCAAATAGTGACACTGCAGATACAGTTTTTAGACACTGTATTCCAAATACGAAGGTCCTCTTGCTACGTCGAAGCTGTGGCACAGTTGACAGCGTCGTGAGCGGTGAACAGGAAGGTTGTCGGCTTGTGTCCCCTTCGTCCCGTGTTTATTTTTCGTCTTTTACGTTCTAAGAGACTCTGGGTCTTTCTTATTCCTTTAATAGAAGTACTATCTCAGAACCGGATGTTACTTTGATAAGTATGTGTTTGCTGCAATTCCTGTCGAAGAGGCCAACGACTGGATAGAAATATATCCCCAGTGCCCAGAGATCTTAAGTCTTTGACTTAAAATAAACCCAAGTTACACACTGGAAGTTTTTGGTAGTATGAAACTTTCTGTAAACTATATACACCTATCTCTGGACTTGTGGACTGGCTCACGTTTGTATTTTGCCGGTTAAGGTTTTTTTCGGTGATGGTGAGCAACTTCGAAGAAATGTCCTCTTCCATTCGAATGAAATTACGAAATGAATCTCGATCTTCGAATGTATGTGGTGAATTACATTATTTCAGAGAGTTGGTAGTCGATGCAACATTGAGAGTATGGATACCATGCATGTGGAAACTGGCATTAGAAACTAGACCTTAACTATATTCAATTTATAACCGGAAATAGGATGAAAATTCAAGTCAACGAATAACTTCTGCTAGTACGTACTTAAGATCGTTGTAAAAGATTATGCTGTGTTCCTCTACCAGCATTTCGCTGTTCAAATCACCGAAGAGTTGAGAATATTCTTCGTTATTTTCCCCGCTCTTGACCACAGACGTAAAGTAGCGGAAGTTTGTTCTGTATTCGCGCCACTGTTATACCCGTGCCCTGTCGCAGCTCGTGAAACCGCCAACACAGTAAACGCAGCTGCTTTACGCCTGTCCGTTTTCGAAAAGAAACTGCGCGGTCCGCGAGCCAAATAAAGGCGACAAGTGCCGTTGGAGAGCGCCAAAAGCGCAGAAGCACGTTAACCAGCTCTCGTCGTGCGCCGGCTGCGCTGTTTCTTCCGAGTTCGGGCGTCCCGCCAGCGTCCACGTCAACGTTAGCTGCCTCGTCCCGTATGAAGACGGCTTCGGGTTTAGAAGCTTTATAGACTCCGTAGTTCTGAAAAGTCGCTTCCGTCCCTGCAATTCCAAAATTAATCAACACGCTAATAGAGGAGGAAGTGAGTAAACCCGCGAGGAGTTTCTTGTAATTAGTGTCCCGCACGCTTGTGGGAAATTAACTCCGGGCCGGAGACGGAAATCACAGCGATTTGCACAGCTTCCTTAGAAGGCGACTGCCTGACATTTATCGTCGACTACGGGTAAGTTACGAAGTCGACCGAGCTTTCTCCGCCTGCAAGACCAGATCGGGCAGCAGACATGCTGGTCTTTATAAATATTTAATGAGGCTCTAGACAGACGCAGCCCGGACACGTTTACTGCCGGGAGTCGCATGATTTAAATGGCCATGTAACAGTCTCTAGGACAGGATATATAGCGCGCAACAAAAACTTGTGGTAAGTGGACGCGGACAAAAAGTAAAAAATAAAAATGCCTAGTTGCTGCGGAGCGCGTTAATACAGGAATACCTACGCTCTCTCGGCAGTGTTTCTCGATTCATAGAAGAAGCAACACATGTCGCTGGAAATAAAGATCGGCTAGGCTCATGCATTATGCAAACGGACAACCAGATGTGTGTTTTAGTCGCTAGGAAAACTAGCAGGTCGCGTAGGTGAGACATAGGAGGAATGAATGCGCTCGCCGCAGCCTGTGTTATTGGCGAACATTCGTGCTAACTGCGTGAGGTGAAATTCATACTGGCTAATTATCGTATCTGCGTCAGGAGACTTGGTCTGCTGCAGAGACGTTAAGAACGATAAAGAGGTGTTTCGTGTACTGCTGCTTACTTTAACATCAGCCATTTGTTTAGCCTGGGAAGGTACGCAGAATTAATGTCAGGCCCGACGTCTAGCCGAGGAGAACCATTTAATTATTTTCTACTGACGTCAGACCTCCAGAGAAAGCTTGTTTTAAGACCGCGAGAAATAAATGTCATGTATCGACCAGTATCAAACTCAAACAAAAAATGTAATTCATTGGGGCGTATTCGGAATACAGGCATCACGTATATACTGAAGCGCCAAGGAAACTGCAATAGGTATGTGTATTCAAATACAGAGATGTGTAAACAGGCAGAATACGGCGCCGGGGTCGGCGACGCCTCTATAAGACAAGTGTCTGGCGCAGTTGTTAGATCGGCTACTGCTGCTACACTGGCAAGTGACCAAGATTTAAGTGAATCTGAACCCTATTGTTATAGTCGCGCACGAGCCATAGGACACAGCATCACAGAGGTAGCGAGGAAGTGGGGATTTTACAGTATGACCATTTCACGAGTGTACCGAGAATATTGGGAATCAGGTAAAACATCATATCTCCGACATCGCTACGGCTGGAAAGAGATCGTGCAAGAAGGGGACCAACGACGACTGAAGAGAATCGTTCAACGTGACACAAATGCAACCCTTCCGCCGCTGGACCATCAACAAGTGTCAGTGTGGGAACCGTTCAACGGAAGGCCCACTCGTGTACCCTTGATGAGCGCACGACACAAAGCTTTTCGCCTCACCTGGGCCAGTCAACACCGACATTGGTCTGCTGATATGAAATATGTTGCCTGGTCGGACGAGTCTAGTTTCTAATTGTGTCGAGCGGATGGACGTGTGCGGGTATGGAGACAACCTCATGAATCCATGGACCCTGCATGTCAGTAGGGGACTGTCCAAGCTGGTGCAGGCTCTGTAATGGTATGAGGCGTGCGCTATTGGAGTGAGATGGGACCCCTGATACGTGTAGGTATGGCTCTGACAGGTGACACGCACGTAAGAGTCCTGTCTGATTACCTGCATACATTCAGGCCTATTGTGCATTCCGACGGACTTGGGCAAATCCAGCAGTACAATGCGACACCACACACGTCCAGAATTGCTACAGAGTGGCTCCAGGAACACTCTGAGAGGTTCCATTCCCTCTTTTGCATGTCGCCTCTCAGTTTCATTAATTTTATTAATGTTCAATGTCATTGCACGGTAGTAAATGACCAAATAATGTTGTTATAATGAGAGTATTTGTACTGAGAGCTCAAAAAATACTTTTCGCTTGACTCCTATACATGTTGGGTTACTTCCCTGGGTGAATTGTGCGAGGCAAGCATCGGAGGACGCGGCACACGGCATTTCCGGTTGGGGGCTGCATTTCCCTGAATTCTGAGGGGTTTCTTCGACAGGCTTGAGTGCCTGGCGGAACGACTGACGTCGGTCGAGTTTGGCCTGTTGTATGCAGGGCTAAACGACCTGCGAGACGTCTGAGTGTCGCCGCAGTTTATGTGTTTACCGTTCCGGCGCGTCCGGAACGATGATTCCTGGCACCGACTGACTGCATTGCCCTCTTGATTCTGAGAATACTAGTGGACCGTGCCCTGCTGGGAACGACTGTCTGGCGCCGTGTGGCCTGTGGTCTAGGCAGGTTGTTTTCGTAGCCGGTCAAACGGCAAGTTCAGTGCCCTCAGCTGAATAGCAGAGGCGTGATTGGTCAACTTAAACTGAGGCTAGTTGACGTCATAAAGCCCTGCTCGAAATTGGAGGGAACAGTCGCTATTGGCGCGAATGATGTCCAGAGACAGTGTGGGGGAATTTTGGAATCAGCACTGAATGCTGATTCGCTGTTTTCGTGGAGAGTAGGGAGTAGAGCAATGCTGGCTTTGCTCTTGCATCGCGTCTCAGAGAGGAATTCGGGATCTGATCTTTCTCGGAGTCGGACGGTCTTGCGACTTGGTCGCTCTTTTTCGGAAGAACATAGAATTCATGGACAGCCTTCGAGGCCAGGGGTGACACAGAGTCGCTGGCCGGCAGAAGTCGGCGCCTACATCGTCAGGACGCTGCCTCCCGAGAACGTGCTGCAGATTTCAGTACTGGTACAGTATTTTGCGGCTCCGGCATTGTAGGACTTCATTAATTTTATACTGAATCCCTCAGCAGCACGCGCGCTCGCTTTGCCACAAGTCCACCTTGCTTGTTGCTCCATGTGATCCCATTTGAGTTCTCACTACTAATTGCGATTCTGCTATAATAGTCGGGAGATTAATATTTGATTCATTAGGACCTCCAGTCATTATCGTCAATCTATTGCATCACAGAGAGTAAAATGGTTCAAATGGCTCTGAGCACTATGGGACTCAACTGCTGTGGTCATAAGTCCCCTAGAACTTAGAACTACTTAAACCTAACTAACCTAAGGACAGCACACAACACCCAGCCATCACGAGGCAGAGAAAATCCCTGACCCCGCCGGGAATCGAACCCGGGAACCCGGGGCATCACAGAGAGTAGGAGCCCCTTGTTCTGGAGCCCCATCCTATTCTCATAATATTTCATTATACCCTGTCCTTTAACCTACTGTGTGTGTCGACAGTCACGTGCATTTATGTTCTGATGTATAATAAATCTCATTGTAATATTTAATCTGCATATCATTTCGTAGATATAGGCAGAATCCAATTTCATGTTGTTTATTATGATAAAGTTCTCCTTTATTGAGTAGATTACGATTTTTATTAAATTATTGTGAGTGTGCACTCCTTATTTTGGCAACTAGCAGGGTCCACCATCATTTCCTTCCATTACCGTTTTGCGCATAATTAATTAATTGGTGGACAAGGAGGGGGCCGAGTGCATGTCTCGTTCTCATGCAAAATTCGTCTGAATTAAACAGGTGCAAACTCCTCTCCACCCCGGCACCTCGCAACTCTTCTAAGTTTAAAGGCTGCCGCTGCCCACCAAACTCCCCAGACATAAACATTATTGAGGATATCTGGGATGCCTTACAACGTGCTGTTCGGAAGAGATCTCCACCCCCTCGTACTCTTACGGATTTATGTACAGCCGTGCAGCATTCATGCTGTCAGTTCCCTCCAGCACTGCTTCAGACATTAATCGAGTCCATGCCATGTCGTGTTGCGGCTCGTCTGTTCACTATATGAAGGTTAGCTAAACGCCGAAATAATATTTCAGATCAGCTAAGGAAATTCTTTAAAAGCCAAGCATTTAGAAATTCCGGCTAGAGGCCATATTAAGGAAAATTCTAGTTAATCCTTCGGCTGAGAGCCCAATTGAAATTTTTTTTTTTACGTAATAAAAGAGGGACTTTAAAGATAAGTCTTTACACAGTACGACAGAAATATTAAGAAAACTTGAAGTATCTTGGTGGCTGAAGGCCCAAGCAATTATTCAAGAATAATTAAAGACAACCTTAAGATAAACATTTACAGAACACGGCTGAAGGCCGTTTCAAGAATTCGAGATAATTAAAGAGAAACCGTACAGTCAAAGATTGACATATTAAAGCCACAGATTCTGAAACAAACGCAGCTGAAGGCCTAAATACGGAGCAACAAGAACTTTAAATAAAACAATGCTGAAGGCCTAATCTTAACGTTGTTATGAAATTCGGCTGAAGGCCATATACTAAACATAAAACAGACAATATCAATACATGGCTGAAGACCTGGCACAGTACCTATTACCAAATGAAATGACAATCACAAACAACAAACAGTGGTGCTCAGAAGTGTTCCAAGGGTCGGCCTGAGGAGGAATCTCTAACCGCAGATTACGTGAGACAGGCAGCCAAGTGTAACACTAAGCAATTGGGTTGCAGCACGAGTTACGGACAGCTGACGAACGAACTGTAAGTTTGCTGTTTATGTTTTTTTATTGGCAACGTTACGTAGCACTCTCTATATGAAAAGTTTGAATTGTTGTCTGCCATTGTTGTCATGAACTGCTATAGCTGGATGCGAACAGCGCGTAGCGCTGGGCAGTTGGAGGTGAGCCGCCAGCAGTGGTGGATGTGGGCAGAGAGATGGCGGAGTTTTGATAATTTGTAATACTGGATGTCAATTATGAATATTAAGGTAAATACATTGTTTGTTCTCTATTAATATCTTTCATTTGCTAACCATCCCTATCAGTAGTTAGTGCCTTCAGTAGTTTGAATCTTTTATTTAGCTGGCAGTAGTGGCGCTCGCTGTATTGCAGTAGTTCGAGCAACGAAGATTTTTGTGAGGTAAGTGATTTCTGAAAGGTACAGTTTAATGTTACTCAGGGCCATTCTTTTGCAGGGATTTTTGATAGTCAGATTGCGTTGCGCTAAAATTATTGTGTGTCAGGTTAAGCACAGGCTTGTACAATTATTCTAAGTGGACATTTCATATGTCAAAATGTTCTAAGGGGACGTTTCAGAACCAACCGCCTAATTAAGTCCCTTCCAGCCGACCAACAGCACTACAACCAAAAGTACCGGCGAAGACGAGGATCGCAGCAGGATTATGTCTCAATAATTGGCGTATAAACACAGTCGAGGCACAATAAAAACTCAAAGAGAAAAGGAGAACAACACCAAGCTGTCACACTACAAGACGTGCCGGACAGCACCCGCACGGCGAGGAAAACACACTGCCATAAAACTACGCTAACGACCAGGGCAGGCAACCGGAACGTTAATGGCCACAAGGGAGAAGATACAGCTGGTACGCTTCACTAATAAATTATAATCATTTTCTAGGTTAAACACCATACAGGGAGACGGCTGCAAAATTTTGCCGACCCCAACACACCATCACGTTGCTGCTTGCGGGGACAGCCCAGGCTGCGACAACCGGCAATCAACGATGAGGTGTCACACCGGCTGAGCTTTCGTGACAGGCTCACTGGTCACTCACATCCAGTACGCACGAGCAGTGGGCGGCGGCTCAGCAGCTCTGGCAGCCGGTGCCTCGCAACTCCGACCCGCCGCCAGTGGCCCCAGGCCGATCACACGCTGCAGAGGCCTCCTCGCTGCTCCGCCAGAACCGACCAGCAACACACACACCGTGACACGCAAATCTGCCACACCAAAGAAGTTACAGCAGTACTAGTATCGATAAACGCTGCTGTTGCCACTGATGGAGTCAAGTGAGCAACTCATTCACGTAGTAACTGAGGGAGCAATAAGAGCCACTCGATGGTGAGAAAATGCGGAAAAGGATAAACGGTATTAACGCGAGCCGACCACGGCCCACATTTACAAATATCAAAAGCAGACAATGTTTTGTATATATACGCTCTTATCGCATGCTGATAGTTCTCCTGGATGTTTATGGATTATGCTAGGGCCTTCTCCACCAGACATCACGGCGCCTAGAGTATCAGCAACCAAACTGACAGCCTGCAGCCACGGTTGCCCGCTTCGCAGGCACACCGAAGCACTACACAACCAACAGCCAATACGATGAACGGCCACAACAACAACAACGAACAACAACAACAACACAGCAAAGACACCAGCGGCCACCAGGGGCCACTACCGGCCCACATAAACATAAGGAAGAGGCCGCTGGAGATCCCGGAACTATTTTCACACGTCAAACCACGTGATCCAAAATAGTTCCTTGGTACTCCTCCGCCGAAGTGCTATAAAGGCCGGCGCTCAGCCGCACATCGCATCTCCGGCGGTAATTCGTTTGAATACCGCCATTCGATTGTGCCATTGCAGTACCAATCGAAGCGATAGGTGTTGCAGGTGCCAGCCAGCCAGCCAGCCCATCAATGTGCGGCAGTCCAGCCAGCAGCGGTCCCCGCCAGCAGCCAGCAGCAGCCCGCAGCCAGCAGTGCTCCCCGCCAGCAGTGGTCCCCGCTAGCAGCCAGCAGCGGTCCCCGCCAGCAGCCAGCAGCCCGCAGCCAGCAGCCAGCAGTGGTCCCCGCTAGCAGCCAGCAGCGGTCCCCGCCAGCAGCCAGCAGCCCGCAGCCAGCAGCCAGCAGTGGTCCCCGCTAGCAGCCAGCAGCCCGCAGCCAGCAGCCAGCAGCGGTCCCCGCCAGCAGCCAGCAGCCCGCAGCCAGCAGCCAGCAGCGGTCCCCGCCAGCAGCCAGCAGCCCGCAGCCAGCAGCCAGCAGTGGTCCCCGCTAGCAGCCAGCAGCGGTCCCCGCCAGCAGCCAGCAGCCCGCAGCCAGCAGCCAGCAGTGGTCCCCGCTAGCAGCCAGCAGCGGTCCCCGCCAGCAGCCAGCAGCCCGCAGCCAGCAGCCAGCAGTGGTCCCCGCTAGCAGCCAGCAGCGGTCCCCGCCAGCAGCCAGCAGCCCGCAGCCAGCAGCCAGCAGTGGTCCCCGCTAGCAGCCAGCAGCGGTCCCCGCTAGCAGCCAGCAGCGGTCCCCGCCAGCAGCCAGCAGCCCGCAGCCAGCAGCCAGCAGTGGTCCCCGCTAGCAGCCAGCAGCGGTCCCCGCCAGCAGCCAGCAGCCCGCAGCCAGCAGCCAGCAGTGGTCCCCGCTAGCAGCCAGCAGCGGTCCCCGCCAGCAGCCAGCAGCCCGCAGCCAGCAGCCAGCAGTGCTCCCCGCCAGCAGTGGTCCCCGCTAGCAGCCAGCAGCGGTCCCCGCCAGCAGCCAGCAGCCCGCAGCCAGCAGCCAGCAGTGGTCCCCGCTAGCAGCCAGCAGCGGTCCCCGCCAGCAGCCAGCAGCCCGCAGCCAGCAGCCAGCAGTGGTCCCCGCTAGCAGCCAGCAGCGGTCCCCGCCAGCAGCCAGCAGCAGCCCGCAGCCAGCAGTGCTCCCCGCCAGCAGTGGTCCCCGCTAGCAGCCAGCAGCGGTCCCCGCCAGCAGCCAGCAGCCCGCAGCCAGCAGCCAGCAGTGGTCCCCGCTAGCAGCCAGCAGCGGTCCCCGCCAGCAGCCAGCAGCCCGCAGCCAGCAGCCAGCAGTGGTCCCCGCTAGCAGCCAGCAGCGGTCCCCGCCAGCAGCCAGCAGCCCGCAGCCAGCAGCCAGCAGTGGTCCCCGCTAGCAGCCAGCAGCGGTCCCCGCCAGCAGCCAGCAGCCCGCAGCCAGCAGCCAGCAGTGGTCCCCGCTAGCAGCCAGCAGCGGTCCCCGCCAGCAGCCAGCAGCAGCCCGCAGCCAGCAGTGCTCCCCGCCAGCAGTGGTCCCCGCTAGCAGCCAGCAGCGGTCCCCGCCAGCAGCCAGCAGCCCGCAGCCAGCAGCCAGCAGTGGTCCCCGCTAGCAGCCAGCAGCGGTCCCCGCCAGCAGCCAGCAGCCCGCAGCCAGCAGCCAGCAGTGGTCCCCGCTAGCAGCCAGCAGCGGTCCCCGCCAGCAGCCAGCAGCCCGCAGCCAGCAGCCAGCAGTGGTCCCCGCTAGCAGCCAGCAGCGGTCCCCGCCAGCAGCCAGCAGCCCGCAGCCAGCAGCCAGCAGTGGTCCCCGCTAGCAGCCAGCAGCGGTCCCCGCCAGCAGCCAGCAGCCCGCAGCCAGCAGCCAGCAGTGGTCCCCGCTAGCAGCCAGCAGCGGTCCCCGCCAGCAGCCAGCAGCCCGCAGCCAGCAGCCAGCAGTGCTCCCCGCCAGCAGTGGTCCCCGCTAGCAGCCAGCAGCGGTCCCCGCCAGCAGCCAGCAGCCCGCAGCCAGCAGCCAGCAGTGGTCCCCGCTAGCAGCCAGCAGCGGTCCCCGCCAGCAGCCAGCAGCCCGCAGCCAGCAGCCAGCAGTGGTCCCCGCTAGCAGCCAGCAGCGGTCCCCGCCAGCAGCCAGCAGCAGCCCGCAGCCAGCAGTGCTCCCCGCCAGCAGTGGTCCCCGCTAGCAGCCAGCAGCGGTCCCCGCCAGCAGCCAGCAGCCCGCAGCCAGCAGCCAGCAGTGGTCCCCGCTAGCAGCCAGCAGCGGTCCCCGCCAGCAGCCAGCAGCCCGCAGCCAGCAGCCAGCAGTGGTCCCCGCTAGCAGCCAGCAGCGGTCCCCGCCAGCAGCCAGCAGCCCGCAGCCAGCAGCCAGCAGTGGTCCCCGCTAGCAGCCAGCAGCGGTCCCCGCCAGCAGCCAGCAGCCCGCAGCCAGCAGCCAGCAGCGGTCCCCGCCAGCAGCCAGCAGCAGCCCGCAGCCAGCAGTGCTCCCCGCCAGCAGTGGTCCCCGCTAGCAGCCAGCAGCGGTCCCCGCCAGCAGCCAGCAGCCCGCAGCCAGCAGCCAGCAGTGGTCCCCACTAGCAGCCAGCAGCGGTCCCCGCTAGCAGCCAGCAGCGGTCCCCGCCAGCAGCCAGCAGCCCGCAGCCAGCAGCCAGCAGTGGTCCCCGCTAGCAGCCAGCAGCGGTCCCCGCCAGCAGCCAGCAGCCCGCAGCCAGCAGCCAGCAGTGGTCCCCGCTAGCAGCCAGCAGCGGTCCCCGCCAGCAGCCAGCAGCCCGCAGCCAGCAGCCAGCAGTGCTCCCCGCCAGCAGTGGTCCCCGCTAGCAGCCAGCAGCGGTCCCCGCCAGCAGCCAGCAGCCCGCAGCCAGCAGCCAGCAGTGGTCCCCGCTAGCAGCCAGCAGCGGTCCCCGCCAGCAGCCAGCAGCCCGCAGCCAGCAGCCAGCAGTGGTCCCCGCTAGCAGCCAGCAGCGGTCCCCGCCAGCAGCCAGCAGCCCGCAGCCAGCAGCCAGCAGTGCTCCCCGCCAGCAGTGGTCCCCGCTAGCAGCCAGCAGCGGTCCCCGCCAGCAGCCAGCAGCCCGCAGCCAGCAGCCAGCAGTGGTCCCCGCTAGCAGCCAGCAGCGGTCCCCGCCAGCAGCCAGCAGCCCGCAGCCAGCAGCCAGCAGTGGTCCCCGCTAGCAGCCAGCAGCGGTCCCCGCCAGCAGCCAGCAGCCCGCAGCCAGCAGCCAGCAGTGGTCCCCGCTAGCAGCCAGCAGCGGTCCCCGCCAGCAGCCAGCAGCCCGCAGCCAGCAGCCAGCAGTGCTCCCCGCCAGCAGTGGTCCCCGCTAGCAGCCAGCAGCGGTCCCCGCCAGCAGCCAGCAGCCCGCAGCCAGCAGCCAGCAGTGGTCCCCGCTAGCAGCCAGCAGCGGTCCCCGCCAGCAGCCAGCAGCCCGCAGCCAGCAGCCAGCAGTGGTCCCCGCTAGCAGCCAGCAGCGGTCCCCGCCAGCAGCCAGCAGCCCGCAGCCAGCAGCCAGCAGTGGTCCCCGCTAGCAGCCAGCAGCGGTCCCCGCCAGCAGCCAGCAGCCCGCAGCCAGCAGCCAGCAGTGGTCCCCGCTAGCAGCCAGCAGCGGTCCCCGCCAGCAGCCAGCAGCCCGCAGCCAGCAGCCAGCAGTGGTCCCCGCTAGCAGCCAGCAGCGGTCCCCGCCAGCAGCCAGCAGCCCGCAGCCAGCAGCCAGCAGTGCTCCCCGCCAGCAGTGGTCCCCGCTAGCAGCCAGCAGCGGTCCCCGCCAGCAGCCAGCAGCCCGCAGCCAGCAGCCAGCAGTGGTCCCCGCTAGCAGCCAGCAGCGGTCCCCGCCAGCAGCCAGCAGCCCGCAGCCAGCAGCCAGCAGTGGTCCCCGCTAGCAGCCAGCAGCGGTCCCCGCCAGCAGCCAGCAGCCCGCAGCCAGCAGCCAGCAGTGGTCCCCGCTAGCAGCCAGCAGCGGTCCCCGCCAGCAGCCAGCAGCCCGCAGCCAGCAGCCAGCAGTGGTCCCCGCTAGCAGCCAGCAGCGGTCCCCGCCAGCAGCCAGCAGCCCGCAGCCAGCAGCCAGCAGCGGTCCCCGCTAGCAGCCAGCAGCGGTCCCCACCAGCAGCCAGCAGCCCGCAGCCAGCAGCCAGCAGTGGTCCCCGCTAGCAGCCAGCAGCGGTCCCCGCCAGCAGCCAGCAGCCCGCAGCCAGCAGCCAGCAGTGGTCCCCGCTAGCAGCCAGCAGCGGTCCCCGCCAGCAGCCAGCAGCCCGCAGCCAGCAGCCAGCAGTGGTCCCCGCTAGCAGCCAGCAGCGGTCCCCGCCAGCAGCCAGCAGCACGCAGCCAGCAGCCAGCAGTGGTCCCCGCTAGCAGCCAGCAGCGGTCCCCGCCAGCAGCCAGCAGCCCGCAGCCAGCAGCCAGCAGTGGTCCCCGCTAGCAGCCAGCAGCGGTCCCCGCCAGCAGCCAGCAGCCCGCAGCCAGCAGCCAGCAGTGGTCCCCGCTAGCAGCCAGCAGCGGTCCCCGCCAGCAGCCAGCAGCCCGCAGCCAGCAGCCAGCAGTGGTCCCCGCTAGCAGCCAGCAGCGGTCCCCGCCAGCAGCCAGCAGCCCGCAGCCAGCAGCCAGCAGTGGTCCCCGCTAGCAGCCAGCAGCGGTCCCCGCCAGCAGCCAGCAGCCCGCAGCCAGCAGCCAGCAGTGCTCCCCGCCAGCAGTGGTCCCCGCTAGCAGCCAGCAGCGGTCCCCGCCAGCAGCCAGCAGCCCGCAGCCAGCAGCCAGCAGTGGTCCCCGCTAGCAGCCAGCAGCGGTCCCCGCCAGCAGCCAGCAGCCCGCAGCCAGCAGCCAGCAGCGGTCCCCGCCAGCAGCCAGCAGCAGCCCGCAGCCAGCAGCCAGCAGTGCTCCCCGCCAGCAGTGGTCCCCGCTAGCAGCCAGCAGCGGTCCCCGCCAGCAGCCAGCAGCCCGCAGCCAGCAGCCAGCAGTGGTCCCCGCTAGCAGCCAGCAGCGGTCCCCGCCAGCAGCCAGCAGCCCGCAGCCAGCAGCCAGCAGTGCTCCCCGCCAGCAGTGGTCCCCGCTAGCAGCCAGCAGCGGTCCCCGCCAGCAGCCAGCAGCCCGCAGCCAGCAGCCAGCAGTGGTCCCCGCTAGCAGCCAGCAGCGGTCCCCGCCAGCAGCCAGCAGCCCGCAGCCAGCAGCCAGCAGTGGTCCCCGCTAGCAGCCAGCAGCGGTCCCCGCCAGCAGCCAGCAGCCAGCAGCCCGCAGCCGGCAGCCAGCAGTGGTCCCCGCTAGCAGCCAGCAGCGGTCCCCGCCAGCAGCCAGCAGCCCGCAGCCAGCAGCCAGCAGTGCTCCCCGCCAGCAGTGGTCCCCGCTAGCAGCCAGCAGCGGTCCCCGCCAGCAGCCAGCAGCCCGCAGCCAGCAGCCAGCAGTGGTCCCCGCTAGCAGCCAGCAGCGGTCCCCGCCAGCAGCCAGCAGCCCGCAGCCAGCAGCCAGCAGTGGTCCCCGCTAGCAGCCAGCAGCGGTCCCCGCCAGCAGCCAGCAGCCCGCAGCCAGCAGCCAGCAGTGGTCCCCGCTAGCAGCCAGCAGCGGTCCCCGCCAGCAGCCAGCAGCCCGCAGCCAGCAGCCAGCAGTGGTCCCCGCTAGCAGCCAGCAGCGGTCCCCGCCAGCAGCCAGCAGCCCGCAGCCAGCAGCCAGCAGTGGTCCCCGCTAGCAGCCAGCAGCGGTCCCCGCCAGCAGCCAGCAGCCCGCAGCCAGCAGCCAGCAGTGGTCCCCGCTAGCAGCCAGCAGCGGTCCCCGCCAGCAGCCAGCAGCCCGCAGCCAGCAGCCAGCAGTGGTCCCCGCTAGCAGCCAGCAGCGGTCCCCGCCAGCAGCCAGCAGCCCGCAGCCAGCAGCCAGCAGTGGTCCCCGCTAGCAGCCAGCAGCGGTCCCCGCCAGCAGCCAGCAGCACGCAGCCAGCAGCCAGCAGTGGTCCCCGCTAGCAGCCAGCAGCGGTCCCCGCCAGCAGCCAGCAGCCCGCAGCCAGCAGCCAGCAGTGGTCCCCGCTAGCAGCCAGCAGCGGTCCCCGCCAGCAGCCAGCAGCCCGCAGCCAGCAGCCAGCAGTGGTCCCCGCCAGCAGCGGTCCCCGCCAGCAGCCAGCAGCGGTCCCCGCCAGCAGCCAGCAGCGGTTCCCGCCAGCAGCCAGCCACCAGTGGCCAGCAGCGGTCCCCGCCAGCAGCCACCAGCAGTCGCAGCCACCAGCGGTCACAGCCAGTAGCAGTAGCCAGCAGCCAGCAGCAGTCCCAGCTGCCACCAGCAGCAGCAGCAGCAGCAGCAGCAGCAGCAGCGGAGGCGTCCCCACCGGCCAGCCAACCGGGTCGCCCCCTCCCCCCCGCCAGCGACAGCAGAGTGGGCCTTCGTCCTTCATCATTCTCTGTCCTCTTTTACTCAGTGTTTCTCGTCACCCTGCCCGTCCCTCGTTTGCTTCTTTGTCTTGTCCTGTGTTTTTCCTCTTATCATCATGTCAACCCCCACCACCTCTTCTACAGCCACCACCACTGCCATCATATACACCTCCCCCTCCGCCGCTGCCCCCACTATCATGTGATGTGCCCAGTCACCCCCCCCCCTCAGTCCATCCCCCCACTCCTCACTCTCCCATCTCCCTCACTATTTGTCGCCCAATCCCTGGCTCCTTCCTCCTGCACCTCCTCTGATCCCTTCCCGCCCCTCCCTCCCTCTGCTCCTTCCGTTTCCGCTGCCCACACTCTCCCCTTCACCTTCATCATCACTGTCGCCTTTGCCATCGCCCTCACCATCTCCAGTGCCGACTCCAGCACTGGGACCTGCCACTGCCCGCCACATTCCAGTTGCTCCCGTCCCCCACACCTCCTCTGCCGCCGTCAAACGCCCCAGTGGCACCCCTGCCTTCTCTACTCCTAAAAAGGCTCCGCCTCGTCCACCTTCCCTGGCCCAGGATGCCATGGATGTCTCCCCGCCTGTCCCTGCCCCCTCCTACTCCTCCTCCACCTACCCCTACCGCTATGTCCTCTCTCGTCCTGATCCCTCCCTTCTAGAGGCCCAGAACCTCACCCTCTTCCTTCGCCAGCATTTTCCCGGTGCCCCCATCTCACTCCTCACTCCTCGCTGTGATTCGGTCATCATCTCCTCCACCAGCTCTACCCTTCACACGGATCTCCTTTCCCACGTCCCTGTCACCTGCTTTGGCCCTCATGCCTCCCTCACTCCTGCCCCTTCCCCGCCTCCCTCCCGCCAACCCCAACCTCCGCGTCGCCTGCCGACCCTCACTGCTGTGATCACTCGGCTTAGTCTGACGACGGAGGAGGAGGAGGTGTTGGCGGAGCTTCAGGCACATTCCCATCTGGAGGTGCATGCGGTTCGCCACATCCACAACTCTGCCGGCCCCACCCACCTTATGTGGGTCTTTTCTGAGCCTGCCCCCTCCATAGACCGTCTCCTGAAGGAGGGTGCCCTCCTCTTTAACCAAAGTTATGAAGTTGACCCCTCCCATTCTCCTCAATCCCTCCACTGCCAGAAGTGCTTGCGGTATAATGCACACCCGACATCTGAGCGCTGCGAGGCCCCCACCTGCCTGCACTGTAAGCAAGCCCATTTCTTATGGCAGTTCCCCAATCTCCAGTCCCCCCCCCTCCTATAATACCTGTAACCTCCCTCATCCTACCTACCCCCAGAAATGTAAGGACCGACCCCCTCCTACCACTCCTGAACTCACCATTCCTGTCCGCCGTCTGGACGCCCCCACCCCTCCTGGCAATTCCCTTCGCCCACCCCCTACCGCTGAGGACATCATCAGATTCCTCACCATCGTCCTCCAAAATGTTCACCCGTTCCAGCGCCCACACATCCTCCAACAGATATCCCTCCCCACCCGTTCCGTTTTCCACTTAAAAATGTACGCCACCTACTCAAACAACCAGGCCCATTTCACCTTCTCCCGTCCTGACACCCTTGTCTAAATTCCTTTCATGGTGCGACAGCACCATATTCTTTTCAACAACATCCGTTCCCTTCCCGCCAACAAGAACCTCTTCATGCATACCCTTGCCACCCACTGCATGGATGCCTTCCTCCTTAATGAAACCTTCCTCCAAACCCACCACACCATCCACACTTCGCCCTACCTGCTTCACCGCTCCGATAATCCCCTCTCGATTGCGCGTGGCGGAGTTGCCATTGGTCACCACCGCCAGATCGCAGTTCGGCTCCAACCCCTACTTCCTGACCCCACCGAACACCTGATCCTTAGTCTCTTCTTCCCTGGCCTTAACATCACCTGCGCCACCATCTATGTCTGCCCTAACGCCCCTATTCCCTTCGACTTCCTCTCCCACATTGACCGTACCTTCTCCTCCTACGTGATAGCCGCCGATCTCAACATCCGTAGTCGTTCCGCCGCCCAGTTACGGTGGTTGCATCGGTTCCTCTCCTCCCTTCAAGGTTACCTCATCCCCATCCCCCAGCACACCCGTCCCATATCCAATTCCACTCCCGATGTTATCCTTTCCTCCCCTAACCTCCTTGGCCGCATAACAGTGGATGTCCTGGAGCCTATTGGTAGTGACCATCTCCCTGTCCTCCTCACCGTTTCAGACGGTCGTCGCCCCCGCCCTGACCCTCGCAATGACCCTCCCCCAAAGTACGTCCATGACTATTCCCGTGCCGACTGGAATGCCTACCGGGATACCCTCTCCAGCCAGGTTGATAGCCACCCCATCACCTACCACCACCCTGACGATGTAACCCATGCCGCCTCCTTTCTCCAGCAGACCTTGTCGGAGGCCATGGAGGCCCATGTCCCTACTGTCGCCATCCACCCTCACCGTCCTACTTTACCCCCACAGGCCGTCCTCCTCTGTGAATCCCGCCATCTCTACCATGCCTTCCTCCACACGCGTGACCCGGACACACTACGATAGCACTGGCAACTCCAGTGACACATTCGTAATTTCCTCACGGCTAAGAAACGCCAGGACTGGCGACAGACATGCACCCGTTTAAATGCCACCCTACCTATAAACTCGTCCAAGTTCTGGTCAGCCTTCCGTCGCCTTACTGGAACTAAACCCTCCCCATACTATCCTCTTCTCCATGATGATCACCCCTTCCCTGACACCCTTAGTAAGGCCAATCACTTTGCCTCCTACCTCTCCGATATCTTTTCCATCCCCGATGATCCTCAGTTCGATTACTCCCTCTTCCCCGATGTCCGCGATCGAACTGACACCTCTGTCCCTCCCCTCGCACCTGGTTTCCAGTACTTGCAGAACATTGCACACACA
This sequence comes from Schistocerca cancellata, assembly GCF_023864275.1. Classification (NCBI taxonomy): domain Eukaryota; kingdom Metazoa; phylum Arthropoda; class Insecta; order Orthoptera; family Acrididae; genus Schistocerca; species Schistocerca cancellata. The sequence goes on along the minus strand of NC_064633.1, from coordinate 613,681,360 downwards.
GAACTCAATACCCCTATCACTACACAGGATCTCATTGCTACACTCCGCACGAAACGCAACACCGCTCCTGGTCACGATCGTGTTACCTACCGTCACCTTCGTGAAGCTCCTGTCTCTTTCCTCTCCACCCTGGCCAGGCTCTACAATGTAGTCCTGTCCACCGGTTACTACCCCAACCTGTGGAAAACCTCCCGTATCCTGATGTTCCTTAAACCTGGTAAACTGCCATCCACCGTCTCCTCCTACTGCCCCATCAGCCTTACCTCAGTCTTCAGCAAGGTCCTGGAATCTATCCTCACCCGCCTCATCCACCAGTATCTCCGCCAACACTGCCTCCTTCCCATTACCCAGTGTGGCTTTCGGCCGTCCTTCTCTTCTGACGACCTTCTCCTCCACCTCACTCATCTCCTTTCCTAACAGCTCAATTCCCGTTGCTCCGCAATCTTCCTCTCCCTGGACCTCGAACGTGCCTATGACCGCGTGTGGCATTCCGGTCTCCTCTTCAAGCTCCAAACCTTCGCCCTTCCCATTAACTACATCCGTCTCATCGGCTCCTTTCCCTCCCACCCGTCCTTCCTACGTCACCGTCTACAACACGGACTCCTACACCTTTTTTCCCTGCGCCGGTGTGCCCTAAGGCTCCGCTCTCTCCTCTTCTGTACCTTTTATATACGGCGGACATGCCGCCGCTGTCACCCCCCGTCCACCTTCTCCAGTTTGCCGATGACACCGCCTTCCTTGCCCTTGCCCCCACCCTCCAGCGCTCCCAACACCTTCTCCAATCCCATCTTGACCGGTTCACCGCTTGGTGCAACCAGTGGTTGCTCAAGGTCAATCCCTCCAAAACCCAGGCGATCATTGTAGGCAAAACCACCCTGTCCTTCCGCCTCCTTGATTTCTATCTCACCATCTATGGCCGTCCTATCGCCCTCACCCCCACCCTTAAGTACCTTGGCGTCACCCTCGATCGTCGACTCTCCTGGAACCCCCATCCCCGGACAATCCAAGCCAAGGCACGCTCCCGACTCCATCTTCTCAAGCTCCTTTCCAGCCATACGTGGGGTCTGGACCCCTCCACCATACTCCACACCTATAAATCCCTTATCCACCCTATCCTTTGTTACGCCCATCCGGCCTGGATCTCCACCCCCCCTACCTTTTATAAATCCCTTCAAATCCTTGAACGCCATGCTCTCCGCCTCGCCTATCGCATCTGTCTCCCCTCCCCCAGGCAGATCCTGTATGATCTCATTCCGTTCCCCCACCTCCTCCTTTTCCTTGAAAGGATTTGGATCCTGTACACCTCCCATAAACTCGATCCTCCCCACCCGCTTGTCTCACTCATCCTCTCCCACCCCCGCCTGCTGCCACGCTTGTATTCCCACCTCCCACCCGGTCTCCATCTCTCCACCCTCCATACCCTCTCCCAAGGTGGCTTCCGCCAGCTCCCCCTCCCTGATGATGTCCTCCTCCCCTCCATCTACCCCTCCTACCAACTTTGATCCTCCCTCCCTCTTCCTGTGTTTGCTCCTTTGGGCACCCTCCCTCCCTTCTCTCCCCCCTTCCTTCCCTCCTCCATTTCTCCCCACTCTTCACCCGGGCTTCCCCTCCAGCCCTTCCTCCGTTTTTCCTCCGTCTCCTCCGCCATTGGCAGTCTTGCTCACCCCTCTCCCTCCCACTCCTCTTTCCTCCCCCTTGGCAGGTCCCCGGACTCGTACACGATCTGTGGACTTTCGCGCGCCGGAGATCATTGCCATCAGTTTCACGTGTGTGTGACGTCGTTTTGTGTTTTTAGTGTCCGCCGTCACGCTTCTACGTTTACTTGTTCCGTCGGATTCATCAGTGTTCTGTGTGCTGTGTCAACGTGTATTCAGTGTCATTATCGTCGAGTGTGAACGGCTCCGTGTTTTTTGTGTATCTGTGACCACTATTTTTTGCCCGTCACTATGTTCATTCTGATTCTCCATTCTGTGTTCTGTTATTGTCAACACTATGGCTGAAGAGCATCGTAGCATGCCACTGCCAGCCTACCTAATTGTTTAGGTATAAAATAACGATAAAGGAAAAAAACCACACATCGGCAGTTCATCGACCGCCAGCAGACGTTGATAGCTGCCGCCCCGGCAGCCCGGCTTGCATCTTCTCGCTGATTGGATTAGGCCTGGTATATCGGAGAAGTCTCTGGGGGAGACTAGTAGGAAATTATTCCAGTCGTTTTCTGTATTACTCTTGTATGTAGTTGTGATTCGAAGACGGATCACTGTCTTGTGTTGGTGTTATACTTGAAGAATTTGTTTTGGTTAACTGAACAGTCCAATAAATTGTTTTCGGACTTGGATCGTTAGTTTCTTCTGCTTACGCAGTCATAGCAGATACATTGCAGTTGTTTTCCTTTCACAGGTTGTCAGCTGCAGCTGGATAGGACTTAAATGTAGACAAGTTATTTACCTCGAAATTTTACTACTGGGAGCGTTGTGGTTGGGGCCTAACGTTAATTATTCAACGTGGAGATTGTGTGTGTGTGTGTGTGTGTGTGTGTGTGTGTGTGTGTGTGTGTATGCAGCATGTTTCACTTAGTTTGTAAGTTTTCCCCGTTATCGTCACTGTGAAAAACTTCACTATTTAAATTTCACTGCCACTGTTTGATGGCTACGCAAACAAGATGGGGGACAGTTGAACGATAGACTGTGTTCTGGGCGGGAGTTTTGAACGTGAACTCCGTGAATTCATATAATCGATAGGTCTCGATAGGCTATGAATACGCCGCCGTCGTTTACGATCGACCTCCAGTGGGAATGTAAAGCCAGCGAGCACGGAGGACATGGGCAGGGAGTGTGACTAAGTGACGGCGCCAGGTGGGGATGTCAGTCGCAGAGGCGGTCCGCGCATTTGCGACTAATTCTGCGTCCGGGTGGCGCACTGGTTAACGAAACTTCCCAGTAAGCAGCAGATCCGAGGTTCGAGTCCCAGTCTGGCAAACATTTTCACCTGTCACCGCTGCTTCCTGATAAAGTCCCAGTGCAAACGATACCATCAGTTCCTCCCCTTTCATTTCCTTTCTCCCCCATTCCACCTCTAATTTACATAATGTAAACAGCTGGATGGTCGATGGTGCATGAGGTCGTGCTGTTAATAGGTCTCCCCAACGCATCCCCAACACATGCTCGATGGGATTCAAGTCACAGCTATGAGCAGGCCCGTTTTAATATCCACGGCTATATTTTCTTCAGAACAATTTTCACAACAACACTGAGTGTGAAATTTGAGCGAACATTCTAGCGATATTAATAAAAAAGGACTTCATCGATACTAACATAATAATATGTGATTATTGTCAGTGACATAATTTAATTTTCAGTGAAATGCATATCTCAGACAATACTCATGGAAAAAGATAATGAAAATCTCCATCTTTTGTGATCTGTGATTCTTCTACAATAATACTTCTTCTTGTTAGAATTGCTGTAATGATCGGACGTGGTTGATGTCTCGTAACACTGAGGTATGTAAAACGATGTATTATGTTGTTAATTAATATTTGAACAATAGAGTTTCTCTGTCATTAAAATGAATTTTCTTTTTTAAACTTTTTTTTTTCATTGTAATTCTTGTCCTATATAAATGTTAAGTTTTCTACTCTGCTGCAAAAGAGCGCAGCCACTAGTGCTACTGATCTACAGCGCGGTTTATTGGTAAATGCTGAATAATAAGCGATTAACACTGAGAAAATTTTAAAATGTTAATGCATATAATGAAGGTACAAAATGATTAAATATATATTCATCGTTTGTTAGTAGTAAAACAGGGCCTGAAGTAGGATCCATAAGTGATTGTCTTATGTTAGCCGCCATCTTAGTGAAATATTGGAGTGGCAGTTTTAAACTGATTTTCTATACGGACATAAATGTTGTTCGTCATAATTGCGATAGTAATTGTGTATTGGTGGCCCAGAACCCCCTTTGTGGAAATAAATTCGACTTAGACTGTGAAGAATCTTTAAATATAGTGCAAATAGCATCTTACGTGATATAAATTCTTATCTGCTGACGTATGAAGCCTGTTATTATGTAACAAATTTTATGAAATATTTTGGTAGGAAAAATACATTAGTGTTGTGCGAGTGTAGTATTGTGTGAAAAAACTGTTCATTTTGCTTAAAGAAAAGTGCTGCCACTTCGAATAACAGTAGCGTTAAATTCGATAAACGATCTGCAACTTTTTTTAGTGCCATTTACACTGCTTGACAGACAACATTGCTACACGTTCCCCGGTGGAGATTTCTTCAACAAAATAACGATCACTAGCAGGGAAAAGCAAAATAAAACCTGATGTTACATTGATAACAAGTAACTAGTTTTATTCTAATCTTGCTAAATTGTACAACACGCAATCAAACCACAATACTTCGCACGCTACACTGTCCATTCGCGGAATATCCGCTCGTTGTAAGAGCTCTTTCGCCTGCGCTATAGGATGCGGTTGCGCACTGCCGCCCATAAAAGTTAAGTCAGGGCCGAAAGCACACTTGAAAGTCGGCACATGGGGAAGGACTACAGTGCAATAATGACGTCGAGGGTACGGAGTTCGAAGATTCGGAGGTCAGTACGCCGGTGCAACATTATGCTTCCCCATACCGTAACAACTGCACCAGAAGAACGAACATGTTCCAGAATGATGGATGTACCATCGTATGGTGATATGTGTTGCACCGAAGAATGTGCCTCATGCTATGCTGTATACACAGTACAACTCTGACTTCCATCCATCCTCGTATTTCACTTTGAACGGCCAGCAGAGCAGAACATTATTTTACCTGCACAAAAAAATGTACACTGCCAGAAAATAATCAGTGCACCCTGTTGGAGGTTTCCAATTCACTCAGTACTTATTGTTCCAACAGTGCATATGGGTACGCGAATTAATTACATTTACAGATCAATCGCAGAAGCGGTTCTGAGATACGAAGTATCGACCCATGCCTGAACATCCATATTAGTAGTGTAGCCTCCACGGGCGGCAATGTACTCCTGGGATACGTTTTGCCAAACCTGCTTCACCTGTTCGGGGGGTAGTTCTGTAACAGTTGTTTGGTGATGAGTCGAACGAGTCAGTTCTCGTCCCGTGCTCGATTGGAAACAAGTCCAGAGATAGTGCTGGCGGGGATGTTGCTGCAGTTCTTGCAGATCATGCTCCGTTTCACGGGCAGTGTGTGGGCGACCATAATCTTGCCGGAGAAACACATCACTTCCTCTTGCGAGAATGGCAAAACAACATTCAGCATGTTACGAGTGTTGGTTAGCGTTCCCTCCAGAAATAACGAAGGTGAACGAGAGTTGTAGGTAATCGTAGCATAGGTCACAAGGTCTAGGATGGGGCAACGTGTTTCGGACGAATGCACTCTACGAGACAGTGCTAATCACGTCTACATGATACGCGCAAACGACCATCACTTGAGTGCAGGCAGGATCTGCTTTCATCGCTGAAGAGCATGGGGCACCATTCCGTGATCCTCTAACGGCACCAGTCAGTGCTGTGGTATCAGTGGAATACAGGCTAGAGGGGGGGGGGGTACCCATAGCCCCACTGCTAATAACTGGTTCGCAATAATTCGCGTTGACACGTCTGAGCTCACAAGCCCCCTTTGACTGTGCTGTGGCAGCTGTAAGATCTGCCACTCCCGCCCTAACAATACGAAGATCCTGGAGGTCGTCTGTGGTACGTGAACGGCCAGAACCTGTGAACGTTATTTTCACTCTGCAGCGGAGTGTGCGCTGATACGAAACTTTCTGCCAGATTAAAACTGTGTGCCGGACCGAGAATCGAACTCGGGACTTTTGCCTTTCGCGTGCAAAGTTTGGAAGGTAGGAGACGAGGTACTGGCAGAAAGGCTGTGAGGACGGGGTGTGAGTCGTGCTAGGGTAGCTCGGTTGGTAGAGCACTTGCCCGCGAAAGGCAAAGTTGCCCAGTGCGAGTCTCCGTCCAGCACACAGTTTTAATTTATTTATTTTTATTTATTTATTTATTATGCCGTGGGACCAAATTAAGGAGAAGTCTCTATGGTCATGGAACGAGTCAATACATGGAATTATAACACGATAGTAGAAACAGATAAAATGAAATTTAAGAAACATATTCAGGCGATAAGTCTTAAGTTTAAATAAAGAAAATCAACAATGTATCACTGGAATTTGCTTAATTTTTAGCTCTTGCAGGAGCTCCTCGACAGTATAGAAGGAGTGAGCCATGAGGAAACTCTTCAGTTTAGACTTAAAAGAGTTTGGGCTACTGCTAAGATTTTTGAGTTTTTGTGGTAGCTTACTGAAAATGGATGCAGCAGAATATTGCACTCCTCTCTGCACAAGAGTCAAGGAAGTGCATTCCACATGCAGATTTGATTTCCGCCTAGTATTAACTGAGTGAAAGCTGCTAACTCTTGGGAATAACCTAATATTGCTAACAACAAACGACATTAAAGAAAATATATACTGTGAGGGCATTGTCAGAATTCCCAGAATAGGGGGCGACAAGATATTCTCGAACTTATACCACATATAGCTCGAACAGCCCGTTTTTGATCCAAAAATACCCTTTTTGAATCAGAAGAATTACCCCAAAAAATAATACCATATGACATAAGTGTATGAAAATATGCGAAGAAGACTACTTTTCGTGTTGAACTGTCACTTATTTCAGATACTGTTCTAATGGTAAATAAAGCAGCATTTAGTTTCTGAACAAGATCCTGGACTTGAACTTTCCACAACAGCTTACTATCTATCCGAACGCCTAGGAACTTGAACTGTTCCGTCTCGCTTATAATATGCCCATTCTGTCTGATCAAAATATCGGTTCTTGTTGAACTGTGATTTAGCATCAAATTATTTTCATCAAGCCACGAACTTATATCATGAACTACATTATTTGATACTGTTTCAATATTACACACAAGATCCCTCACTACCAAGCTGGTGTCATCAGCAAACAGAAATATTTTTGAATCACCTGTAATACTAGAAGGCACATGATTTATATAAATAAGAAACAGCAGTGGCCCCAGCACCGATCCTTGGGGAACGCCCCACTTAACAGTGCTCCATTGGGACTGAACATCACTACCACTCTCAATATTGCGGAGAATTACCTTCTGCTTTCTGTTCTTAAAGTAAGAGACGAACCAATTGTAAGCTACTCCCCTTACTCCATTATGGTCCAACTTCTTCAGTAATATTTTGTGATCAACACAGTCAAAAGCCTTCGTTAAATCAAAGAAGACACCTAGCGTTCGCAACCTTTTATTTATTCCGTCCAAAACCTCACAGAGAAAAGAGAATATAGCATTCTCAGTTGTTAAACCATTTCTAAAACCAAACTGTACATTTGACAGCAATTATGTGAATTTAAATGCTCCAGTAACCTTGCATATACAACCTTCTCGATAACTTTAGCAAACACCGATGGCATAGAAATAGGTCTAAAATTATCAATATTATCCCTGTCTCCCTTTTTATAAAGCGGTTTCACTACCGAATACTTTAATCGGTTAGGAAACCGACCACTCCTAAAGGAAAAGTTACAGATATGCCTAAGTACTGGGCTAACATACATAGAACAATACTTCAGTATTCTGCTAGATACCCCGTCATATCCATGAGAGTTCTTGGTCTTTAGTGATTTAATTATTAACTCAATCTCCCTCTTGTCAGTATCATGGAGGAGCATTTCAGGTAACAGTCTCGGAACACTTTTTTCTAAGAGCGCTATGTGATTCCCTGTTGGGACTAGGTTTCTATTTAGTTCACCTGCTATATTCAGAAATTGATTATTAAATACTGTACATATACACGACTTGTCAGTAACACGGACATTCCCACTACGCACTGACTCTATATCCTCGAACTGTCTCTGCAGACCAGCCACTTCGTTTACGACTGACCATATGGTTTTAATTTTATCCTGAGATTTAGCTGCTCTAACTGCATACCACTTACTTTTTGCCTTCCTAATAACATTTTTAAACACCTTACAATACTGTTTGTAATGGGCTGCTGCATTTAGATTTTGGCTGTTTCTAACGTTTTGATATAATTGCCACTTTGTTCTACAAGATATTCTTATCCTTCAAGTCAGTTACCCAGGCTGCCTGTTTGTGCTAGTACCCTGTTTTGAACGTTCTAACGGAAAGCAAATTTCAAAGAGCACGAGAAAAGCCTTGAGAAAAGCGTTATATTTATCATCTACTGTATCAGCGCTATAAACATCTTACCACTCTTGTTCCTTGATAAGGTTTACAAAGGTTGCTACAGCAACTGGGTCAGCTTTCCAAAACAGTTGATAACTATATTTAACATGTGTTGCAGCACAAAAATATTTTAAAGTTAAAATTTGTGCATCTGAAAGGCCATTCACCTTTTTGCTAACCGAATGCCCTTCTAGTAATGAGGAATGAACAAAAATGTTGTCTATGGTTGTTCTACTGTTCCCTTTCACTCTCGTTGCAAAGAATACGGTTTGCATAAGATTATATGAATTAAGGAGGTCTACCAGCATCCTTTTCCTTGCACAATTACTTATACAATTAATGTTGAAGTCACCACATATAACTAACTTGTTGTATTTGCTATAAAGTGAACCAAGAACCTCCTCCAGCTTTAGCAAAAATGTTGTGAAGTCGGAGTCTGGGGATCTGTAAATAACAACAGTTAGAAGTTTAGCTGCATTAAATTTAACCACACCTTAAACACCTTACAATACTGTTTGTAATGGGCTGCTGCATTTAGATTTTGGCTGTTTCTAACGTTTTGATATAATTGCCACTTTGTTCTACAAGATATTCTTATCCTTCAAGTCAGTTACCCAGGCTGCCTGTTTGTGCTAGTACCCTGTTTTGAACGTTCTAACGGAAAGCAAATTTCAAAGAGCACGAGAAAAGCCTTGAGAAAAGCGTTATATTTATCATCTACTGTATCAGCGCTATAAACATCTTACCACTCTTGTTCCTTGATAAGGTTTACAAAGGTTGCTACAGCAACTGGGTCAGCTTTCCAAAACAGTTGATAACTATATTTAACATGTGTTGCAGCACAAAAATATTTTAAAGTTAAAATTTGTGCATCTGAAAGGCCATTCACCTTTTTGCTAACCGAATGCCCTTCTAGTAATGAGGAATGAACAAAAATGTTGTCTATGGTTGTTCTACTGTTCCCTTTCACTCTCGTTGCAAAGAATACGGTTTGCATAAGATTATATGAATTAAAGAGGTCTACCAGCATCCTTTTCCTTGCACAATTACTTATACAATTAATGTTGAAGTCACCACATATAACTAACTTGTTGTATTTGCTATAAAGTGAACCAAGAACCTCCTCCAGCTTTAGCAAAAATGTTGTGAAGTCGGAGTCTGGGGATCTGTAAATAACAACAGTTAGAAGTTTAGCTGCATTAAATTTAACCACACCTGCACAACATTCGAGTTGTTAAGAAACAGAAACCAAAGACGTCCATTTACAGTAATAGGGAAATACGAGGCGTGTTTCTAAAGTAAGTACCGTTTTGCCAGACGGCGGCTGCAGCGCTGCGGTCGGCGTTCTGCGCATGCGCACTGGGTACCTACATCTGGTGTCTACGCACTGACGCCATTACAGTCCGATTGTTCCTTGTTTACGTTGTGTAGTGTGTGTTTAAGATGCCTCCGATAATAGTGAATCCCGCCGACTGTGAAGTACGGGCTGTCATAAGATTTACTAGTGCTAAAGGCCTAAAAGCGATCGAGATTCATCGTGAGATCTGTGCAGTGTACGGAGAAAACATTATGAGTGATGGAATGGTAAGAAAGTGGGTGAGAGCATTTAAAGATGGCCGCACAAATGTGCATGATGAACAACGGAGTAGGCGTCCTTCGGTCGTTAATGAAAGTTTGGTGCAGGAAGTGGACAATAAGGTGAGAGAAAACAGACGCTTTACGATTTCCTCCTTGCATGATGACTTTCCTAATGTAATGGCACTGTGGCCGAGCACTTGAATTGCCGGAAATTGTGCGCGCGTTGGGTACGTAAAATGTTGACGGATGTGCACAAAACCAAATGTTTTGACAGTGCATTGACTTTTCTTGAGTGGTACCACAACGACGGTGATGATTTGTTAAGCCAAATTGTTACGGGGGATGAAACATGGGTGGCCTACGTCACACCAGAATCAAAGCAACAGTCCACGGAATGTCGGCATTCACATTCACCCGGAAAAGTGAAGTTTAGGCAAACAATTTCTGCCCGGAAAAACATGTGCATAGTTTTTTGGGACAGAATAGGAGTAATGCTTGTGGAATTTCTGTCTCGTAATGAGGCATTCAATGCATCAGCTTACTGTAAGACATTGCACAATCTGCGCCGTTCAATTCAGAACAAAAGACGTGGCAAGTTGAGCAAAGACATCGTTTTGCTGCAAGACAATGCCCGTCCGCATGTGGCGAATCAGACCAAAGATCTCATCACATCTTTTCGATGGGAAACTCTAGATCATCCTCTGTACAGCCCCGATACTGCGCCCAGTGACTACCATCTGTTCCCGCACTTGAAGAAACACATGGGCGGTCAGCATCTTCAAGACGATGACGAAGTCAAAACAGTGGTGACGCAGTGCTTAACAAGTCAGGCGGCAGACTTCTATGAGGAGGGTATTCAAAAACTGGTAGAACATCATGTCAAGGGTCTCAATATCGACGGAAATTATGTAGAAAAGTAGATTAAGCTACGGGCTTTCGTGTAAAAATAAAATTATTGAGATATGTTAGCACGTCTTTCTTTAATTTGAAAACGACAGTTACTTAAAACACACGCCTCGTAAAAGCGCCGCAGGTGTTGGGGGCGTCGTCTTCACGGCCCGCTCGCGGTGCCCGGCCGTGGCTGCAGCGGCCGCGCGGACGCTCTCGAGGGGTGAGGCGGCACGCGTGATAATTACCGTGTTGCAGGGTGGGTTACATCAATGCGACACCCTGTTAATTGCCTGTTGGAGGGCTGTAGCGGCGGCAGTTTAACACGCCGCCCCCGCCGCCCCCGCCCGCCCCCGCGCCTCGCCTCCCCTCCCGCGCCCCCCCCCTCCTCCTCCTCCCACTCCGCCTCCTGCTCCTCCTCCGTGATTGCCGGCGCGTTTCGGCGCCGACACGGCCGTCATCATCATTAAAACAGCGCGCGCCCGTTGTTGCGGCGGAATCGAACCCGGCGCCGGCGCGCTTTGTTTGCGCCCGTGTCGCGCCGCGCCGAGCCGAGCCCTGATTATGGCGGCCGCGGCCGCTCTTGAAAATTTAATGAGCGAGCCGCCGGCTGCCGGGTGCGCAGTCGCAAACTGGAGCAGGATCTAGGCGCGCCCGCACCTAGCCGGCCCTAGAGCCTAGGCTGACGATGGCGGCGGCCGCTTTTTGCTGCGGGCTGCACGCGGAAAAGCCGCTTTGCTTTGCTGGCAGACAAATCGCTGCTTTACGGCCCGCGCGCCAGCCGGACGGAACCCACAGCCGTTCGTTATAGAGGAGAATGGGACGTAACGAGCCCTTATCCTGCACTTTCAGCGTGTTAACCTCCTTCTACTTATTTATTTGCTTGTCTCTTTTTTTGTATTTTTCTAATCGTGTTCCGGTTAGAGTCTAGTCTCGAAAGTGAGACACTGTTTACCTGATAAAATCGTGCTTAAACCTCTGTGCGTCACATTTAGAAAAAAATTGGGAAAACTTTTTTGTGATGAATATTTACTGCATATGTTGCACATATGTCATATCCATTGCAAAAGTTCTTTTGAAGCTATTAGCCAATAAATAAAATAAGTATTCCAAATGGCATCATTAGAAATTACATAATAATTACTCAAAAAATGCATATCTAACTGCATCGTAAACTTACCGTATTTCTTTCCCTTGCCCTTGAGGAACTACGTAAAGTTGGTTCCATAACCAAGAATTTCAGTATACACAGAATATAACAGTTATTGTTCACTCACAAATGCAGTAGCACAACTCACGACACTTCTCTGTTCTGCACTTCAAACGGCGAGTCACGAAAGCAAACGCCACTGTGATCTGTTGGCCAAACTTGGAACTACGTGAAGCGACGCCAAACGGTATCATTGAAGCATTGGGAAGCTCAAAAAAGCCAGGAATACTTAATGATGTTATTTGGAATCGCAGACGCAGAAAGGTTTAAAAAAATTGTACGATCTCCCAGTACCCGAAGTGGTACACCATACAGACCTACCATACACGCTGACGGATGAAAAATATAAAAACCAAGATGGAGTTTTAAGACATAGATGAAGGTTGGTAGGCGTATTTCTACATCCCAATGATGGTGTCAGTTTAAATTTTGCCCAAGTCGCTTAAGAATTGCGAATTGTAGGTTCATGATGACGATGCAGATCAGGTTTGTTTTAAACAAACGCTGTAACGGTCGTCTGCGTAGGCTACTCATGAGACTGGACGTGGTGAGTTGATGTTGGTCAAGAACACCTTTAAGGCGACAAAGCCGCCAGTATGAACATCGCAGTGAACTTGACGAGGTCGCATAATAGAGCTACGAGGAGACTTGGCTGGAATGTAACCACGAGAATGTACATTCTCGAGAAGATCGGGCGCCGAACGACCACCTGGTACTGCTGAGACGGAAGGCCATCGTCTTCGGCGTATGGATGTGGTTGCATCCGCAGCAGAAATTTGAGCAGCAGTTGGCACCAGAGTGACAAATGAACTGTTACAAATCTGTTACTTGAAGGACAGCTACGAGACAGACACCCACCGACCAGAACCCACCGCCATTTGCGACTTCACCGGTGTCACGCGAGAGCTGATTAGAGAGCAAGATTGAGATATGTTGCGTTGTAACGCCGGAAATGCATATCCTCCTATTTCCATCTATTGTACTATAATTTTTTCCCTTATTTTTGTTACCTGAATATATGACATTTCTGTGTCTTTACATATTGTAATTGTTTTACTATGTGTATATATATTTATGCATTTATGTCGATGTATAATTGGTTTGTTTCGTAAATATTATTTGTATTTTTACGCTGGGTCTTGCCTAGGGAAAACTGCTATCGAACGATTACATCGATAGGTCGTGTGAAGAATCAAAGTGTTTAGGATCTTTGGTAGTGTTAACTCTGTCGCGTGGAGCGCGGGCAGAGAGGGAGTCTGGCTGGAGTAGCGAGTGGAGCAGGTGTGTTGTGTGAAGCTCCCGCGAGTTGCCGCGCTTTCGGGGTTGGGCAGCATGTAATTGCGCTCGACTTGCGATGATAGTTTCTGACATGGTGTCGCGGACGGGAAGCATTAGCTGGCGCACATCAAGAGCCCGTTTCGTCTGGTGACCGTGTCGAGAAGAAGGCGCGCCAACATCCAGCTTCTGCAACAGCGACGGCCGACAATGAGTGACTGTCGCCACCTCCTCGATCGACGGCTTCAAACCTTCAATCAACCAACAAGGAAGACTGGAAGCACGTCAAGTTTTAGAACTGTATGGCAGACCTCAGCTTTTCAAACTTTTAAAATTGTTACATCACAAAATTACAGCAACTTAGCATGAACGTTTGTTGCTCATTGTCCCAATTGCATTACCAAGCAGGGTCCCTTCCTTTCCCGGAATGAACCCGAATGTCGTTGAAATTCAAACGCCAGCATCATTCCACTTCACTACTTTAATTTCAAAGTTCAGTTAAAGTATTCATAGCTGGCTACAATATTTAGATTACACAAGCACAAATTAAGAGTGCGAGTTTTGTTACCGTATTTTAGCTTACCTGTGACTGCAGCTCAGCTTGGTATGTACTAAATTTTACTATTGTTAATTGTTCAGAATCATTTAATTGATCTTTCAAAGTTAAATCTCTTATTTCTAAATTGCATAGATTCAAGTAGCTTTTCAAATGATTGTTGAGGTAGTCCAAGACTAACCGCATTTTACTGAATTTCGATGTGCTTCAGAAAGAAAGCTCACTATTAACTTCAGTCACTAAATTAACTTTCGATTTTCTGGTTTTATTAATTCTTTTGCTAAATTAAGCCAGAGTGTAGCGAAATTTATTACTTCTGACAAACTTTCAGTTTTCACACTACACGTGTCAACCTTCAGTTGCCACGCTTCTAGTGCTAAATATATGTGTAATAACCTTTCTTTTTCAGTTACTATAGTAATTATCCTTAGGACTGGCGACCGTAATTTCCCCCACATCTCAAATATATAATTACCGCTAGTTGATTGTTAACGCGACGGCCGCACATTTACTTTCTTTATTAACTTTACCCCTATTTCAAAATTAATTTCCACCAGTTTCATTAGCATTTGTCCTTTCATTTAGATGTAACCCTTTCCTCCCTCTTTACCGACAAATTAACCTCGGTGACGATTGCTTTTCCCAAATTTCCATTAGGTACACGCGGTTTAATTTTTCACTATCATTAAGGTCGATAACTGAGGGGGAGGTTACACGTGGCGACCTGGTGACAGGACAATCTTCGGATCTGAGGTTGTTCTGGACACGAATTTTGCATTGTGCAAATCTCGTAACAAAGTACTGGTTACGAAATGGTCGTTACGTCAGCGAGAATATTAGTGTGAGCAATCCTAATTAGATTTGAGATTTGGCATTTATATTGAAAATTATTAAAATGAGTGAAGGCAACAATTGCCAAAATTTGGTAGACTTGGATACGGAACAATCAGTCGAACAGTGGGAAACGCGCACCGCGGTACCCATTGTTCAGGGGCGGGCGGCTAGCAAGAAAGACGCGACCGCCGTAACACAACAAAGAGCAGAAATGGAATTCCAAACTTTAGAAAATGTTTCGGAATCGGCAGTGAATATCAAATCTGAACCCCTTGATGACGAATACGGGGGGACAATTAAACGGGAACCCTCTACGGAAGTAAAACCGGTAGTTCCCGGGAATTTAACTGATTTATTGAATGTTTTGATTAACGAAGTCAAGAGTCAATCGGCCAAGCAAGAAGATCAGGCTGCCAAGCAAGAAGCTCAGGCTGCCAAGCAAGAAGCTCAGGCTGCCAAGCAAGAAGCTCAGTCTGAAAAAATTGAACGGATGCTAGACAATCAGAACAAAGCTATTAGCGTTGTTAACAACAATGTTGGAATTGTTAACACAAAAGTTGATAAAATCAAAGTAGATATTGTTGTAATTAATACCGAAATCGCCGGCCGTGGTGGCCAAGCGGTTAAAGGCGCTGCAGTCTGGAACCGCGCGACCGCTACGGTCGCAGGTTCGAATCCTGCCTCGGGCATGGATGTGTGTGATGTCCTTAGGTTAGTTAGGTTTAAGTAGTTCTAAGTTCTAGGGGACTAATGACCTTAGAAGTTGAGTCCCATAGTGCTCAGAGCCAGCCAATACCGAAATCGGTAATCTTAAACAGGAAATGATAGGGGTTCAGGCGGAAATTGCGAGCATAAATACACGTTTTTATTCCGAAATTAGCAGAATCGAGAAAAGTGTAGGAGAATCAGTTGCTCCGATCATCGAGAATAAGGTGACGGAACAAATTCAATTAGTGAAAAAAGAGGATCAAAAGAAGGTGGAAACTTTAAAGGCTTTAGTATCCGAAGTAGATACCAAAGTGACGAAGCAGGCTAATACCTGCGAAGAGAAAAAAAGGGAAGTAGAAACGCTTGCGACAACCACTTGCCAAGTATTTACGAGAGTGTCGGAATTAGAAAAGAAACTTGACGAAAAACAGAGCTATGTGCCAATCTGTGCACATAGTTCGGAATTGTTGACGAAAGAGGAGCGTTCGACCCCTTGAAAAAAGGCGGTATACACGCGACGGATTTCATTAAAAATTATGAAAGAGTTTTACCCACATCATGGACTAATGAGAGAAAAATTAATGCGGTTATTGATGTGTTGGCTGGTGATGCCAAGCGTTGGGGCTTAAACCTCAACATTACGAACCTGACTTTTGACGAGTTTAAAAATTTGTTTCTGGCTGAATACTGGTCAGAGCAAAAACAGCAAAGTGTCTGGCGCGAATTTGTCGTATCGAGGCCTTTCGATGCGAATTCGCGCGGCTCGATGAAGGAGTTTTGTGAGGGCTGGATCCGCAAGTTGGAATATTTGCGTGATCGCCGCACGGAATTCGAAATAGTCTGGGAACTCTGCAGGAAGCTTCCAGATGATACAAAACGCTACGTAGGAAGCAATTACAGGACAATAAATGATTTCCTGGAAAGAGTTGAGGACAAGGACAATTGGCGCAATAATCGCGACAGTGGTAGAGGCCGTGGTAACAACAACGGGTACCACAGCAACCACAACAACGATAACCATGGGAATAATGCATACCGCAACCATGGCAGCAATAACAATAATGGTTCGGACCGTAATAACAATCGGTACAATGCAAATAATAACAGGAATGACGGAAACCAGTATCATACTAACGTGATACGGGCTTCACAGGATAGTAATAACGCCAGAGAGTGTGATCAGCCGCCTCAGCAGCATCCGGGGAGCGTATCTGCTGGCACGAGACAGGGAAACCATTAGCCGCGCCGGTGAGGGGCCGACTGGGCGTGGAGAAATTTTGGAGGCCCAATAACAAGAGAAAACCCAGGTGTCGCCGTTATGAAAATTCCGTATGGAATAATCAACGGCGGGAGAGTGTGCCAGTGTTAGGAGAAAGGAGTGCGCCCACCAGTAGTAGATCAGCTGTAGACACGGCAGTAGAAGATACATTCACTGTCGGTGAGAACAATTTAAGTAGTGTTCCGGAAATCGATTATAAAGTGGCAGCTGTAACATCCACAGCGGAACTGGAGATTGAGTTTAAGAATGATTCGCAAGTGTTGAGAGAAGATCAGATGTCGGATAACACGTCCGTCATCGAGCGAGGGGATGCAGAGAGGGATGAGGTCTGGTTAAGGCAGTTCGGTCGCTTATACGACGAACTAAGAGATTATAGGGGTCTGTATGGGAGAAGTGTTTATGGGGAGCGCGTGCAGGATTTGCCACGTCTCATCCCACAGGAAGATAGTATTTGTGAAGTGATAGAAAGTTCTGGCCCTAACCGGCAGACTTTACTAGAAAAATGGTTCAAATGGCTCTGAGCACTATGGGACTTAACATCTATGGTCATCAGTCCCCTAGAACTTAGAACTACTTAAACCTAACTAACCGAAGGACAGCACACAACACCCAGCCATCACGAGGCAGAGAAAATCCCTGACCCCGCCGGGGATCGAACCCTGGAACCCGGGCGTGGGAAGCGAGAACGCTACCGCACGACCACGAGATGTGGGCAGACTTTACCAGAAATAGTTGATGTTAATGGGGAGCACGAGCAAGATTCGTCGTGTTTCGTCCCGCAGGAGTTAGATGTTGAAGTAGTAAAGGAAAGTTCTGGCCCTAACCGGCAGACCTTACCGAAAGTCGTAGTGGTAGAAGTAGCCGACCCATCCGACGCAAACCTCCAGTTTCAACATTGCGAGAGTATTAAGGAGAAAGATTACGAAAATTTTAGTGATAGCCGGACACGATTGGTAGAAAAGCACATAGATTACAGCGTGTATGAGGTTAGAGCTGACATTATACGGTCAGACGATAACAGTGTGGGTTGCGCAGATCTAGAGGAAGTAATTGCAGATACTACTGGGCACATTTCTCCAGGTAGATTGGCATATGAGATCAATCTGGCCAAAGAGGAATCAACGAAGGTGACAATTAGTGAATTGATAGCAAAGCAACACTCACTAGTTGACGAGTTAGAGGAAAAGATTTCGGTATTGGAGGCGAAGCTACAGACTAAGCCCCAGGACAAACATGTTGAAATTAAAACTGTATGTGAACAGAGGCTGAAACGGCCGCCAGATAAGCCGGATTTAGGATCAAAGCCGGATGGTTTTTTCTGGAATGACCTGGATATAGACGAGGATTTACTGTGGGAAAATAAAGAAACAGTCGAGGACAAGTGTAGACAGATAGTGGTGTCTGTTAATATGCACGGCCTACAACTAAACGTGTTGATTGACACCGGTGCAGAATTGAGTGCTGTATCTAGGAAAATATTTGAGTTACTGAAAGACAGAGCTGGCATCGTAGTTATGCCAGTAACAGGAGTGAAAATTATCGGTGTTACTGGGAAGGCCAGTAAACCGGTCACAAAACAGATTTTTGTCAACTTCGAGATATGTGGGGCACGATTTGAACAAGAGTTTGTTGTTGTGCCAGGCTTAACTACGGAAGTAATTATCGGGTTAGATTGGCTATTAAAGTATCGTGCAGTGATTAATTGCGAAAGCAAAACTTTGACAGGTACGTCACAAGATAAAACAATAGTAGTTAGTTTTGACGAGGCACGAGACGGTGTGCATAGGCAATACCAGCCTATACACATTGTTAACTGGTCGGATGGTATGACGTAGGTATGAATCTGAACTGCCATAACGTGAGGAATTTCGGCATTGACAAAAGTGTAGAAAGTGAATTGGAAGAGATAATCAAATTCCCTCCACGGATTGACATTAGTATTGGTGTGAAAAAAGACCGTTTGCGAGAAGTAATGAAGCTAAAAGCCGATGCTCGCATACATCGTCATGACGCTAAAGCGCGTTTTGCTAAGTTTGCAATCGGAGACTTAGTACTTGTAAAAGCTCATGAGAAATCGAGCGAGATAGACCATGAAATCTCTAAATTTAAGTTTGTTTATAATGGACCATATAAAGTCATTGGTATGCCTCACACAAATGCTTATTGCTTAGAGTATCCAAGCTATGGAAAACTATTAGGTATACGGAACATTGTAGACTTGAAATTGTACCAGCCTAGGATCGATTAATACCACACAATGGGTAATTTGTACAGTATGTAAAATAGAGTGTAAGATTTAACGATTTGCTAGATTGCCATGCTTTTGACTGACCAAGGTCATTAAAGAAGTTGTAATTAATAAGTAAGTAATTTTAATCAATTTAATCATGATCTAATCAACTGAAAAATGCAAGCTGCTAGTTTAAGTTTTCAGCTGAGTCACAGTAGATTAAGGAATGTAAATATGATTTTGTAAATAGCTGTAAGATTCCATAAATATGTGATTTACTAGTCATTGCCGATGTACTTAGACGCTGTTTTAAGTTTGAGGCTAGTACATGCGTGTGATGACGGACAGTGTTGAGTTATCCACTGTGATAGTGTTTATGGACTCCTTGAGGTTACTTGGGAGTGAGTTTTTCCGAAAGAATTCAGTGAAACGGACGTTCTGGAAACGCCGTTACAAGGGCGAGAGAGATCAAGCGCGCCGCACAGGCAGGCGCAACAATACTGGCAAGGCGGAGCCGCTGTCGGCTCTTGTGTCGCTGTCGGCTCTTGTGCCGCTGTCGGCATTCTTTGTACTTGTGAGTACGGAAGGCCGAGTTGTTTCTCTTCCGGACAGCTGATGTGAAAGAATTCTGCTGTCAATATTTATGTTGTTTTTTTTTTATCTGCTGAATATTATTTTCTTGTTTAGCATCAAGTGGACTCTCATGGCGAGAGTAATAATTATGAAAAGGTTATATAAAATGTGTATAATATGTAATTAATAATCAATTTGCGAATTTTGATCTTCCCTATTTTATGACCATGTACTCTGATTAATTTTGTAAATAGTATTCCATTTCTTGATACTGCTAGGAATTTTGATTTTTAGAACAGTTAAACCATTTTCTATGTTTTCTATGAATTTTAATATCTTGTCAACCTGTTTTATTTTGTGCAAGATGACAGAGTGGAATAAGATTAGGAGTGTCTCCACTCAATTATTATGGTTTAAAAATTGATTTATGGTTAATTAGACGAATGCTAAATTTTGTTGATGTTTTGAGCATATGCATTTCCGCTGTTTCTTTTTTGGGACATTTTCTGAGTCTGTTTACGTTACACGAACATCCTCAGACAATGTGGGGCACGTGTAACGCCGGAAATGGATATCCTCCTATTTCCATCTATTGTACTATAATTTTTTCCCTTATTTTTGTTACCTGAATATATGACATTTCTGTGTCTTTACATATTGTAATTGTTTTACTATGTGTATATATATTTATGCATTTATGTCGATGTATAATTGATTTGTTTCGTAAATATTATTTGTATTTTTACGCTGGGTCTTGCCTAGGGAAAACTGCTATCGAACGATTACATCGATAGGTCGTGTGAAGAATCAAAGTGTGTAGGATCTTTGGTAGTGTTAACTCTGTCGCGTGGAGTGCGGGCAGAGAGGGAGTCTGGCTGGAGTAGCGAGTGGAGCAGGTGTGTTGTGTGAAGCTCCCGCGAGTTGCCACGCTTTCGGGGTTTGGCAGCATGTAATTGCGCTCGACTTGCTATAATAGTTTCTGACATGGTGTCGCGAACGGGAAGCGTTAGCTGGCGCACATCAAGAGCCCGTTTCGTCTGGTGACCGTGTCGAGAAGAAGGCGCGCCAACATCCAGCTTCTGCAACAGCGACGGCCGACAATGAGTGACTGTCGCCACCTCCTCGATCGACGGCTTCAAACCTTCAATCAACCAACAAGGAAGACTGGAAGCACGTCAAGTTTTAGAACTGTATGGCAGACCTCAGCTTTTCAAACTTTTAAAATTGTTACATCACAAAATTACAGCAACTTAGCATGAACGTTTGTTGCTCATTGTCCCAATTGCATTACCAAGCAGGGTCCCTTCCTTTTCCGGAATGAACCCGAATGTCGTTGAAATTCAAACGCCAGCATCATTCCACTTCACTACTTTAATTTCAAAGTTCAGTTAAAGTATTCATAGCTGGCTACAATATTTAGATTACACAAGCACAAATTAAGAGTGCGAGTTTTGATACCATATTTTAGCTTACCTGTGACTGCAGCTCAGCTTGGTACGTACTAAATTTTACTATTGTTAATTGTTCAGAATCATTTAATTCATCTTTCAAAGTTAAATCTCTTATTTCTAAATTGCATAGATTCAAGTAGCTTTTCAAATGATTGTTGAGGCAGTCCAAGACTAACTGTATTTTACTGAATTTCGATGTGCTTCAGAAAGAAAGCTCACTATTAACTTCAGTCACTAAATTAACTTTCGATTTTCTGGTTTTATTAATTCTTTTGCTAAATTAAGTCAGAGTGTAGCGAAATATATTACTTCTGACAAACTTTCAGTTTTCACACTACACGTGTCAACCTTCAGTTGCCATGCTTCTAGTGCTAATTATATGTGTAATAACCTTTCTTTTTCAGTTACTATAGTAATTGTCCTTAGGACTGGCGACCGTAATTTCCCCCAAATCTCAAATATCTAATTACCGCTAGTTGATTGTTAACACGACGGCCGCACATTTACTTTCTTTATTAACTTTACCCCTATTTCAAAATTAATTTCCACCAGTTTCATTAGCATTTGTCCTTTCATTTAGATGTAACCCTTTCCTCCCTCTTTACCGACAAATTAACCTCGGTGACGATTGCTTTTCCCAAATTTCCATTAGGTACACGCGGTTTAATTTTTCACTGTCATTAAGGTCGATAACTGAGGGGGAGGTTACAGCGTGTTGAGAAGAAAGCCGGTTCTATCTCGGGGCCAGTGATGATCGTGTGTTCTTTGGAAAGAGCCAGTTGAGGGCCTGTAAACAACCTGCCTGCGTGCTAGATAGGACCAACACCTTGAGTTACGGTCTGGGTCCTAATTCCGCAAGAGAGCAGGAGTACCCTTGTGGTTATCCCACGCAATCTGCACGTTAGTCTGGTGAGCCCTTCTGTGGTTCTGCCATATAAGAACAGCTTTACAGATCCTGTTTTCGAACAGTAGAGCGCTCGCCCACACACCGTCGTTCCGTGCTCTACAAATCGTTCAAATGGCTCTAAGCACTATTGGACTTAACTTCTGAGGTCATCAGTCTCCTACAATTTAGAACTACTTAAACCTAACTAACCAAAGGACATCACACACATCCATGCCCGAGGCAGGATTCGAACCTGCGACCGTAGCGGTCTCGCGGTTCCAGACTGCAGGGCCTAGAACGTCTCGGCCACTCTGGCCGTCTCACGTGTTGTCTTTGCCTGCTCGACCACCAGTTCTGTCTCCAGTCCAGCACATATGGGTTGTCATCGGACGAAACCTTCATTGTCATCCACGAATAGCATTTACCGTCTCTGTATTGTGCAATCAAGTGCAACAGGTATAGGACTCCATCCCACACACTGACACTCGGCACCTGTACGACACAATACATGCGCATTTGCGTGCTTCCGTTCAATATTCTCGTAGTTGCACCGGTTGTTAGGGTACCAGGACTTCACATTTGCAAAGGCTTATCTCGCTCTTACTCTTATTATTATTTATCACTCTTTTAAATGTTGTTGTTGTTGTTGTGGTCATCAGTCCTGAGACTGGTTTGATGCAGCTCTCCATGCTACTCTGTCCTGTGCAAGCTTCTTCATCTCCCAGTACTTACAGCAACCTACATCCTTCTGAATCTGCTTAGTGTATTCATCTCTTGGTCTCCCTCTACGATTTTTACCCTTCACGCTGCCCTCCAATGCTAAATTTGTGATCCCTTGATGCCTCAGAACATGTCCTACCAACCTGTCCCTTCTTCTTGTCAAGTTGTGCCACAAACTCCTCTTCTCCCCAATTCTGTTCAATACCTCCACATTAGTTATGTGATCTACCCATCTAATCTTCAGCATTCTTCTATAGCACCACATTTCAAAAGCTTCTATTCTTTTCTTGTCCAAACTATTTATCGTCCACGTTTCACTTCCATACATGGTGTAAGTAGGCTGTTTATGTTTTCTTTATGTAAGTAGGCTGTTTATGTTTTCTTATTGGCAACATTACGTAGCGCTCTATATGAAAATCACTGGCTGTGCTGTCTGCAGTCTGTGGCTAGTTTGCATTGTTGTCTGCCATTGTAGTGTTGGGCAGCGGCAGCTGGATGTGAACAGCGCGTAGCGTTGCGTAGTTGGAGGTGAGCCGCCAGCAGTGGTGGATGTGAGGAGAGATGGCGGAGTTGTGAAATTTCTAATACTGGATGACATGAACTGCTATGTATATTATGATTTTTCAACACTATTAAGGTAAATACATTGTTTGTTCTCTATTAAAATCTTTCATTTGCTAACTGTCCCTATTAGTAGTTAGTGCCTTCCGTAGTTTGAATCTTTTATTTAGGTGGCAGTAGTGGCGCTCGCTGTATTGCAGTTGTTCGAGTAACGAAGATTTTTGGTGAGGTAAGTAATTTGTGAAGCGTATAGGTTAATGTTAGTCAGGGCCATTCCTTTGTAGGGATTTCTGAAAGTCAGATTGCGTTGCGGTAAAAAAATATTGTATGTCAGTTTAAGCACAGTCTTGTATAATTGTTGAAAGGGGATGTTTCAATGGCTACACTCCATACAAATACTTCCAGAAACGACTTCCTGACACTTAAATCTATACTCGATGTTAACAAATTTCTCTTCTTCAGAAACGCTTTCCTTGCCATTGCCAGTCTACATTTTATATCCTCTCTACTTCGACCATCATCAGTTATTTCGCTCCCCAAATAGCAAAACTCCTTCACTACTTTAAGTGTCTCGTTTCCTAATCTAATTCCCTCACGTAATATTCCCTCACGTTATATTTACTACAAAAATCACTGATAACACAAATAAAATACTGATTAACTGAAAAAGGATAATTAAACGGACGCCAGCCCGCTAGGCCAATGAATGTCCGGAACCTTGAGAAAGGTAACGGCGAAGAAAGTTAAGCAAATAACCACTGGCTTGGCAACAGAAGTGACATTAATATTAAGTTATATCGGGTCAGTGCAAAGTCACAACGGTGGTTTATCAAAAGCTTGTCTCTTTGGTATAATTTGCATATTAAATATCAAATAATGAAAGTTATTAATACAATCTTTTGACAGTGTGTTACACATGTGGAGACCAGGCTGCGTGTCGAAGGCGTAGCGTAGTTGACAGCGTATTGAGCTGTGAGTTGTGAGCACGAAAACAGCAAGTTCGTGTCTACTTACTCCCAAGTTTATTTTATACCTTTCGAGTTTTTGTCATCAATTTAATAAGAGTATTTCAAAAGGCGATTTTATCCATTATAAATAATGTATCTACTTCAATTCTTGTTGCAAAAGCCAGTGTCAGGAAATCTGAACGTGACTGCCAGTCTGTCAGAAAGTAAACACAAGTGACACACTAGAAGTCCCTGCTATTACGAAACTTTCTGTGAATTGTATATACCTATCTCTTGGTCTTATGGAGTGGCTCATGTTTGTATCTAGCCGGTAAATACTTTTTTCAATGCTATTGAGCAGCTTCGAAAAAATTTCCTCTTGCATTTAAATAAAATTACGAAACGAATCTTGATCTTGAAATATACGTGATGAAGTACAGACCTTCTGAGTGATAGTAGTCAATCCAGCATCGAGAACACTGATATAAGCATATCTAAACTGGCATTATACCCTAACTACATACAATTTAAAGCCGAAAATACGATGAACATTCAACTGCGGTAAGGAATAACTTCTACTAGTACATATGTCAGATCGCTGTTCAGTGTTACATTGTGTTCCCCTAACAGAAATTAGGCGTTGAGGCCATCGGCTAGTCCAGAATCGTCTTCGCTATTTTCTCCACTCTTCTTCGAAAATAACTAACACTGTCAACAAAGCTATTATAGGCGTTTCCAAATTTTCATCAATAAACTCTGCGATTTACGCGGCGCATGCCTCAGGGAACTGCCGCTGGAGAGCGTTGAGGTCGTAAATCAAGATGAGGAGCACGTTCCGTGAGATGCAATAGGTCGTTTGAGAGGGTACAGCAACCACGACGGACCAGCACTATATCTGGCTTGCTTCACGTTGAGAAACATGTCTCGTGCGAGGACGGCTTAAGGAGGGCATACGTGTGCTCCATCCGTCTATAAATTGTGTAAATTTCGCTCTGTGTGTTACCGCGTTCTAACTATTTGTGTATTGGGGACCAACCCAGCACTCGTCTAAAAGGGCTTCGAAAACCACCTAAACACCTCACAGGCTGTTCAAGTAGCAGACCAACGGTCGTTTATCCGCCGTGCTGAATCGACCCACGACTTGTTTGCCTCCGTGTCTCACCTGTTACCTCCCTTCGCGTAAGATAGTTGGTTACATGTTACATAGATCGTCTGAAGGATTCTTTTACCGAAATGATTTGGAACGAGTCAGTTTCCAGGATATCTGTATAGAATTAGTGTTGATATTAATGAACACATTACCTTTTAGTCTTACAGTCTGAATCTAGAAGAGTTGCTCTACTGAGAACACCATTTACATGTTAATTCACTAGATTTTACAAGTGTTAAATAACAAAACAGCGGTGGTTGGTATTTTCTGCGACCTATCTAAGGCATTTGACTGAATCACAGTATTCTGCTAGATAAAGCGAGGTTTTATAGGTTTGATGGTATAGCCAATCAACACTTAATGTCATGTCTAACCAAAAGAATATAGGAAGTTGTACTTAGTAATTCAACAAATATACTCTGGGGACATAGTTTTGACTAGGGTCAATGCACGTATGGGGTTCCTGAATGCTCAATCTTAGGTCCACCACTATTGTTCTTTATATATGTAAACGATCTTCTGCCCAATACACAAGCAGAGTAGTTCTCTTTGCTGATGACACTAGTATTGTTTTCAGTGTATGTATATATATATATATATATGTATATATATATATATATATATATATATATATATATATATACAGCAACAGAAGAAACGTTAAACCACGATCTTAGAAGTATCATTGATTGGTATTCTCATTCTCAACTTTAAAAAGACACATTCAGTTCTGCATATCTAGGGATACTACACCGATGGTAAGTGTAACACACGGTATGGAAATAATAATTTGGGTGGAAACTTGAAAATTCTTAGCTATCCATATTTATGAGCGTTTGATCTGGAAACAGCACATTATGAAACTCCTAAAACAACTTAGTTCTCCCACATTTGACCTTAGAACCATTGAAAATTTTGGGGAGAGACGAATCAGTAAGTTACCGTATTTTACTTATTTTTATTCAATTATGTCAAATGGAATAATGTTCTGGGTATCTCATCTTCAAGAAAGAAAGTCCTCATTGCGCAAAAACGTGTTCTAAGAATAATATGTGATGCTCACCCACGATCATCTTGTAGACACCTGTTTAAGGAGTTGGATATTCTGACGAGAGTTCATAATACACTCCTGGAAATGGAAAAAAGAACACATTGACACCGGTGTGTCAGACCCACCATACTTGCTCCGGACACTGCGAGAGGGCTGTACAAGCAATGATCACACGCATGGCACAGCGGACACACCAGGAACCGCGGTGTTGGCCGTCGAATGGCGCTAGCTGCGCAGCATTTGTGCACCGCCGCCGTCAGTGTCAGCCAGTTTGCCGTGGCATACGGAGCTCCATCGCAGTCTTTAACACTGGTAGCATGCCGCGACAGCGTGGACGTGAACCGTATGTGCAGTTGACGGACTTTGAGCGAGGGCGTATAGTGGGCATGCGGGAGGCCGGGTGCACGTACCGCCGAATTGCTCAACACGTGGGGCGTGAGGTCTCCACAGTACATCGATGTTGTCGCCAGTGGTCGGCGGAAGGTGCACGTGCCCGTCGACCTGGGACCGGACCGCAGCGACGCACGGATGCACGCCAAGACCGTAGGATCCTACGCAGTGCCGTAGGGGACCGCACCGCCACTTCCCAGCAAATTAGGGACACTGTTGCTCCTGGGGTATCGGCGAGGACCATTCGCAACCGTCTCCATGAAGCTGGGCTACGGTCCCGCACACCGTTAGGCCGTCTTCCGCTCACGCCCCAACATCGTGCAGCCTGCCTCCAGTGGTGTCGCGACAGGCGTGAATGGAGGGACGAATGGAGACGTGTCGTCTTCAGCGATGAGAGTCGCTTCTGCCTTGGTGCCAATGATGGTCGTATGCGTGTTTGGCGCCGTGCAGGTGAGCGCCACAATCAGGACTGCATACGACCGAGGCACACAGGGCCAACACCCGGCAGCATGGTGTGGGGAGCGATCTCCTACACTGGCCGTACACCCCTGGTGATCGTCGAGGGGACACTGAATAGTGCACGGTACATCCAAACCGTCATCGAACCCATCGTTCTACCATTCCTAGACCGGCAAGGGAACTTGCTGTTCCAACAGGACAATGCACGTCCGCATGTATCCCGTGCCACCCAACGTGCTCTATAAGGTGTAAGTCAACTACCCTGGCCAGCAAGATCTCCGGATCTGTCCCCCATTGAGCATGTTTGGGACTGGATGAAGCGTCGTCTCACGCGGTCTGCACGTCCAGCACGAACGCTGGTCCAACTGGGGCGCCAGGTGGAAATGGCATGGCAAGCCGTTCCACAGGACTACATCCAGCATCTCTACGATCGTCTCCATGGCAGAATAACAGCCTGCATTGCTGCGAAAGGTGGATATACACTGTACTAGTGTCGACATTGTGCATGCTCTGTTGCCTGTGTCTATGTGCCTGTGGTTCTGTCAGTGTGATCATGTGATGTATCTGACCCCAGGAATGTGTCAATAAAGTTTCCCCTTCCTGGGACAATGAATTCACGGTGTTCTTATTTCAATTTCCAGGAGTGTATATTTATTCCCTCTTGTAAAATATCCACCAGAATTCAAAAGGTACAATAATCTACGTAATTGTAATACCAGAAGGAAAATGGCATTAAATAGTGTTTATTAAGGTTGTCTTAGATTTTCGATAACTTACCCAGTGATATAAAAGTGACACACAACAAAGTAAAATTTGAAAAACTTCAAATTTCTCCTTCAGAACTCCAATTGCATAGGAGAGTTTCTGTTATTGTAATGCACACAAGGTCATGGACACGAATTACTAACTCATATCTGCAGATTTAATAAAAACAAATCTCCTAAATATTCATCATGTGGCCATAATTACAGATTAATTTGCAATGCGGATGTAAAATTACTCGTTCAACATCATTACGGCTTATTGCGCAAATGATCCATGGAACATTACTCATGTAATTACACTTAGAAACTGTTTCCTGTTTCTTTAGGCTACCTGATTTAAAGGGAAATTCGTCCGTGGAATAGAAGGAGTTGTCAAAGAGAAATGATTTTAGGTCAGACTTAGCACTTGATTTGCTTCCTCGTATACATTTTATGTTATTCGGCAAATCATCAAAAAATTATGTTACTACATATTGAACCCCTTTCCAAGCTACTGACAGCTTTAAAATGCTCGTATAATAAAGACCATTTTTTCTCTTGTGTTATAGGTATGGACATCATTGTTCTCTAATTGTGATGAGGTATCTATGACGAATTTTCTTAGTGAATATATGTAGTGTGACGGTGTAGTTAAGATGCCTAGCTCCTTGAAGAGTTACCAACACAATGACTGCTGATGAACAACACTTGCTATTCACACTCTTCGGTTTTTTCACTCTGTATTTGCTTTCTAAGTGCTGAATTACACCAGAAAATTATTCCGTAGGACATTATTGAGTGGAAATATTCAAAATTAAAAGAAAAAGTAACAGATCGTAATTATTTGAGAAGCTAATATGCTTGTTGCACTCAAAGTTTTCGTCAATGTGTACATACAAAAATTTGGAGCCTTCCGATCTATTTAATGACTCCAGTTCAATTGCTAGATCGATTGTTGGTATTACTCTATTTGTTCTATATAACTGAATATCGTGTGTTTTCTTACAATTTAGGGGGGGTCCATTTTCGGTGAATCATTTAATAGTTCTTTGAAAACGTCATTAAAAATTTCTTCTGTGGCTTTCTCCAGTCTTGTCTGCAAAACTACCAATACTGCTTGTTGAGTGTTAAACTGAAAGTCATTAACATTCCCTTTATAATTTCTCCCCAGCTCCTAAAATTTTTTACCATTCCAACCATGTTAGAATTATTCAGCGCAGCTATTTGCATTCTTTTTGTTAAGTATGGTTGCAACCAATTGTGTGCGAAGCCATCAATTACAAATTGAAGTTCTTATAGGAATCTAATATGATCTACACAATCAAATGCCTTGAAAAGATCACAAAAAATACAATCTGTCAATCTTTTATCATTTAAGGTTTGTACTGCTTGATGAGAGGATGTATAAGCAGCATTCCCAGCAGAGCAGCTCTTCTGGAATTCAAACTGTCATGTGTCAAGTAAATTGTGTCCACTTAAATGTGAGAGTGCTCCTGAGTACATTACTTTTTCGAAGATTTTGACAAAAGACGTCAGTAGCGAAACTGGGCCAGCTATAGCAGTGAAGCTATACGGGAAGATAAAAAAAAAACACAGGAGAATAGTTCCAGCGAAACAGACGGGAAGAGAACATGCAGTATTTTTTTTATTTATTTATAATCCACTTCGTTGATAACAACAATGAACTGTTACATACTGAATTACATGTAAGTGAATTCCCATGATAATCTGTTTATTTTTCTGTCCCTTGATTTTTTTTTTCAATTCTGAATACGTAATTAATTTTAGAGTGCCTCTAATACCATTTTTTTTATTTTTATTTCTTTGTATTACTATCGCTCTAACACTTAAATGGCTACCTAAGTGCAAGATACATGTAATTTACCTATGGCATCTATTTGCACCCTCAGTTGGCCCTTCCTTTACTGTGACAGAGAAAGAGCCAAGAGTTTTCATTATTTCAAATTAGCTGACCAATTTTATAGTTACTTTAATACCTACTGCTGTTAGTGGTGTGACTACGAAATATACTACTAATGCAGTAACTAATAATATAACTATTGTAAATATGAAAAAAGCTATAACGTACCTAAATTACACTTAATAATCACGGTATTGGTTAAAACAAGTCCACAAAGGTCGGACGTGTAACTTTTATTATAAATCTTGTAATACTGTATGTGATGGTGACTCAGTGTGATTAAGATTCGTCACCGTATTCGATGGTGCGCAAGGGACGAGGGAGGGGAGGGAGTAGCTTTCATTCAGATGAGGCAACAATCTACAAATACCCTCTACTCCTGGACAAGCTGGAATAGTAGCGGGACGAACAATTACTGTGATGGCCATGGTACACCGAAATACCAAATACCACATTTGTTTTCCCACTGGCTGGCTGAATTTATACCCAATCTTTCCGATCAAGCTCATCTGACGTAATGGGATATACATTTTAAAAAATATGTGGCAGAGGAAAAAAATGGTTCAAATGGCTCTGAGCACTATGGGACTCAACTGCTGTGGTCATAAGTCCCCTAGAACTTAGAACTACTTAAACCTAACTAACCTAAGGACAGCACACAACACCCAGCCATCACGAGGCAGAGAAAGTCCCTGACACCGCCGGGAATCGAACCCGGGAAGTAGCAGAGGAAGCATGTTTTATAAAAACTAGTTATTGTACGCCTAATAGAATAACAGAAATTCACACATTTGCAGAAAAATTAGATAATGATGCAAGAGGAAAACAGAGAAAGAGAGAGAGATGAACGGGCGTGATACAGTGTCTGCAGAACATTTTTTAACTTTTACTTGAACAACACCTTGGTCGATCTCGAGGATAGGTCGCATTTTTCCATTCGTGCTATAGTCATTAAGTGACATTTTTTGATCACTTACCTGGTGATATAAAATGTCGAACAGACAGCATAGCTGAATTTGAAAAATAACTGAAAAATGTTTTACCAGCGAAACTTGTGCAGCGTAGTTGTAACAACCTTGCCAACATGCAGGCCGTCAGTTTTCCACAACAGAATGGTGCCGTTCGCCAGCATACCTGGACATATGGACACGATGTTGCATTTCAATTGTTGCAAAGTGTCCGCGTATCGCTGCGCGTTAATTGTGGCGCCGTGTTCCAGGAAGTCGGTGAGAAGCGAGTGCTTGTAGTCAAAGGAAAAGTTCATCACCTTCCCAGAACTGGCGCGTACGGCTTTAGATTTTTTTTTTTTTTTTGGGGGGGGGGGGGGGACGAATCCATGTGCTTCCACTGTCAGCTCTGACAATCGCTCTCCGATTCAAAATGATGACACCGTGTTTTATCACCCGCGTACAAAGTGGGACAGGAAGCGATATTCTTCAGGTGCGACAGTGATATCGAGATTCTGTTCAATTTCTGCTCCTCTGTCGGACTATGGGGAACACGCTGGGCTCAGGTTTCCCGGAACGTCAGATGTTCCGTCACAACGGCGGATGTGGTACCGCGACGGATGTCCAGCATGAGCAGAATGTCTTCCACCGTCCGCCGTCGACAGCACCCGCAGGAGCAATGACAGGAGCGGTAATGACTCGGTGAGCCTGTGCTGGCCGACTGCTGTCTCTCAGTGACATCCGGTCTTCTTCAGATTGTTTACCCCACTTAAACACACGCGCAAGTGACAAACTGCATTTGCCATACACGGCAGACATTCGGGTACGAACTTCACTTTCCGACATTCCTTCTGCAGCTCCGTCCCGTCCGCCTGCTAGACCGGCATCCTGCGTGACACAACAGAGATGCGGGATGCCTACATCACAAACAGTGCAACCGAAGCGTACGTCTACGGTACGACGGAGGCCGCTGCCGGAGGCGGAAACACGGCCTCGTGTGGCAGCCAGCGGTCGCCAGGGCGCGCTGCCCGAGCGCCAGAGCTCTCGACCAACAAGCGGACTATTTTCCTACGCCACCCACGTGATCGAAAACAGTCCCAGATGATCCATCCGCCAACCGGCATTGTAAGGCGGCTCACCGCTGCCCGGAGTTATAGGGACCAGAAATCCCAGGCGCAACATCCACATGCTTTGTCGGCTGGTAGTCCCGAATCGTCATGAGTGGTAGCTTCAGACAATGAGTTTCGTGTAACGGTGGGCTGGCCTCCCTGGACAGCTCTTTGTGGCAATGCCGTCTCGACCACTCTAGTAGTTTTGTAGTTTTGTTTCCGTCTTTTCTTTGGTGAACTTTCTCGAGCCAGAAAAACATTTCATTTTGCTGTTCTTCTGTTATAACCTCCGATGTTGGATCCACACTTAGTTTCTTGCTTAAATTGTGTTTTGTTTCAACTACTTTGTCTACATCAGCGATGTTCTTGTTTATAGGTTTTTCTCAATAAAAGCAGGTTGAGGAATATCGTTCGCGTATTTTCTCTGCTACCTCAGATGCAGCACCTTCCGCCGCCAAATCGCACAACGCCTCGCTGATCCTCTTTCCCGGCTATCCACAGTGATTTTGGGTGTTAGGGATGAGCAAATGTTAATCGCTTTCGAAGGGGCTCGAGATTTACCGATACGATCCGGCGTTCGATACAGTATCGAGGCTGTTCGAACAGTGACGTGACGTTTGACTTGCACGGTGCGAGTGCAAGGTTTAAGTAAGAAACTACAAGCTAGCCGCAACAATACGGTACGGCTCTGCTTAAAATTTGAAAATTTGATGAAATGCTGGAGTAAATAGCGTTAATTCGTACCGCTGCACAAATGCCTATTGTTTTTGAACAGGTTGCCAGTAAGATTTCTGCTACAGCAGCGGTATGTATGCATATTTAAACATTTACGCTGATTTGTAAATAAAGGTAACAAAGAGGAAAATGATGTCCTCCAAAAAATATTACGTGACTGAATCCACTGTAATATTTTATTTGTTTATGAGAGGGTTGCAAATAAGCAATTCAATCCCTGTTCACATATCAGAATAAAGAATATTAATAAATTTGGAAACAAGGAAGCAATATTTTGATGAAGAATTAAATGCCGGACAAATAAAATACACCGTAATAAAGTGACTGACTTTGGAGAGGGTACCATCATACGTCACTAGATCATGGGACGAGCGAAAACTCGAGAATTGGACAGAACAATGATTGCAAACTTTCATTTGTTATTAGTTATCGTTCTTACACGTGACCTGCACCTTAGAAGATATATCAGTCTGTTTTTCAGAGTTAGTTCTATTACTAAAACCCATAATACATTAAAAACGTTAAAACAGGTCGTTTTCATAGAACCAACAAAAGTTACTATATCACAGACCGATCAAACGATCGAACAGAACACGAGATTTCATGAACTGGCACGTAAGCTATTCGAACAGCTCGAGTCGTGTTGACACACAGCCCTATTGGGCGTAGACGTGACTCGCTAACCTCACGTCGAGCGTGTCTAACAGACAAACGGCTCAGTGGCTAGCGTTCGCTCTGTTCCTACCTGAGGATATTTGGATACACACACTTGCCTGGCTTGCCAACGTGCGCGTCATGCTCGTTATATGGTCTGTCGTTTCCATTTGGCTGCCCCTTATATTTAAAGAAAGAAATAAATAGTTTTATTTTTCGTATTGAAATGCCCCGTTTTTTCTATTGCTATGGAAGCAACGAGTAAGAAAGACGAAAGTTCTGAAAACCAAGATACACAAGTTGACAACGTAACAAAACTAGAAGATCTCTGCCACAGCAACTAGCATTTAATATGAGATCAGTCACCGTTAGCTTCACACGGCTAGGCAACGATAATGTATAATTTTTGCGAGGCGTTCAAGAGCTCTGCTGGCTTTCTACGCAATTCCTTACAGACGAGTAAAAGATATAAAATACCTTTGAACAACCTCCTCAAGGTGAGTCTGAGAGATCGTTTTCGTGATTTTGAATTTTTTTTTTAATCACTGTTGACGGATTGGCTGTTGGCTTGCGCCTGGGGATCTTCGGCCATGTTCGTTTAATGATTTTCAGGACGTTTATGTGCAGGAATGGCTGGCATTGTCAAAGACTTAGTCCCGGCTGCCCAATCCGCCACCAGCACCTCAGTTTGCGTATCGTAGCTTACCTGTCTGTCGGCATGTTTTAGCTGTCGCAGCCGTACCAGCTTAATGTGTACGGGATCAGTGACATTCAGGTTCGTGCACCAGCCACAGTTCCACCGCACGGCCAAACAAAAGATTGGACTCACACGCAGCGGACCAATAAGCTCTGCGTCCCTGGAAACCACCACGTCATATCACCCGAGTATAATCTATACTGAAAACTCGAAAGTATTGATAGCAGAAGCGAGCAAAATAAATTGTGTCACACGTTGATTCAGAGTCCAGCAGAATTCATGTTTCCAACTAACGTATGGGTTAGACACACTTTTTTCCGGTGAAACAATCCACTAAACTAGAAGCATTATCACATGCGAAATTACGTGGCCGTTTCTTGTATTTACTGGATACTTCTTGAGTACGCGTGTGGAAAGCAGAGATGGGCAAATACTGTAAATCATCAATTGTCTATCAGTCATTATCATAACGTACATTTTAGGGCTAAACATCTTTGCCAGTTCCGAAACTAATAAATTTAAAGGTCATTGTACCATCTTCTACACGGTCGTCGTATCCTTTGTCTACTTTTATGGAGTGTACAAAAATTGTGGAGTGCACTGTCAGCTAATTGCAGATAATTTTCTGGAATCTCTCACTCAACCAATTAAAAATCAAATGTATTGAAAATGACCCCTACATAAGATAATATCCGAGAACTTTGTATGGAACTTTGCTCTCCTTAAAGAATACTATATTCACTTGCTGTCGTAATATGTGTAGGACGATCATTTCTCAAAGTTTGATGAGTTGAAAAAATATATTACATTTCCAGTACAAAGACTTTAGGTTTCTTCTCAGCAAGAGAGTTCAGTTTTTTCTGAAGAAAAATTATTTTTATTTTCTTCAGTGAAGAAGTTTTAGTTTTTTTCTCAAAGAAACGTTTTAAATTGTTTCCGAAGAGGTATATTTAGATTTTCTTAAACAAGAGTTTTTGATTTTTCTGAAGCAAAGACTCAGTTCATTCAAATAATACTTTAATTTATTGAAGAAGAGTTGCAATCTTTCCGAAGAAGACGTTTAATTTTCTGTAGAAGAACTTTGGTTCTTCGGTGGTGGATTCTAGACGCTGTGAACACGGTAATTATTACTGACGCCTGGACGAAGAGTTAAAAGTCTATCGAAGAGGGTTTTTTTTTTTTTTTTTTTTTGTTTTCGAGGAAGACTTTTGTTAGCCAACAAGATGACTTCTTGTATGTAAATTCAAGAATGAAGAACGTCAACAAACCTTGTCCTCAAAATATCACCTGGACTGAGGAGGGTCAATTTGATGACTGCAGAGCTTGGCTAAGAGGAGAACGGAAGAAAAGAAGTTTTTCAATTACTGATAAAAACAAGGTGTTTTTGGACTATCAGTTTCTGTCGACTTTGCCTTAATCATATTTGTATAGTATAAAGCTGCTTTGTTCAGATCTGAACGTGGTCATTATAGACCTAAATACGAGATCTGTTCAAAAAAATTCCGGAACATTTGTAATTTCACGCCAATAGTTTTACGAATGGGGTCATAAAGAAGTAGATGTACAGTTACAGCTTGATTCGTGGAAGGAAATAATGAAAAGTTATGGATTAAAAATAAATAAAGATAAAAGTGAAGTAATGGTATTTGGAAGAGAGAAAGGGATCAACACAAATATTACCTTGAATGGAGAACCCCTCAAAGTGGTAGAAAATTTCACTTATTTAGGGAGTGAAATATCTAGGGATGGAAGAATAACTAACGAAATTAATAGGAGGCTACAGAAGGGAGGCAATTTCTATCAAACAATAAAACACCTGATTTGGAATAAGGAAGTTTCAGAAAAAGCAAAACTGCTTATGTATAAGAATTATTACTTCCCTATTGTCACCTATGGTGGAGATACATGGAAAATGACAGAAAGGGACTGGAGCAGGCTGCAAGCAGGGGAAATGAAATTTCTCAGAGCAGTTAAGGGAAAAACAAGAATGGACAGAGTAAGGAATGTAGAGATTAGAAAGGACCTTAAAGAAGAAAGTATGAGAGAAGAAATTGAAAAAAAGAGATGGTACGGGCATGTTAAGAGGATGCATGGGCAGAGACTCCCCAAAATTATGGAAGAACTAAAGATGGGTGGGAAAAGACGTAGAGGGCGCCCAAGAACACGGTGGAAAATGGGAGTGAGAATATCTGTGGAAAGGAGATGTGAGACCTGGCAGCAAGGGGAGGAAGAAAAGTGGTGGGAGGACTCGTCACCGGCAGTAGCTGGAGCGGGATTCGGATATAGATAGGTAGATAGTCTTACGAAAATCGTATTCTTTGTCAGCAATTTTCTTCTGCTTTAATCAAGTTGTAAATACTCATATATACAGGAGGAAAATTAATAAAACCGGCAAACTGTGGGGACGGATTCCTGACTGGAATTGGAGGAAGAAAGGTCCTAAGAACATGCGTCCGGAAATACATCATTGCCACGGTAGAGGGCGCTGACGAATAACACTTATTCTGACGACATGCCGCGTGTTCCTAGTGTGTTGCAGGCTGTGTGAGTGGCACAGCGTACTGTTAACAGCAGAATGGTCCGGTATTCATGTCGGGAACAAGTCGAGATGGTGTCTGTGTACCCTCACAGACACCAACCACATCTTACTACATTTCAAGCCTTCTGGGGTTTGTGTGAGCGTGGGTCCTTTCAGACAGACGAACGTGCAGGGAGGCGGCAGACCGTGCGTACACCACATCTGGAGGACCGTGTCCTACAGGATATTGAGATGAGCCCTAGCACAAGTTTCAGGCAAGTGGCCCGCCAACATCGTGTAAGCCAAAGTAGGGTTATGTGTAACCTGCATGACAACCGCTACTATCTCTATCACTTGGAATCCCAAGGAGGTCCCTTTGAAGATCTGTTGTGACGTGGATGCGATGCAGCTCTGTACTGTGTTCCGGGACGATTCGCTGTCGTAGCACTCACATCGTTCATTTCCGGACACATTTTCATGAGCCTTTTTTTCCTCAATTTCCAGTCAGGAACCCGTCCCTGTAGTTTGTCTCTTTTATTAATGGTCACCTTGTGTAATACTATAGAAATGTAGTGGCCTACTGGGTAGCGCCATTGAGTACTGACTCTGAAGTCCATGGTTCGATTTCCAGTGATTACCTCAGTTATTTCTTTTTCTTTTTTTTTTTTAGACTTAGAGAAGATCTAGAACGGCTTCCACTCAGCCTCTATTGGCAAATGAGAAGCTGCCACATAAGATGCGAATCTGGCACACCCCCGCCGGCAACGAGATTTTTAAAACACAGAAAAAAAAATAATTTGATCTCGTATTAGAGACAGATGTCATTTCTTCTCCAGTACAATAAGAGACAGGAGTTAACAAGTAACCGTACAACCTTAGGAAATCAGCTTGACTGATGGTCCAGAAGGCAACGAGTCATTCTCCAGTGAAACTTCAGTTCCAGTGGCACCCCGGCACAGAACGCGTTGCATATGAATGTGGCTCATAAATAGTGGTAACAGCGCACAACCGTACAGCAGGTTAATGCATACTGGATTGCATCAATGCATAGCAAACGCGCGAAGACCGAAAACATTCGAGTGATTTGTAAACGATTAACAGAGGGCATGCAAAGCAGCGCGGTAACCTCGGTAATTTGCAGTTTTTCGGGTGACGGTTCAATCAGTCGCCATTCGAACTGCTGTGTGATACATCTGCATTTATTCGAATCCGCGTGAAACAAATATGTACTTTCTGAATACCGCCTGTCGTATTGTTGTCTCCGGCGCTTTCGTTTTCTGCTCAGAGAGTTCCAGTTCTCGTCGCTAGAGGTTTGCCCTTTTGCTACGAGTATATACTGTTGTCTGCGTCAATGCCAACGCACTAAAATAGCAGCAATTCCAGCCCTGAATAAACCTGAAAAAGAGCGAGTGTCAACTGAAGAGCCCTTTTAAGGTATCCATCAACATCAGTACATTATCTGACCATACGTACGCGGACATCTATCAGGGGACATCAATACGAGGTGTGTACACGAATCATCTCTATGATGGTTTGTACTCTTCTGGGGACACTAAGTCAAGGGGCTGAATGGTAGGTCCATACCACCAATGTTATTGTTCACGTACCATTGCCCCACGGATTCTGCTTTATGGCGGGATGCATTGTCGTGCTGATGGAGTCAATCATCGCCTCTGCAATGTACACAATAAATAATGGTATAAAATGAGTTCACATCCTCCCGAATTTAATGTTGTCTTAAGAGCAATACTTTGAACATGCCATAGCCACGAAAAACATCCCCGCACTCTAATACCACCTGTTTCGTACTTCAGTGTTGGCACTATACATTACGACAGGTAACATGTTCGAGGGATCCAGCAAACATAAACCTCCCGTTGAATTGTCACAGAGTACAGCGTGATTCATCACTCCAAATCACTCGTTTCAAGACATACACTGCCAGATGACGTCGCTGTTTACACCACCTCAAGTCTCGCTTCTCACTGATTACAGAAATTTGTAGTTTACAAGCAGCTGCTCGGCCATCAGCGCTCTGCAGACGGTAATTTCGCTATCTGGACTGCTGGTAGCACTTTAGAACACCAAGTGATTCCTTCCATTGGTTTCAAGTGATTTTCATCACTACCTTCCGCAGTGTTTGGTGATGCTTGTACGTCAGTACATGAGATTTGCCTGGTCTCAGTTTAGCTGCTGCTGTTCCGTTTTCATTTCGCACTCACACCACCTGCAGGAGAGCTTCTGTGAAGTTTGGAAGGTAGGAGACGAGGTACTGGTGGAAGTAGATCTGTGAGGACGCTGCGTGAGTCAAGCCCAGTGGGTAGAACACTTGCCTACGGATCGTAAAGGTCCCGAGTTCGAGTCTCGAGCCGGCATACAGTTTTAATCTGCCAGGAAGTTCCACAATAAATAATGTTTTAAATGCTACAAGGGGAATGATTTCATTTTAAAAGAAAGTAAGCAAACTGGTTTTTGTCAATTTTTTTCCGCTGTTATGTCGGGATGCATCGGTCGTGTGACATAGCCTGCATTCGACTCGTATACAGCCACGTGTTTTGTATGTTGTGACTTAGAGCACTGTCTATTTGCAATCGTTAATAGCAAACCTCTCGGTCATCAGAGAACTTCCAGCTCATGAGTGATGAAACGTGACCAACCTGTTTAGACACATTCCTCTAAACGACCGAAGATCTATGCGATGTACTCCACTCCCCTGTCTCATCTTGGGTACAAAGCCGAGACTTGAGTTTCATAACTGAGACGGCGGTAAGTTAGCGATGGGTGTTCGTGAGGCGCTCCAATCCCCGTGTGTACGTCCGCTTGACAAATGTCCTGTTCAGAGTTAGTGGCGGCATGATGTGTCATTTCACTTGTCAGATTCCGTTGTTACGCGTTTATTTGTTTCCTTGTAAGAGGTATTCTCCGTTACTAACCATCATTTTATATAGGACTGATGGGGCATAGTATAATTTCTGAATCATCATTGGATGCGAACAGTGGACGCTGTACATCTCTGGAAAGCTATATTGTGCGTGTATCACACAGAGCCGATATTTTAAGGAAATACATTTTACAGTTTGTTACTATAGTTTATCGTAGAGAAGTCTACAACGAGGATATATGTCATGCACTGGAAATATTTCTTACATTGGAATATGAACAGCGCTGCATTCCACATGACTAACAGTTTCTGAACTGAAGCGATCTTCATTATAGCCTGTTTTAGTGCAAACCGTGTAGCATTAGGAGAGTGTGTGTGTGTGTGTGTGTGTTTATGTTCCCTGTTGATTTACGTAAAATTCTTTAAACTAAATCCGTCTGGAGCAAATCATGCATAAAAACCACTCGTTTATTTTTCTTCTTAACTATCTGCTATTATATCACAACACTTTGAAATCTACTACTATACACCTATAAACTTTAACTGTAACTTTTTACTGACAGAATTTTTTCTTAAGAATTTGCTTTATTTACTAGCGATTCATCAAGAACATTAACACCCAGGAAGTAACTGATGGAAAATAAATTTACCTGTAACAATGTGAATTTTATTCCTAAAAAAACTTTTCAAAAACAGATTGAAAATTACAATCAGAAAGCACCCTCTAAATACCAAGTTGCAGTTATTCAGAGGCAGAATAACAATTTTTTTACTTTAAGCTAAAAATTTTAACAACTCACACAAACACATTAACTATGCACCCCATAACAGGGATGGAAATCGTACAAACACTCACACTAAGAAATTATTTGCCACCAAAAGTGCAATTTGTTTTTAAAAGGGCGCTTACGGTGGAAGGATGGCAACTTTATAAAAATGACTATTTAAATAAAACCCATGAAATTCAGACTTACATAAAGTGTACAACATGCTCTACATTACACATATAGCGCCTCGCAAGATGATAGGCAAGATAAAAACATATTTCAGGAATTCGTTAACACCGAATCCGACAAACATGACAGAGACAGCTATTAACGCACGGCAGACCAACAGACAGACCGACTGACACTAACTGCCTAACAAACGCGGACGAGAAACAAACGAGCAAGCTGGGGACGAGAGACTGACCAAGAAAACAAGTAGAATTTAACAAATAACTGAAACAACGTATCTTCAATCACTTAACTTCTAATAAACTGCGATGTCTGGTGAAGACCTGGCGCAGCACCCCCAAAACGCTCTCCCGAACCGTCCGCTGCCAGCCGCTTCAACGGACGCAGGAAGGCGCGCCGATCTCCCGTCTCACGGCGTCGCAGCTCGCCCCGGCCAGCCCGATGTCGTGGGTTGACTCCTGTTGCTCTCGTGTCGGCTGCGAAGCCACTACCCGTCGCTATACCGCGCGGCCCACTGGACTCAAGTGGCGACCTCACATGCGCTCGAGTCTCAAGACGGACAAGTCATCTCGTGTCCCAGTGCGCGACCGACGAACCGATCGATCCAACCGCCAATACCCATTGCCCGAGCAAACTCGAGCAGACTGACGGCCTAACACATACTAGCACTCCCGACGACCGACAGACACTAACCGCCTCACCAATGCGGATGAGAGACAGACAGACCCAGACTAACTTGGCTGACCAACTGACCAGACTCGCTCACACTGACCGACTGCCCTGGCTGACCAACTGACTCATAGATTCAGACTGACAGACTGACGTGGCTGACCAACTGACTCCGACTGACTCACAGATTCAGACTGACAGACTGACGTGGCTGACCAACTGACTCCGACTGACTCACAGATTCAGACTGACAGACTGACGTGGCTGACCAACTGACTCCGACTGACTCACAGATTCAGACTGACCGACTGACGTGGCTGACCAACTGACTGCGACTGACTAACCCCCCTGCCGAGCTCCTAGCCCCCTTAAATGCACGTGAACAGATAACCTTTCCCCTTTCCCACCAGAGGAAGACACCAAAGCTGCGATTGCCACAGCGGCGCCACCGCCAGAAACGGAGGGCGACTGCTTCACACTACACGCTGCGGCGCGCTCATCAAAAGAGCAAATTTTTCCACAACTCAGACCTCTTCGGCATGGGCACATTTGGAGAAATCTTGTGCACTTGGATGGGTGCTGGCTTGGTAAGCTCCATTCATTCACGAGATGCGGAATGTAGCGGTCTACTCCTGGTCAACTGTATATTTAATCGGTAATGGTGCTGCAGGCCGGATTGGTCAAAGACAGTTCGAGGAAATCTTTCAGTCACTAGCTTTATCCTACGACTGAGAATGCCCTGTAACTCCCATCCACATAGAGACAGATCGTATACTATGCACTATGCTCGAGGTGCTAGAAATATGTAGATCGCTGTCTGGTATTCTTGGATGATGTGTATGTTCAAGAATTAACAATGAATGGACGTACTACACAGTCATCTATCTACATTTGCAATGGCACTCGCAAAGTAGAGAAACCTTGGTGTCGAAATTACTGTAAAATTGCTAAAACTGTCCGCACTATCATCGGTGATCCTTATTATTACAGCACATCGACGGTGTCTTTTCCATCCCATCCGTCCACTCGTACGCTTCTTTGAGAAAGAGTCTCAGTGGAGGGGTAACATCTTCTGGGGGTGGCTAGCACCGAAACAGTGATCACTTACATAACAGCAATATGAGGAATCAATCGAAACAAAACACAGTCACCCACTATCTCGTCAGTGTGACAGATGAGTTTAAATGTAGAGGTCATCAATCAACTTTGAATCCGAAGTTGATTGACGATTGCTACATTTCAACTCATCTCTCTGCAGTTCGGAAAGGTTCCACTGTGACTGTCTTTTATTTAAAACCATCCAGTGTGTGTGTGTGTGTGTGTGTGTGTGTTCAAAAATGGTTCAAATGGCTCTGAACACTAAGGGACATAACTTCTGAGGTCATCAGTTCCCTAGAACTTAGAACTACTTAAACCTAATTAACCTAAGGACATCACACACATCCATGCCCGAGGCAGGATTCGCACCTGCGACCGTAGCGGTCGCGCGGTTTCGGACTGAAGCGACTAGAACGGCTCGGCCACTCCGGCCAGCTGTGTGTGTGTGTGTGTGTGTGTGTGTGTGTGTATGTGTGTGTGTTGTGGTAGCAGCAGCAACAACATGATTTACAGCATGTGATGTCTTGTTTTCTGCGAGAGGCAATGGATCTGAATGTGTTAATGTCACTTTAGAACCTGGCACAGCCCTCGAATTCGTGGTAGTAAAAACAAAATGTATGGCAGTGTACTAAGCGTGTTAACAGAAGAAAAAAGATGTTTCAAACAACGACATAGGGAGCCTCTCTTGTGTCTTACAGTACATTCTTTGGTGACGTCATAAGCGCGTGAATGCGTGTGAGATCGCTAAGTTTTTATATATTTTCAGGTTTCAGATACATATTTTAACGGTTTTTGTGATAATATTTACTATATAAGTGACTTATTAGTGGTTTGCCTTTCTTGTGTTGTGACCTGATATTTGTGAGTGTTTCGTATCGAGCAACTTAACCTCTTACCTGTGTTTACATTCCGCGCTGACCAGTTGCAGCTGTAGCGGCGCATCGAAAGCTAAGGACTAATAATTGTTTGTGTATAGTGGTTTATTTAGGAACTTTAGTAGTCTTCAACCGGTGTTCTTGGTTTTTTCTGGTGAAATAATTTCAGATGAACTTTTTGGGAACTGTTTTCAGTTTCGTTACTGTGTCATTAGACGTTTGATTTTCTTTTGTGTTAGACTTTTGTTATATTCTCATTTCTTGTTGATTAACACTGTTAATAATAGTAGTTACTTCCCTTATAGAGTAAGTTTGTGATTACTGTAGTCAGTTTTTTAACATCTTCTTATTCTAGTAGCGGAACTTAGATAAAGTAGTTTTCTTGTTTCAATAACTGCAAAATTTTTTACCATGAGTGAGAAGTGTGGGCTTTGCCGTAGGTTCGTGAGTAGTGGATTGCGGTGTGAGACTTGTTCGAAGTATTTTCACTGGAGGGAATGCAGTGGGGAAGCCAGTGGGCATTCTGGTGAGATCCTCTCCTGGAACTGCAGGTTAGGTAGTATGAGTAAGTTGATAGAGGAGCAGGAGCGTAAGATCTGTGCCCTTCAGGTGCAGTTGAAAAACGCACAAGAGGAGCTAGATAGGATGAGGAGGGAGAAGGGGGTTGGGGAATGGGAGCTGGCTGTTGGCAAGAGATCTGCTAGGAGAAGGAGATTTTCAGATAGTTTTGCTATTGGTGTTTGCAATAGATATGACCAACTGTCAGAGTCTAGCGGAGAGGAATCTCCAGTATCTGTAGATGTAGGAAGTATGCAGCAGACCTCAGCAATTACGGTGGCTAGGACAGTTGCAAAGTCGAAGAGAAAGAAGAAGGTTCTGCTGCTAGGTAGTTCTCATGGCAGAGGTGTAGGCTAGCAGTTGTAGGAAGTGCTGGGGAGTGAGTACCAGGTCACCAGCATTGTGAAGCCTAATGCAGGGTTGGCTCAGGTGACTGTTAACATAGGGGAGTTATGTAGGGATTTTACTAAAGAGGATCAGGTAG
Source organism: Schistocerca cancellata (assembly GCF_023864275.1). Taxonomy (NCBI): domain Eukaryota; kingdom Metazoa; phylum Arthropoda; class Insecta; order Orthoptera; family Acrididae; genus Schistocerca; species Schistocerca cancellata. The sequence goes on along the minus strand of NC_064633.1, from coordinate 613,637,530 downwards.
TGATTGTGGGTGAGGCTGGTAATAGTATTGACAGGGATGGGCAGTATGACATAGATGGTGACCAGGAAAAGATAGCCACTCATACTGGAAACACGAATGTGCATTTCGTGGAACTGTTTCAGCGTCACGATCGGCCTCATCTTAATACAGCCGTCAGGCATAATAACATGAGACTTGGGGGTGCGCTGGTGATAGAAGACATGGGTCACATTTCAGTGGTGTCGGTGGAGTCTATCAGCAGGACGGGTTTCACTAGACATGGCCTGCACCTCAACAGGTATAGGAAGGGGAGGCTGGCAAAGTTTATAGGTGACAGTATAGGTGGGGGAGGTGGGATCACTCATGGGAAAATTCCTGTACTAGTGGGTGTTAGAGCTGCACCTTTTTTAGATTGAAGTCAGCTGATAGGTATTCCTGCTTAAGGGAAGTCTCTCTAACAAACGAATCACTTTCGGCAAAGCTTAGGTATCCGACTAATGAGGGAATTAGTATATTTCATCAAAATACACAAGGTATTAGAGATAAAGTTAAGGTATTAGAGATAAAGTTAATGAATTGCGTACAGATGTTGACTCTAAAATTATTGGTACATCTGAACACTTCTTAAATAAGGAGATAATTCAGAGGCTTCCTTTACCAGGATACAGGTTGGCTGGTAGCTTTTCTAGGAACTCTTTGCGGTGTGGGGGAGTAGCCATGTATGTGAAAAACTGCATCCCTTTTGAGTCAATTGATGTTTCAAAGTACTGCACTGAAAAGGTGTTCGAATGTTGTGCAGGTGTGGTTAAATTTAGTGGAGCTAAACTTCTAACTACACTCCTGGAAATTGAAATAAGAACACCGTGAATTCATTGTCCCAGGAAGGGGAAACTTTATTGACACATTCCTGGGGTCAGATACATCACATGATCACACTGACAGAACCACAGGCACATAGACACAGACAACAGAGCATGCACAATGTCGGCACTAGTACAGTGTATTCCACATTTCGCAGCAATGCAGGCTGCTATTCTCCCATGGAGACGATCGTAGAGATGCTGGATGTAGTCCTGTGGAACGGCTTGCCATGCCATTTCCATCTGGCGCCTCAGTTGGACCAGCGTTCGTGCTGGACGTGCAGACCGCGTGAGACTACACTTCATCCAGTCCCAAACATGCTCAATGGGGGACAGATCCGGAGATCTTGCTGGCCAGGGTAGTTGACTTACACCTTCTAGAGCACGTTGGGTGGCACGGGATACATGCGGACGTGCATTGTCCTGTTGGAACAGCAAGTTCCCTTGCCGGTCTAGGAATGGTAGAACGATGGGTTCGATGACGGTTTGGATGTACCGTGCACTATTCAGTGTCCCCTCGACGATCACCAGTGGTGTACGGCCAGTGTAAGAGATCGCTCCCCACACCATGATGCCGGGTGTTGGCCCTGTGTGCCTCGGTCGTATGCAGTCCTGATTGTGGCGCTCACCTGCACGGCGCCAAACACGCATACGACCATCATTGTCACCAAGGCAGAAGCGACTCTCATCGCTGAAGACGACACGTCTCCATTCGTCCCTCCATTCACGCCTGTCGCGACACCACTGGAGGCGGGCTGCACGATGTTGGGGCGTGAGCGGAAGACGGCCTAACGGAGTGCGGGACCGTAGCCCAGCTTCATGGAGACGGTTGCGAATGGTCCTCGCCGATACCCCAGGAGCAACAGTGTCCCTAATTTGCTGGGAAGTGGCGGTGCGGTCCCCTACGGCACTGTGTAGGATCCTACGGTCTTGGCGTGCATCCGTGCGTCGCTGCGGTCCGGTCCCAGGTCGACGGGCACGTGCACCTTCCGCCGACCACTGGCGACAACATCGATGTACTGTGGAGACCTCACGCCCCACGTGTTGAGCAATTCGGCGGTAAGTCCACCCGGCCTCCCGCATGCCCACTATACGCCCTCGCTCAAAGTCCGTCAACTGCACATACGGTTCACGTCCACGCTGTCGCGGCATGCTACCAGTGTTAAAGACTGCGATGGAGCTCCGTATGCCACGGCAAACTGGCTGACACTGACGGCGGCGGTGCACAAATGCTGCGCAGCTAGCGCCATTCGACGGCCAACACCGCGGTTCCTGGTGTGTCCGCTGTGCCGTGCGTGTGATCATTGCTTGTACAGCCCTCTCGCAGTGTCCGGAGCAAGTATGGTGGGTCTGACACACCGGTGTCAATGTGTTCTTTTTTCCATTTCCAGGAGTGTATTATTTATAGATCCCCATACTCCGATTTCACATCAGTTTTGCTAAAGCTAGAGAATGTTCTTCGTTCACTTTATAGGAAATACAAAAAGTTAGTTGTATGTGGTGACTTCAATGTTAATTGTATAAGAGATTGTGCAATTCATATAATCTTATGCAAACCGTATTCTTTCCAACGAGAGTGCAAGCGAACAGTAGAACAACCATAGACATAATCTTTGTTCATTCCTCATTACTAGAAGGGCATTCTGTTAGCAAAAAGGTGAATGACCTTTCAGATCATAATGCACAAATTTTAACTCTAAAAGATTTTTGTGCTGCAACACATGTTAAATATAGTTATCAACTGTTTAGGAAAGCTGATCCAGTTGCTGCAGAGACCTTTGTAAACCTTACCAAGGAACAAGAGTGGCTAGATGTTTATAGTGCTGATACAGTAGACGATAAATATGATGCTTTCCTCAAGACTTTTCTCGTGCTCTTTGAAAGCTGCTTTCCGTTAGAACGTTCAAAACATGGTACTAGCACAAACAGGCAGCCTGGGTGGCTGACTAGAGAGATAAGAATATCTTGTAGAACAAAGTGGCAATTATCTCAAAACTTTAGAAACAGTCAAAATCTAAATGCAACAGCCCATTACAAACGGTATTTTAAGGTGCTTAAAAATGTTATTGGGAAGGCAAAAAGTATGTGGTACGCAGATAGAATAGTTAAGTCTCAGGATAAAATTAAAACCATATGGTCAGTCGTAAAGGAAGTGGCTGGTCTGCAGAGACAGGTCGAGAATATAGAATCAGTGTGTAGTGAGAATGTCCGTGTTACTGACAAGTCGCATATATGTACAGTATTTAATAATCACATTCTGAATATAGCAGGTGAACTAAATAGAAACGTAGTCCCAACAGGGAATCAAATATCGCCCTTAGAAAAAAGTGTTCCGAGACTGTTACCTGAAATGCTCCTCCATGATACTGACAAGAGGGAGATTGAGTTAATAATTAAATCACTAAAGACCAAGAACTCTCATGGATATAACGGGGTATCTAGCAGAATACTGAAGTATTGTTCTATGTATGTTAGTCCAGTACTTAGCCACATCTGTAACTTTTCCTTTAGGAGTGGTCTGTTCCCTGACCGATTCACTCAGCAGTGAATCAAGGTTACTGGAGCATTAAAATTCACATAATTTGCTGTCAAATGTACAGTTTGGTTTTCGAAATGGTTTAAGAACTGAAAATACTATATTCTCTTTTCTCTGTGTGGTTTTGGTCGGATTAAATAAAAGGTTGCCGTCGCTAGGTGTTTTCTTTGACTTAACGAAGGCTTTTGACTGTGTTGACCACAAAATATTACTGCAGAAGTTGGGCCATTATGGAGTAGGGGGAGTAGCTTACAATTGGTTCGTCTCTTACTTTAAGAACAGAAAGCAGAAGGTAATTCTCCGCAATACTGAAAGTGGTAGTGATGTTCAGTCCCAATGGGGCACTGTTATGTGGGGTGTTCCCCAAGCGTCGGTGCTGGGGCCGCTGCTGTTTCTTATTTATATAAATGATATGCCTTCTAGTATTACAGGTGATTCAAAAATATTTCTGTTCGCTAATGACACCAGCTTGGTAGTGAAGGATCTTGTGTGTAATACTGAAACAGTATCAAATAATGTAGTTCACGAAATAAGTTTGTGGCTTGTGGAAAATAATTTGATGCTAAATCACAGTAAGACTCAGTTTTTACAGTTTCTAACTCACAATTCAACAAGAACCGATATTTTGATTAGACATAATGGGCATATTATAAGCGAGACGAAACAGTTCAAGTTCCTAGGAGTTCGGATAGATAGTAAGCTGTTGTGGAAAGCCCATGTTCAGGATCTTGTTTAGAAACTAATTTATTTACCATTAGAACAGTATCTTAAATAAGTGACAATTCAAAACGAAAAGTAGTATACTTCGCATATTTTCATACGCTTATGTCATATGGTATTTTTTTTTGGGGGGGGGGGTAATTCTTCTGATTCAAAAAGGGTATTTTTGGCTCAAAAACGGGCTGTTCGAGCTATATGTGGTGTAAGTTCGAGAACCTCTTGTCGACCCCTATTCAATAGTCTGGGAATTCTGACATTGCCCTCACAGTATTTATTTTCTTTAATGCCGTTTGTTGTTAGCAATATTAGCTTATTCCCAAGAGTTAGCAGCTTTCACTCAGTTAATACTAGGCAGAAATCAAATCTGCATGTGGAATGCACTTCCTTGACTCTTGTGCAGAAAGGAGTACAGTATTCTGCTGCACCCATTTTCAATAAGCTACCACAAGAACTCAAAAATCTTAGCAGTAGCCCAAACTCTTTTAAGTCCAAACTGAAAAGTTTCCGCATGACTCACTCCTTCTATTCTGTCGAGGAGCTCCTGGAAGAGCTGAAAAATGAAGCAAATTCCAGTGTTACATTGTTGATTTTCTTTATTTAAACTTACGACTTGTCGCCTGAATATGTTGAATATGTTTCTTATATTTCATTTTATCTGTTTCTAGTATCGTGTTATAATTTCATGTATTGATTCGTTCCATGACCATGGAGAATTCTCCTTAATTTGGTCCCACGGAACAATAAATAAATAAATAGATAGATACGGTCATCCACATACAGTATAGGCATTGACGCTTTACACTGCTCTGTGCAAGCGACTTTGATCACTGGCCACCTGCTCCAATGGATGAAGACCTGTATAATTAATAGGATTGCCACATGCACTCGATGCTGGCACACAGACGGTATTTGTTTTCGATGTATGGGAAAAGAGATGCGACAAAAATCTTTTAGAGTTCCCTGTCAGATGAAGTTATCAGAGCATTTGTAATTCCTAATTTGTCTCTGTTGGATGGTACAGAATAACTATGATAGAATGTTGGAGTGACAGGCGTGAATGGGCCCTGAGCGAAACAGATCTGCATCGGTCTGCAGAAACTGTATGTAGTTTGGAGTCGCACTACAACGCAGTAACAAAATCCTCGTCCTTCTCACAGTTCCTGTACTGTCTTTTATACTACCTCGTGTTGGAGGAGTGGGCTTCATTTGATGCTGACCTTAAACATCATACTTTGTTGGTGGTGCTATGACAACATGTTCCCATTTCCATCGAATAGCCAAAACATGGTACTGTAGCACTAATTTAGGTCAGTCTCTTTCTAGAACGGCTGCAGAATGTGGTAGAAATAGCTCTCTCCGACTTCTGCCCTGTTCCGACTTAAATTGGAATGATTAGACGTGCAAAGCTGCAGGGTGGCAGGGCAGAGTCTGGCTGGCAGTTGTAAGATGCGTAGGGACTGTCTAAAATTTTACTGTAGCAGGTAAGTTCGAAAAAGCTGACTCACTTCGAGGTATGAGAGTGCCAGAAATATGATTCACTAGTGGCTGTAATCATTGAAAGACTTCTCCATAAAATCCAACATAGGTATGTTGTTGAATGGAAAGACTTGATGTCAATTCACAGACAGCATATCTACCAGAAAGCGTAGCACTAGAGATCTGAAAAGCTAGTGGACATTTATTACGACCTCAATCAGCACACCATCTATTGTTGGTGATCCTTCTCAATCAGTCATAGACTATAGCCCAGTGGATGTATTGCAGAACCTGTGATGTTGCATTGAGACTGTGTTACAAACACTGGAGAGATATCGAGTGGCTGCATGTGGGAGCTGCAAATACTGTCATCATACCACGTTCCTTAGCCGAATCGCTATCAATATTCAGTGATTTTATTGCGACCTTAAACCCATAGCCAACATCTGACCACACTGTTGGTCTGATAATATACTCTCCGGCGGTCGCCGTCTATATTCAGTGTCGCAGTATTTGCCTGCAAAAATGACTTCATTTGGAACTAATGCCATACCTCTATTTATAAGACTGGTGTCGCTGTTAACACGGGTATCGCTAGTGCCACTTGTGAGCACCTGTAGCACCAAGACCATTGCGATCATGTTTTCAACATACAGCAGCTTGTAAGAGAATTACGTCTCTCATTCCAGGACACTGGGGTATCACTCACAATAAAAACTAATGAGACATGTCCACCCATCGCTGATTTTCGATCATATCGCGAGCAATTATTGGCGGAGTATTATACTTAGTAGTAGGGAATGCGTGATAGGTTCACCCTGACCATTAGGCTTATAAACAATCTGTGTGTGCATGTGTGTGTGTGTGTGTGTGTGTGTGTCTGTGTGTATGTGTGTGTGTGTGTGTGTGTGTGTGTGTGTGTCTGTGTGCCTGTGTGTGTGTGTGTCTGTGTGTGTGTGTGTCTGTGTGTGTGTGTGTGTGTCTGTGTGTCTGTGTGTGTGTCTGTGTGTGACTGTGTCTGTGTGTGTGTGTGTGTGTGTGTGTGTGTGTGTGTGTGTGTGTGTGTGTGTCTGTGTGTGTGTGTCTGTGTGTGTGTCTGTGTGTCTGTGTGTGTGTGTGTCTGTGTATGTGTGTGCCTGTGTGTGTGTGCCTGTGTGTGTGTGCCTGTGTGTGTGTGCCTGTGTGTGTGTGCCTGTTTGTGTGTGCCTGTGTGTGTGTGCCTGTGTGTGTGTGCCTGTTTGTGTGTGCCTGTGTGTGTGTGCCTGTGTGTGTGTGCCTGTGTGTGTGTGCCTGTGTGTGTGTGCCTGTGTGTGTGTGCCTGTGTGTGTGTGCCTGTGTGTGTGTGCCTGTGGTGTGTGCCTGTGTGTGTGTGCCTGTGTGTGTGTGCCTGTGTGTGTGTGCCTGTGTGTGTGTGCCTGTGGTGTGTGCCTGTGTGTGTGTGCCTGTGTGTGTGTGCCTGTGTGTGTGTGCGCCTGTGTGTGTGTGTGCGCCTGTGTGTGTGTGCCTGTGTGTGTCTGTGTGTCAATGATTATGTCCTGTTATAAGCGGAGGTATGCACTTGACATGCAATACTGCGACACCCACAAAGGGAATGAAAGATTTTTTTTACTTGGAAAAGTATGTCAACTCATAAGAATGGTACAGATATTTCTATTTCCAGAGTCACAGCCGTCAGCAGAGCGTATTTCTGATACTTTGCTCATTGTCAAATGTCGTTAAATTGAGACTGCAATCGTAATATTTAATTGTATGTGTAGAAATCAAGTATGTATGTGGCCGGTTACCTGGGATGATTCTCTCTGGGGGTGCGTAGTGCGCAGCGCAGCAGTGAATCACATTTCCAGCTAACAGCAGCAGTTGTCCGAACGGAGAGACTGGTTGGGGTACAGGAATGTAGCTGACCCAACTGTGTCGCCCTCTAGACGGCTGAATAGCGAACTAATACTCAGTATGTGCTGGGCAGCCTTTGTGACTGCGTGTGTTCTCCATAGAAATTTGAGAAGATTCAATATGGACATGTGTTTGCACTGGACTAATATTCTCTCCCATGTAAATTGTCTGGTTTACCGCTTCTGCACATTTCCCGTCTTTATTTGTTTGAGAGGACATCGATTGTGGTGTGTTGAACGCATCTAGCAGGTGAAAGTCGGGTGGAAGACACCTTAGTTGATGGATGATTTGGAATCTGTTGTAACACCGACATCGGCATTCGCGAGCAGAAATATCATTTTCCTGTATTTTTTCGAGTTTTTACATAAAGGTCTTCGCAGACGAGATAAGATTCTAGTTAATCAGTGGTTTACAGTACGCTCTTTTTAAAGAAATAATTTCCAGTCTGTATCTTCGGAATTACAGCTTGCAAGCTATCAGTAGCATACTGCTAAGTGCTTGATATCGGGAAGTCTCGCGATAATGCTATAATATTCTGTCTGGCAAACATGTGAAAATACACGTGTTCTTGTAATTCGAGTCTGGTGATGGGTGTAGAAAGCAAGCAAGTGTGGGGCGGCTGGTTGTGATTTTATTGCTAATTATATTTGGAATGTAATGTAGAAAAGAAAAGATGCATTTCATTTCCCGCCGATGCACCATATGTGGGGCGGCGGGTTGGAATTTAATTGGTTTATATGTTTTGTAGAAAAGAAAAGATGCATTTCCCGGCCGATTAACCATATGTAGGGCGGCGGGTAGAATTATTGTTATTTAAATGTTCCTATTATTTGTGCTGTCTTTTGCCGTTCTCAACACTGGCTCTCTAACTACAATACTGGCAACCAGAAAGTGATTAGCAAAACGTGAAGCCTGTAATTAGAATTCCTAGTGCCCACTTCATGTGAGAAATATACTTATAGCTACAGCTTATAGCTTTGAGGAATTAGAAGATTGTCTGGGATTCATAATCAAAAACGATCATGAAAAAAAACTTCGTTATATTCTGAAAGTCACAGATGAAAAAAAAGATTCCACACAATCTGACTAACAGAGCAGTTCAGAGTCTAATGCGCTGATGCAACTATAACTGTCCAAATTAAATGTTTACATGAATGCTCGCCATAATTTGATGATAATGTTCATCAAACGCCACGCTAAATAATGGTAGAATGTCTGTTCCGTGACGGCACGTGAAAATACGACATTCGCAAACTGAAGATATATCATTGAAGCCATCCCAGAATTAACACTTCACTCGAAAACGATTTCATGGTTACGCGTATCCCAAGTAACTTAGTACGGCACCCGAGGCTGTTTATATCAACGATACCGACGCGACGCGACTCCCGGCACAGATGGTGTGCTAATCTGCATCCGGAGATAACTGGGGCGTTTCTTCCTCGCGCAGCGTTCTTATACACTCCTGGAAATTGAAATAAGAACACCGTGAATTCATTGTCCCAGGAAGGGGAAACTTTATTAACACATTCCTGGGGTCAGATACATCACATGATCACACTGACAGAACCACAGGCACATAGACACAGGCAACAGAGCATGCACAATGTCGGCACTAGTACAGTGTATATCCACCTTTCGCAGCAATGCAGGCTGCTATTCTCCCATGGAGACGATCGTAGAGATGTTGGATGTAGTCCTGTGGAACGGCTTGCCATGCCATCTCCACCTGGCGCCTCAGTTGGACCAGCGTTCGTGCTGGACGTGCAGACCGCGTGAGACGACGCTTCATCCAGTCCCAAACATGCTCAATGGGGGACAGATCCGGAGATCTTGCTGGCCAGGGTAGTTGACTTACACCTTCTAGAGCACGTTGGGTGGCACGGGATACATGCGGACGTGCATTGTCCTGTTGGAACAGCAAGTTTCCTTGCCGGTCTAGGAATGGTAGAACGATGGGTTCGATGACGGTTTGGATGTACCGTTCACTATTCAGTGTCCCCTCGACGATCACCAGTGGTGTACGGCCAGTGTAGGAGATCGCTCCCCACACCATGATGCCGGGTGTTGGTCCTGTGTGCCTCGGTCGTATGCAGTCCTGATTGTGGCGCTCACCTGCACGGCGCCAAACACGCATACGACCATCATTGGCACCAAGGCAGAAGCGACTCTCATCGCTGAAGACGACACGTCTCCATTCGTCCCTCCATTCACGCCTGTCGCGACACCACTGGAGGCGGGCTGCACGATGTTGGGGCGTGAGCGGAAGACGGCCTAACGGTGTGCGGGACCGTAGCCCAGCTTCATGGAGACGGTTGCGAATGGTCCTCGCCGATACCCCAGGAGCAACAGTGTCCCTAATTTGCTGGGAAGTGGCGGTGCGGTCCCCTATGGCACTGCGTAGGATCCTACGGTCTTGGCGTGCATCCGTGCGTCGCTGCGGTCCGGTCCCAGGTCGACGGGCACGTGCACCTTCCGCCGACCACTGGCGACAACATCGATGTACTGTGGAGACCTCACGCCCCACGTGTTGAGCAATTCGGCGGTACGTCCACCCGGCCTCCCGCATGCCCACTATACGCCCTCGCTCAAAGTCCGTCAACTGCACATACGGTTCACGTCCACGCTGTCGCGGCATGCTACCAGTATTAAAGACTGCGATGGAGCTCCGTATGCCACGGCAAACTGGCTGACACTGACGGCGGCGGTGCACAAATGCTGCGCAGCTAGCGCCATTCGACGGCCAACACCGCGGTTCCTGGTGTGTCCGCTGTGCCGTGCGTGTGATCATTGCTTGTACAGCCCTCTCGCAGTGTCCGGAGCAAGTATGGTGGGTCTCACACACCGGTGTCAATGTGTTCTTTTTTCCATTTCCAGGAGTGTATATAAAGCCGCGGTGCGGACGGCTAAGGGAACGCCTGATGAAATCGGCTGTCCCGACTAGCCGCTGGGCTAGTGATGCACCACTTTAAGTCATTGAATAAATCATAGCTTCTTTTGCTGATGGCCGATGAAGCTCTCAATTTAAATGTGCATTCAGCACACAGGTAAGTAATCATAATAAAAGTCTGACGTAGCTAAGTCAAATATTTTGGGCGAGAGAATTAATTTAATTACACTACACGCAGTAGACGAGCTCTGAACTTGCCCTTTGGAGATACGCTATCGCTATAGTTTTATAGTTATTCAATTGAAACTTCTCACATCTTTATGACTATAGTGGATCTCCATTCTACTTAAATATAAATATCCTAGCCTTATTTATTAGCCTACTTAATCTATATTGCTTCCTTAATTTTTAAGACAAAAACCAGAAAATATTGAATTTCAACTAAAATCTTAATTTGTGAGAACCAAAGTACTGTTTCTATTAAATTATTATGAAAAAGGAATCTAAATATAAATTTTTAAGTCTCTAGCTCTTTTCTGTTGCGCCAATGATTTTTACAGAAAAACGTCCAAATTTTGAAAATGGTTAAAGTTATTGAACTGACATTCAACACATATTGATTTAGTATTACTCCTGACGTGCCAGAAACGTTTCAGGTTATTTACTTGATTTTTAAAGTATTGCGCAACATTGATGACGTCAGAGCTAGTTACAGCGTACTGGCTGGCACACAATGGAAAGACTGATGTGAATTTTATAAGGCGTGAGTAGGCTGCTTCCCTACACAAGCAAGCAGGTAGAGGCCAGAAACAGTAACAACACCTGTGTGCCAAGGGGAACCGAGGCATCCTTTGTACACCAGTTCAGAGAGTCTGAGAAAGCTTTCAGCTTATCGCAATTTGGCTCAAGGCTCTCCCTGGATGAGTGAATAATGAACTAATACCCAGTTAGCGTTCAGTCACCTTCAGGACCGCGTGTGTTGGATGTATACTCTGCAGGAATTTGAGGAGATTCAATATGACAAGTGTTTTCGCTGAAGCTATTGACAGCATTCAGACTCGTGCCACCCAGGTCGTCCTGGGGTGGGAGGACGTCCACGGCCGCTTGGCCTCTCTGACTGACAAGCCCTGCTGCAGCTGTGACCACGGGCCACGTTTAAGGTGGCAGTTTCCTCCGTCGGCGCTGCACTGCAACATGGTGAGTACATGTGATGTATTTGATGGTCTGTAGACCGGATTTGCAGGGTTTAACTGTCAGTGCAGTATGGCGATCTGTACAAAACAGTTTTGCCACTGAAAGTCTTGTCTGCAGAAAAAAAGTAGCAGACAGTTCTCCCACAGAGGCAGCAGCAGCAGTTTCGCAGGTAAATTCAGTGAGAGCCAATCAGAATGCTCCATTCATTCACAAGACATCCCTTGTGCTGGGAAACGCGAGCCTCTACAGACCGTTTCGAACAAGATGGGGTCCAGGTATCTACGCAAAGTTCTGAGAGTAATGTGTGAATTCTGTTTGCGTAATTGTTCTGATTTTTCCCTTTGTGCTTAGACAGTGCTCTCTTTGCAAACAACAAGAATGCTTTTATCATCAACGGTGTTTTCGCAAGCATGCACAGATATGATGAAGGCTTTTAGCGATGAGAACAAGGGCGAACGATTACCATTTCTAAGACGTATGTCGAAAGCAAGACGTTACACGTGACGGACGGACTGTCCTGTTCAGGTCGCTAGCAAGAATGCATCCTGCGTTGTTCTGGGAAGCATTGCAACAGATTTCTATAGCGCATCCAGAGGGAGACTTGGCTGTTATTTACATTGACATGTGATGTCAGTATAACACTGACAACCTTTTAGCTGCGCCTGCGAGGGAGAGCCACTAGGTAACCATCTCACTGGACGCGAAGGCACGAAAGCTATGTGTCACCACGTCAGCAACGGTGCCTAGTGAACACGTGTTCTGATAGGTATTTCTCAGGTGTCAAGTATGAAAGGGATGCCACTGTCACATCCTTATGTGACCCCAACTGACACCTGCATGTGGATTCGCAGCCGAGGGCTGCATCGTCACTTTGCTTCTCCTGGAAGTGTGAGGAGTCGGCGTCATCTGGGTAGGGTGTTGGGTGTCAGGATGTTCTTTTTACTAGCGATCTTTTATTTAAACTATATTCCATTTATTTCACCCACCAATAGGATGCTGGGAATTAAAAAGCTACCCCATACATGTGAAGGATATCGATTTAATTAATCTTCATGAATTTTTTATATGTACATGGTGTTAGCGGTACAGTAGTTAAGGGGAGCATGTGCGTGGGTGGGTGACATATAGCAGAACAGCAGGTTACGTGCAGCACAATAGTGAAAGGGGAGAGTGGATGGGTGACAACGAATAGAGCGCCAGAAATGTCGTTTAAAAGCGTGTGAAATTCGAGAAGTGTACCAGAAATAGGTGGGTGGACATAACTAGTTATTTAATTTGGTATCAAAGGCGGGACAATAGTTTAGGGGATGGGGATGACATGGAAAACCACTTAACGGAACAATAGGTTAAGTGCCAACAAAGGACCAAACATTAGGTTAAGACACACAGAGTACAGTGTCAAACATTAGGTTATGCTACATGTTTGCCCAATGTAATTACTTTTTACAAGACCTATGTCTTTCCAAAGAGCTGAGAATGATGAGCAAGAGAAATCCATCCCCCATTAGTTGAATTTTTTATAAATAAACAACATACCATTGAATGTCCTGTTATGCGATCCTTTCTCTCCACCAATTTCCACTGCCTCGAATCCCATAAATTGTTTAAATAAACAATATTCCACAAACTGTCGAAATTGGTAATACAATATTCCATACACTGCAATCGATTTCCTGACAAATTCTTAAACTAAATAAATAAACTATATTCCATACACCACCATAAATAATTAAGCAATATTCTATACATTGTATCAATTGTTCAAACAATATTCCATAAACTGCTGTCAAGTTCCCTGCAAATGACAGGTCAACTGAGTCTCTTTTCCACCAATTACTGGGAGGGGGTTTACCAGAGGTGGAGAGGTTAATTATTTTATCAATTTAATTAAGTAGTCAATCAAATTGATAAGAGTGAGAGGGGCCATTCCAATAACCCAGACCTGAAAGTGTACCTTTAGCAGTGACAGGGAGGGGGTGGGCTGGTGGTTTTCTGAGGGGTGAAAGAAGGGGGCAGGGTAACAATAGGTTAAGGACCTGTCAATCAAAAGGAAGGATCCTTTTAGCACGACAATAGGTTAAGGGCCTGTCAATCATAGGAGAACAATATGTTAATGACCTGCCAATCAAAGGAGACCAATAGGTTTACCGAGCGAGGTGGCGCAGTGGTTAGCAAACTGGGCTCACATTTAGGAGGACGACGGTTCAATCCTGCATCCGACCATCCTGATTTATGTTTTCTGTGAATTCTCTAAATCACTTCAGGCAAATGCCGGGGTGGTTCCTTTGTCAGGTCACGGCCGACTCCCTTTCCCATCCTTCCCTAATCCGATGAGACTGATGACTTCTCTGTTTGGTTTCTTTCTGTCAAATCAACCCAACCCAACCAATAGGTTTGCCCCTGAGTGCATACCTGCCCCTGATGCACGCAACCTGCAATGTGGGACTATGTCCTTGTTGTCCCACTACTGTCACGCACATTGGCTACATTTGTGCCACGTCTTTCTGTAACATCACAGAAGGACTATCCAGCTTCTCGTAATCCTATATTATACGGCGCCATTTAAACTCAGTGAGGTTTTGTAGTGGCATCTATATCGCTTTAAAGGTATGCTAGTCTGACAGACTCACCAAGTCCGTCCACAACCGTTACAGCTCGTATTTAAAGCAAACCTGATTTTCTTCCTTATAGTGACGCTACTAGCACTCCCTTATGCAAGTGATGTGAAATGTGAATAGACATCATCTTCTGCATATATAAACATGCTCACCAACTGTCATTTATGTCGCACAACTCCTTCTTGGGGTAGCGATTTTTTTCCATGGGTGAATGTAATTACCGTGTATACCGTGTGGTTGTAAGTAGCCTCAAGATGTTCTGAGTGCTGAACTGTGGTTGTATACATCCCAGGACGCTGAAACGTCGTGGGTGAGTTCATCCATAGATGCTGAAAAAATAATTGTGCCACTTCTGCCACAATGTGAAACTATGGCACTGTAAGCAATCACAATATGGTCTGGGTGCAGGAAAAGGGGAGGAACGATCAGACACACGATTATAGTGGTTCTGGCACCTTTATCAGGATATGGTCACAAGTATCAATATATGTTCAACACGGTTTACCGCCTCAGCAGCACGCTGCATCCACAATACGGTTGCTCGACAGTTGCTTACAGCGTAACCAGCATAATAAGATCGACATATTGTCATATGCTGCGCTTCAGATCAGGAACGGTCTGGATGCCTCCGTAATAGACACGACATTTTATATGTCCCAACAACCAGAAGTTACATGGATGTACTTATTTATTTCTTTAACGTGATATTTTACTAGGGTTATCTTACATCGGACCAGGGTTTCACACACACAGTACCTTTTTTACATCATAGTTACCTGAGAAACAGTAATTTTTGTATGAAAACCAGATTTAAAATGATTTGAGCATCTGAAATGGTAATATTAGTAAATAATACTGACTACGAACCAATAAAGTTGATACTGGCGGTACTTCCTTTACTGCAGCTGCTGCCATTAATAGTGATAATAGTAATAAAGACAATGACAACAATAACAAAGTGATAGTGACAGGTATGAGGTAAAAAGGATTTATATGTCTACAAAGTAAATACTTCCTGAGACAGTGAGTTCTGGGGAATGGAAATTTAAGGAACGTCACCAGCTAAATATAATGGGAAATAAAGATCTGATTGGAAAGAAGAATGTACAAGGGTAACAAATAAAGGGGCAAAGGAAATCCTTATTGTTGCTTTAATAGATATGTCATTAACTCTCTTCTGAAGCTGGAGATATTATCCAGTTCCCTAATATTATGTGGGAGATTACTCCAGAGTCGAGTCCCGGCTACTGAGAAGGACTTCGAGAAAGCCGCTGAGCGATGGGGTGGGACAGAAGAGTGTTAAGATGGAGGAGAGTCATGAGGTAGGGTGTACGTTGACAAGAGAGAGAAGGCAGTGGGCATGGAAATATTTGCACTTGTCTGCACACAGACATGATAGCTGTGAATTTGATGGTGAAATATGATCAAAGAGTCGAACATTAAATGTATAACAAACAGAGGCATCTATAAGCAGCTACATGCCCTGAAAGCTTCTGAGAAAGGCCTTGTAGTTACATCGTTGTGATCAATTATTGAAGAGTAAGTGTTAGTACAAGTGTCTCTTTCAGGTCAAGAAGGAACATATTTTTATATTTTGTAGGGGATAGAGAGATGCCGATGCCTTCTTGCACACTGCAGTTAAGTGCGCAGTCCAATTCAGATTTTCATCTGTTATTGCTGCTTGACTCTTTGCTGAAGAAGATAAGCTGATGTTTCTCCCATTTAGGATTAAAGATTCCCGATATACAGGGTGGTCCATTGATACTGACTGGGCCAAATATCTCACGAAATAAGCATCAAATGAAAAAACTACAAAGAACGAAACTCGTCTAGCTTGAAGGGGGAAACCAGATGGCGCTATGTTTAGCCCGCTAGATGGCGCTGCCATAGGTCAGACGGATATCAACTGCGTTTTTTTAAAATAGGAAGCACCATTTATTATTGCATATTCGTGTAGTACGTAAAGAAATACGAATATTTTAGTTGGACCACTTTTTTCGCTTTGTGATAGATGGCGCTGTAATAGTCACAAACGTATAAGTACGTGGTATCACGTAACATTCTGCCAGTGCGGACGGTATTTGCTTCGTGATACATTACCCCTGTTAAAATGGACCGTTTACCAATTGCGGAAAAGGTCGATATCTTGTTGATGTATGGCTATCGTGATCAAAATGCCCAACGGGCGTGTGCTATGTATGCTGCTCGGTATTCTGGACGACATCATCCTAGTGTCCGAACCGTTCGCCGGATAGTTATGTTATTTAAGGAAACAGGAAGTGTTGAGCCATATGTGAAACGTCAACCACGACCTGATGATGCCCAAGTATGTGTTAGCTGCTGTCGCGGCTAATTCGCACATTAATAGCGCACAAATTGCGCGAGAATCGGGAATTTCAGAAACGTCGGTGTTGAGAATGCTACATCAACATCGACTGCACCCGCACCATATTTCTGTGCACCAGGAATTGCATGCCGACGACTTTGAGCGTTGTGTATAGTTCTGCCACTGGGCACAAGAGAAATTAATGGACGATGACACTTTTTGCAGGCGTTCTATTTAGCGACGAAGCATCATTCATCAACAGCGGTAACGTAAACCGGTATAATATACACTAGTGGGCAACGTAAAATCCGCGATGGCTGCGACAAGTGGAACATCAGCGAACTTGGCGGGTTAATGTATGGTGCGGCATTATGGGAGGAAGGATAATTGGCCCCCATTTTATCGATGGCAATCTAAATGATGCAATGTATGCTAATTTCCTACGTAATGTTCTACCGATGTTACTACAAGATGTTTCACTGCATGACAGAATGGTGATGTCCTTCCAACATGATGGATGTCCGGCACGTAGCTCGCGTGCGGTTGAAGTGCTATTGAATAGCATATTTCATGACAGGTGGAGTGGTCGTCGAAGCACCATACCGTGGCCCGCACGTTCACCGTATCTGACGTCACCGGAATTCTTTCTGCGAGGAAAGTTGAAGGATGTATGCTATCGTGATCCACCGACAACGTCTGACAATATGCGTCAGCGCATTGTCAATGCATGTGCTAACATTACGGAAGGCGAACTACTCGCTGTTGAGAGGAATGTCGTTCCACGTATTTCCAAATGCATTGAAGTTGACGGACATTATTTTCAGCATTTATTGCATTAATGCGGTATGTACAGGTAATCACGCTGTAACAGCATTCGTTCTCAGAAATGGCAAGTTCACAAAGGTACATGTATCACATTGGAACAACCGAAATAAAAAATTCAAACGTACCACGTTCTATATCAGTATTTTAAACATAGCTGCACAACAGCAACGGTTCCACGTAATAAAATTGTAAACAGCCGACCAGTTGCAATGGTTAAAGAAGTCTTAACGTAGGTTTCAACAAATTTAAATTTGTCTTCTTCAGAAGGTGGCCTAAGGACAATGAACATCATTGTCCTTAGGCCACCTTCTGAAGAAGACAAATTTAAATTTGTTGAAACCTAGGTTAAGACTTCTTTAACCATTGCAACTGGTCGGCTGTTTACAATTTTATTACGTTCTATATTTTAATTTAAAAAACCTGCCTGTTACCAAATGTTCGTCTAAAATTGTGATCCGTATGTTTGTGACTATTACAGCGCCATCTACCACAAGGCGAAAAAAGTGGTCCAACTAAAACATTCATATTTCTTTACGTACTACACGAATACGTAATAAAAAATGAGGGGTCCTATTTTAAAAAAACGCAATTTACATCCGTTTGACCTTTGGCAGCGCCATCTAGCGGGCCAACCGTAGCGCCATCTGGTTTCCCTCTTCAAGCTAGATGAGTTTCGTTCTTTGCAGTTTTTTCGTTTGATGCTTATTTCGTGAGATATTGGGCCCCGTTACTATCAATGGACCACCCTGTATAAGGCTAATGAAAACTACAATGACCAACTAGTATTGCCTGGGTTTTGCGTCGATTGCTCATTACCAATATAAGGTCGGTATTGAGATCCCCCATACCTGTCTTCAGGTTTATTGGTTTTACACTTACATACAACGGGAGGTCATAAGCGTACATGGGGTATTTGCAGTAGGACAAAACTGATGACACGCCATTGACGTACAATGAAAATAGCATAAGACGTAATACTGAACCCTGGGGGACACCTGATATTACCTGTCACCATGGTGGCTTCATGGTGCCAGACATAACTGAACCGTTGCACTGCACTTGACAATGACAAAGCGTTTGCTGCAGACTAATAAATACGTTAGCGTCGCCTCTTGTGCATCCGTGACAATCTTCAGTCATCTGCTACCTTTATTAAGGCGATGTTTAGGGAAACCTGATTCGTAGTGCTCTAGTAGGTTGTTTGTAATTAGGTAGTTCGTTAGCTGGTCATGGATTACATATTCTAAGACCTTGTGCAGTGTGGCCGGCCGGAGTGGCCGTGCGGTTCTAGGCGCTACAGTCTGGAACCGAGCGACCGCCACGGTCGCAGGTTCGAATCCTGCCTCGGGCATGGATGTGTGTGATGTCCTTAGGTTAGTTAGGTTTAAGTAGTTCTAAGTTCTAGGGGACTTATGACCACAGCAGTTGAGTCCCATAGTGCTCAGAGCCATTTGAACCAAGCTACCTGCTATAGGAGCAGTAGTGGGTTAATAATGAGCATCATTTGCACTGTGATGCCATCGTGTCCATCATCTAGTGCTCATGATGGTGCCCCCCCCTCCCCCCCCACCAATCGGTATTGCAAGCAATATGCAATATGCTTTAGATAGTATTTTTCGTTGCTACAGTTATTTACCCCCATAGAGTAATCAGTGAGGCTTTGTTTCGCTTGTGGCTCAATTGTGGTTGTAGGTAATGTGAAATATCGGTTTAGCTCTTCGGCTGGAATAATGGGATCAGGTGCAGCTTTTACTTTGCCTATACCAAAACCACACGGTTTTTTCCGCAAGACAGTTGGTCTACTTCTGTTGTCATTTAAAAGTGTGTGCATGCCTGAATTCTGCGTTTCTCACGGCTTGACTGACTGTCCTGTCTGTAAGCAATGTGATTCTCAGGCTTGGGACGCAGTACTCGTATGTATTCCCGGCTTCTTGAGTTTGATGAGCTGTTTCAGTTCTTCCGTTAACCAAGGTTTACGTTTTCTTCATACTTTTCCGGTCTTTAGGAAAACATATTCGTCATTTAGTTGAGCAAGTTTGTTAGTAAATCCTTATCGTTTTTCATTTATGTCCGAGAAGGTAATAGAAGACGTCCCCCAAAATATTTCTAGCGCCTCAGTTAAAAGTTTAGATAAAATTAATGCGTCTGAAGTCTAGGTGTGTAGTCAGTCGCGCTTTCTGTCTGGGACATTCTAGTGTGTACGTCGTGAAAATTGTCATGGGCAAATGTGGCAGGTGCAGATATTTGAGATATACGAATTACTCTGTTTGGGACTTTAGGTCGGGGGACCTGAAAGGACGCGCATCTTGAAATTTCATAGAGATGATGCGGTCATTACCGAAGGTACCTTGAAGCAAATCCTTCAGCTGTCAAGCGACATGAGGTGTCGCTTCATCTTGCATGAAAACAGTGGTGGTGACACAGTTGCGGTCTCGCAAATGACGTGTTGCACAGGGAGGGCCTAATAGCGTGCAGATATCACTGTGCATCTAGGAGGACCGTGAGTTATCACCGACAGTGACGGAGCTCGTGAAACCACACAGTCACATCAGCTGAGTGCAGCGGGTGGTCCTGCACAGTATGTGGCGGAGTAGAATCCCATATGCGACAGTTGTGTGCATTAACGCACGGTGCAGAATAGAATGTGTCTCGTCCTTCCGAAGAACATCCCCTGGCCGCCATCCAGTTATACGCGTGCCAGAAAAAGAAGGGCGAAGTCACGGCGTTGTAGCGTTCATTTGGGGCGCCTTCTGAATCTTGTAGGAATACCGGTTTAACTTCTTTAAATTCTCTTGATCTGTGGACCAGGTGAGAGAGAATTCCTGTGACACAGCTCGAGCACTGTCTCCAGAATTTGAGGCATGTGCTGCACGGTCAGCTAAGGCTACAGCAGTTTCACAAATTACCACCATCCTCTCCCTACTGCACCACCTATTTCATCGGTTTCTTCAAATTTCTTGATCATTTACTTTAAACCATTTACTGACAATGGACCCTCTTCCCAGCTGTTTCTGTCGGTGATATTCCCGCAATCCAGCGCCGCTGTTGCTGCCGCTCTGATAGAACGACGTTATTAGCAGTGGTGGGTCTTTCTTCTCGAGAGCTATTGTGTTTCGTATGGAAAACGTCTTAACCCGTTACATCAGCAATCACTCCGCAAAAGAAATGAACATGCGTAGGCAAGTGAAAAACAGCATACTGGCGTCAAAACAGGATAAATTTCACATTCTGACTGCATACAGTGCGATATTTTCGCCTGGTGGCAGAAAGACGAACAATTCTTTTTTCAGTATGCTTTGTGGTCGTATTGCCTAACGAACATACCAACAATGATGGAAGTACGTTTTCCTGTAGACATATGAGACTGTTTTATCTTCGATAAGTGTAGAAGGTGAG
The DNA here is from genome assembly GCF_023864275.1 of Schistocerca cancellata. Lineage (NCBI taxonomy): Eukaryota > Metazoa > Arthropoda > Insecta > Orthoptera > Acrididae > Schistocerca > Schistocerca cancellata. The sequence continues at coordinate 613,616,820 of NC_064633.1, read as the reverse complement.
GTAATGAATTAAAATTTGTGCCAACAGGAGGGCTTGAACCTGGGTCTCTTGCTTATTATACATATGTGCTAAACATTGTACCACAATGGCACTATGGCGGACATAAGTGCACAGACTAAGCCTAGTCCAGTGACCACCCTATCACACACCTCAATTCATTGAAACGTTCCCTTAGAACAAATTATACAAGACTGTGCTTAAACTGACACACAATATTTTTTAGCGCAACGCAATCTGACTTTCAAAAATCCCTACAAAAGAATGGCCCTGACTAACATGCATGGAAATCCACTACTTCTGTGTGCAATTTCTTCTACTAATGAGACTTTGAGAAAAAAAACTGTAATTACTGTTATGATGAATGATCAAGACTATCTTTATGAACTGTGAGAAAATTTTAGCTTTTGACCAACATTGTATCGATAAGTGTGTGCATTTGATATCTTTGTTATTGTAATTATGAAAAATTTTATCAAATCATTATTGGCCACTGCCCAAAACAATTTGTAAAATTTTTTGTGGGGAGCATGGGGGCTATGTAAGTAGGCTATGTAAGTAGGCTGTTTATGTTTTCTTATTGGCAACGTTACGTAGCGCTCTGTATGAAAATCACTGGCTGTGCTGTGTGTAGTCTGTGGTCAGTTTGCATTGTTGTCAGCCATTGTAGTGTTGGGCAGCTGGATGTGAACAGCGCGTAGCGTTGCACAGTTGGAGGTGAGCCGCCAGCAGTGGTGGATGTGGGGAGAGAGATGGCGGAGTTTGAAATTTGTAATACTGGATGGCATGAACTGCTATATATATATTATGATTATTAAGGTAAATACATTGTTTGTTCTCTATTAAAATCTTTCATTTGCTAACTATGCCTATCAGTAGTTAGTGCCTTCTGTAGTTTGAATCTTTTATTTAGCTGGCAGTAGTGGCGCTCGCTGTATTGCAGTAGTTCGAGTAATGAAGATATTTGTGAGGTAAGTGATTTTTACATCATGCCTTCAGCCCATTTTAGGAAGGACGTTAGACTAGAGCAGTCTGTGCAATTACAGTGCCAAAAGTATCCGTACACCCCCCCCCCCCCCAAAATACACGTTTTTCATATTAGGTGATGTGCTGCCAGCTACTGCCAGCTACTCCATATCAGCGACCTCAGTAGTCATTAGACATCGTGAGAGAGCAGAATGGGGCGTTCCGCGGAACTCACGAACTTCGAACCTGGTCAGGTGATTGGGGTGTCACTTGTGTCATACGTCTGTGTGCGACATTCCCACACTCCTGAACATTCCTAGGTCCACTGTTGCGATGTGATGGTGAAGTGGAAACGTGAAAGGACGCGTACAGCACAAAAGTGTACAGGCCGACCTCGACTGGGTCGTAATGCGTAATAGGCGGACATCTATCCAGACCATCACACAGGAGTTGCAAACCGCATCAGGATCCACTGAAAATACTATGACAGTTAGGCTGGAGGTGAGAAAACTTGGATTTCATGGTAGAGCGGTTTCTCATCCCGGTAAATGCCAAACGACGCCTTGCTTGGTGTAAAGAGGGTAAATATTGTACGATTGAACAGTGGAAAAACGATGTGTGGAGTGACGAATGGCTGTACACAATGTGGCGGTCCGATGGCAGGGTGTGGGTGTAGCGAGTGCCCAGTGAACGTCAGCTGACAGAGTGCGTGTTACGGTGTGGTCGTGTTTTTCATGGAGGGGGCTTCCACCCCTTGCTGTTTTGCGTGGACTATGACAGCACAGGCCTACACTGGTGTTTTAAGCACCTTCTGGCTTCCCACTGTTGAAGAGCAGTTCGGGGATGGCAATGGCATCTTTCAACACGATTGAGCACCTGATCATAATGCACGGCCTGTGACGAAGTGGTTACACGAGAGTAACATCCCTGTAATAGACTGGCCCTTTACAGAGTCCTGACCTGAATCGTATAGAACACCTCTGGGATATTTTGGAACCCCGACTTCGTGCCAGGCCTCACCGACCGACATCGATACCTCTCCTCAGTGCAGCACTCCGTGAAGAATGGGCTGCCATTCCCCAAGAAACCTTCCAGCACCTGATTGAACGTACGCCCGCGAGAGTGGAAATTGTGATCGAGGCTAAGGGTGGGCCAACACCATATTGAATTCCACATAACCGATGGATGGGGCCACGAACTTGTAAGCCATTTTCAGCCGGGTGTCCGGATACTTTTGATCACGTAGTGTATCTGAGCCACAGTGACAGAATGGTGTCTAGTACGCAGGAGATGTGGGTGCAAGTCGATCTTTGGACACATTTTAATTCATTACTTGAAGTTCTATCCTTATCGAAGATACCTACCATGTTCCAATGTCCTGCGATGTATACAGACAGCCCGTACTGCAGCAGTATGGAGCACCGTTAGTTTAATTATAACCGCCCTCCGGCCCTGAGAATTCTGTACATACTAAATTATGTATAAAGATCGTTCATTTATAAATTTTGAAGGTTGAGTTTGCGAGCATCAGAATGTGTGGCATAAATGGCCGCATCATTTGGTGACTGCGTTTGAGTTAGAAGTTTAAAGTTTTTTACACCAGCGACACACAGTTGATTTAGTATTTAATACAAATATTTCAACTTGATAGCTCTTCTGTTTCTTGAGAAAGAAGTATCTTAGCAGATGACCATATCTTAGGATTTCATTGACTTAGAAGATTAATTTTTTTACTCTGTCAAGGGACCATAGATCTCGGTATTTGACGTCAATTTCAACTTGACACGTCTACCTGTTCCTGAAAAAAAGGGGACATCAAAAATGATGCTACTGTGGTTCCGTTTTTACCAACTGAGGTAGGGAACCCTGAAAATGACCAACATCGGTACTGCCAAAGATTAGCTAGCGGATCAGACGCAAAGAATTCCGTTTTGAGGTGGTTGTCGCGTATTACGAGAGCAATAGCAGCAAGGGACAGTTAATGAGTTTGGCACCTGCCCGGCGCAGAGCGTGGGCGCGGTCAGCGTAGGATCGCGAAGCGTGATGGACGCCGCCAGCGACGGCAGATAAGCCCGCCGTTTAACTAACGGCCGCCGGCGCAATGCGAACGCCATCAGCCGAAATAAAGCCCGGAAGGGCGGGGGCGCCAGATTTAGTTATCTCGATAAGCGGCGGGGCGAGTTTTCTCGCGCTGCGGAATGGGAGCAATTACTGCAAGGGGCCCGCGAGCATGTTTAAGTGAATAATTACTGCGGTCCGCGGCGGCGCAGACCGCTTTTTACATCCTCTCTCGCGAGAACGTGTGTGTGTGTGTGTGTGTGTGTGTGTGTGTGTGTGTGTTTTGGCGAGTTGCAAGAGTACAGTTGTTTGTTTGCCAAGTGGCCGTGCACGTGTAGCGGCCAGAAATTACGTTGCCAACTCTGGACATTTATTTTCCGGGCGGACAGGGCGGGGCGCCGGCCAGGGCTACCAACTTCCGCCGCCGGCGCGACCGCAATAAAGCGCGGCCGGGTGGCAGCACTGGGTTGCGGTTGTCGCCGCCCCCGTTCCCAGCCAACCGCGCCGCAGGGGCTGCGGCCGGGGGAAACCCCGCGACTCTCTTTTTTTTTGTTTCTTTTTTGTTTCGCTTCCGGGGGCCCATCGACCGCGGCGCTGAACGGTTGTCTCATCCGAGGCAAATGGAATAGCTACGGCGTTTTACTGGAAGGAGGGTGGGGGGGAAACGGAGGGGGCAGGGGAGTGATTGGAGAGAAAGAGCGGAAAGAGAAAGAGAGAGAGGGGGAGAGAGAGAACATGAATTCTACGTCTTCCAGATTGACAGATCCTGAAACGCGAATGTACCAACGCGACACAGATCTGTAAGAGCGATGAAATCTCTTTTTTTTCCAATGAAGTAACACTCGGAACTGGGCGTTAATGAATTAATTTACAGCTCATAAACAAACTCAAGCTCGAATACTCTGTAACCACCTGTTTGGTAGGTGGTGTGCGTTATGTTATCTTGGAATATTCAACCCTGTTGCCTATACACATATTTGGCACACTACGAATGGAAAATTGTCTGCGGTATTTCATGCATTCTGTAACGCAAAGCCGTAGCACAAGGCACCGTTTATGCCAGTCACCCACCTTTTCATAGTTGTTACTCTCAACTCAGACCTGAGTTTCTCTCGGCGCAAACAATGTTCAGACAACTTCTGGCAATGCAGACGGGTGACGATGCCTATACCCACCGATCTTTCGTCAGAAGAACAACCTTCCATTTTCAAGACAAAATTGCAGCAAGTAAGCGCTGTGCAAGGGAATACAATACCTCGGATTGCCGAGAAAATTTTAAACATCATAGTCTGTGAGTGAATTAGGTAAGCGAGTCTTAGGCCCATTTCACATCGGGACACCAGTGACGGTGGCCAGTGACGGTCAGCGCTAATTGTGGTGAACACTCCTGGATCACCGGTGTCCGAAACCGCAGGTATGGCCAACTGAGTAGTTAGTGAAATGGACTCGAGCGAGAAGGAACTTTTGTTAGTACTTCTAAGCAAGAGGAGGGGGAGGAGAATGAAGACAAAACGTTCGTTACACTTACATTCACTGCTACGAGGTCGGCTGGAGTAAATATTGTTTTATATTTTTTATGTCGATCTGAGACAGGATGAGGAGAAGTTCTTTTCAGTATTTTCGAATGTCGAAAACTTCGTTTGATGAACTGCTACGATAAGTGAAAGAAGATATCACAAGAATGGACAATAATATTTTAACGGTATTTTTCGGATGACGATAAGACGCACACTTAATTTTGTTACGAAAATTTTGAAATATAAGAATTTTTTTGTTTATTTCTTCTTCATTCGCCCTGTAGTGATGAGTTCATAGTTTCCACGCTCATCCATTTTGTCCCTTCTTATCGCATTAAAACGGCGTAAAGGTACACTTAATACTGGTAAATGCAAAAGAAAAGGGCTGAGGGATGCAAATGTGTTTGAAGGTTACTACCCTCCTAGCCTTTACAGGCGTAGCAACTAAATTTCGCTACTCTTTTATGGTCAGAAAAATAAGCTATTAAATTTGAAAGAAGAACAAACAACTTACCAATTTTGTTTTCTTCGTGCATTATCTTCTAATTGGCTCTGAGCACTATGGGACTCAACTGCTGTGGTCATAAGTCCCCTAGAACTTAGAACTACTTAAACCTAACTAACCTAAGGACATCACACACATCCATGCCCGAGGCAGGATTCGAACCTGCGACCGTAGCGGTCGTGCGGTTCCAGACTGTAGCGCCTTTAACCACTCGGCCACTCCGGCCGGCTATCTTCTAATTGAAATCAGGCACTAACTTCGTTATAATTTCTTGCCACACATTCGTTTTCACCACTTTGTTGCTACAGGCATCGCTTTTGACATCTCAAATAGCAGGACGACTTTCTACTTCACTTATAAAGTCTTCCGTGTTAACCAAATCTAAGCTCATGGCTACAATGTGTACAGTATAATGTAGAATGGATGTTTCGCGTCACTGCCTCAAAAGTGACTGCCGTCTGTTGGCAAATCTGCAACGCTGTGTCTCTGATATGTGTCCCAGTGCGAACACTCCAATTCAAACCAATCCATGTTCGGCGGTGACTGCTGTAAGCACACTGACCTTGTCCGTCACATGTGGCGAGGGTGAATCACTGCTGGGTCACAGTGGCTCTGTGAGGCCGTGTAGTGTCCCGGTGTGAATGCTTCAGTTCAAATGAATGTTATGTCTCTATCAGTGTCGGTCGCTGGTGACCGTCTCCAGTATCCCAGTGGGAATCGGGCCTTAAGTGTATATTCAGGAAATAACACCGTACAGCCAAGAGAGTTCTCGTGGTTTGAAGCATCAGTAAAGTAGTTTTGAGATTTTACGATAAATGACTGTGTGTGCTGGCAGCTGTCAGCCCACATACACTGATCACCCAGAACATAATGACCACCAACCTGCTGTCTGTACAAATCTGTCCGGTAGGGTTCCTGCACTTAACTTAGGATCCACTTAGCAACTAATAAATACACGAAACCAACACGTTGCCAAATTTACCTTTATTGAAATTGTAAGTAGGATGTTTAGGTTTTCTTATTGGTAACGCCACGTAGCGCTCTGTAAGAAAATCACTGGCTGTGCTGTGTGCAGTCTGTGGCTACTTTGCATTGTTGTCTGCCATTGTAGTGTTGGGCAGCTGGACGTGAACAGCGCGTAGCGTTGCGCAGTTGGAGGTGAGCCGCCAGCAGTGGTGGATGTGGGGAGAGAGATGGCGGAGTTTTGAAATTTGTAATACTGGATATCATGAACTGCTATATATATTATGACTTTTGAACATTATTGAGGTAAATACATTGTTTATTCTGTATTAAAATCTTTCATTTGCTAACTATCCCCATCAGTAGTTAGTGCCTTCCGTAGTTTGAATCTGTTATTTAGCTGGCAGTAGTGGCGCTCGCTGTATTGCGGTAGCTTGAGTAACGAAGATTTTTGTGAGGTAAGTGATTTTTGAAAGGTAGAGGTTAATGTTAGTCAGGGCCATTCTTTTGTAGGGATTTTTGAAAGTCAGATTGCGTTGCGCTAAAAATATTGTGTGTCAGTTTAAGCACAGTCTTGTATAATTTTTGTAAGGGGATGTTTCAAAATTTTAATTAACGTGGAAGCCATAAAAACACCAAACATGGAGGCGAAATGTACGCATCTAAAGGCTACTTACAAAAGGAATAAAATCACTTAAATTTGTTTTCACAAGAGGAGAATACAACGTCCCAATTCGGACCTCGCTAATACTTACATTTTACTGACATTAAATATAACAAGATAAATAATCATACGTGTGACGAGAACAAATGAATAACAATATCAATATTTACAGATGAGAATACGACTATATCCACGAAGGTTCGCGCCCTAGCATGGGAGATACTTAACTTCAAGATATAAGGTGATTACAGTAAGCCCTAATTCCACTCGACAAACGTAGTAACGATATAAGCGACACAAATGTACTGAAGGAGGATAGCCGGATGTGCCGTAGTAAAAAGGGCGTCTTTCAACTCCGTCAGGACGCGACCCCCGTGAACACGTCGGTTTCAGCTACCTGCAACATACACAGAGTCATTTGTAGCTTCTTAAAAACAATTAACATTGAAAGGCACAACGCGTAACACACTAATAAAATATAAACAACTACTTCACAGAACTGGCTCCTCTTTAGAGAAAGCAAACAGCAGAATATTAATAACACGTAAAATACTTCTAACCTACAACAAACTAACGTACCACGTAATAGAATATAGTATTGAGCTCATAGAATACTCAGTTTGAGTTGCCTGTTTATGGGTCTTACAACTAATCAGTGTCAGCTTAAGCAAACCCGCGAATACAAAACTCGAAATATGACAGGAATAATGATGGAAGCCACTGACAATGCCAGGCTGCCACACAGAGGAGACAATAGTATTTTACAGCGGCTCAAAAACGATCTTACATCTCAAATGTAGTATAATCAGACTAAACAATGTTGTGTATAATATTTACTTATAGTACCATGACAATCCCCGAATGACACTTATTGCCGGCCGGAGTGGCCGAGCTGTTCTAGGCGCTACAGTCTGTAACCGCGCGACCGCTACGGTCGCAGGTTCAAATCCCGCTTCGGGCATGGATGTGTGTGATGTCCTTAGGTTAGTTAGATTTAAGTAGTTCTAAGTTCTAGGGGCCATTTGAACCATTTGACATTTATTACACAAGCTAGGTGTTGGTATCGAAAGGCACCTTTAGTAATACAGAGTTCGAGTGTATTCAGTTATTGGAAGGGTTTCAACTTTACATCCCTTTCCACATAGCTTTCTGTTTACACACTTCTATAAGTTCTGCAACTAAAGAAGAGCATATAAATGCACATATAACTGACACAGATATAAGCAGAATAAAACAGTACCTTAGTATGGCGCAAACGGCTTCATTTGCTTTTCACGTGGGATATTTTCACCATTCAGTAATTCCGAAATATATTCAACAACGCGTGAGAGCAAGACGTTCGCCGTGGTATAAGATATTTACTTCACGTAATTTCCTGCACAGACAAGGCAGTTGAAGCGTTTTCACATGCAACAGCGGCGAGCATCACACATTTCCTCCGTCACGCCATAGACACATCTCAATTTCAATGGCCAGCAACAAGTACCTATACATGTCCTCGCTGCAGAAAAGCCCCAAAACACAACAGTGCACCACCGTGATACCAAACCCGAGGTCCCATCGAGTCACTGCCGGGATCTCTCGCTGACCCTGCCCGTAGCGTACGGGCGTCGTACCACAGGCCTCACGGTAAATGTCAACAAGCCACCTCCGATCCTGCGAGTATCCACTCCGCTGTCACTTCTCTCTCCCCCGTTAACCACCCGACCACCGGCCTGAATCGCGGAAGGCAAAGATGGTGACCCCATAATCGATGGCAGCGATGCCATTCTAACAAGGCAACCTCCCCTTCGCACCGCCCTCAGATTTAGTTATAAGTTGGCACAGGGATAGGCCTTGAAAAACTGAACACATATCAATCGAGAAAACAGGAAGAAGTTGTGTGGAACTATGAAAAAAACAAGCAAAATATACATACTGAGTAGTCCATCCGCAAGGTAGGCAACATCAAGGAGACTGTAAGCTTACGAGTGCCGTGGTCCCGTGGTTAGCGTGAGCAATTGCGGAACGAGAGGTCCTTGGTTCAAGTCTTCTCTCGAGAGAAAACTTTAATTTTTTTATTTTCAGACAATTATCAAAGTTCAGGCACTCACACATAATCAACTTCGCTCTCCAAAATTCCAGGAGATGTTCAGATTTGCTTGGACATATGCAGGATTTGATGGTCTACACACGGAAACATTTGAAAACGTAAAAAAAACATATGTTTTGACAGAGCACAGGGAAAACTGTGCGACTGTGAAACTGTTACATTCATTTGTTGCAGTTTATGTGACAAACTCTTATGTTTTCATCACTTTTTTGGGAGTGATTATCACATCCACAAGAAAACCTAAATCGGGCAAGGTAGAAGAATCTTTTTACCCATTCGCCAAGTGTGCAAGTTAGGTGGGTCGACAACATATTCCTGTGATGTGACGAACATGCCGTCACCAGTGTCGTATAGAATATATCAGACGTGTTTTCCTGTGGAGAAATCGGTTGACCTATGACCTTGCAATCAAATGTTTTCGGTTCCTATTGGAGAGGCACGTCCTTTCGTCTACTAATCGCACGGTTTTGCGGTGCGGTCGCAAAACACAGACACTAAACTTATTACAGTGAACAGATACGTCAATGAATGAACGGACAGATCGTAACTTTGCGAAAATAAAGAAAGTAAAATTTTCATTCGAGGGAAGACTGCTCACTCTAACCACGGGACCACGGCGCCCCTCAGCTCACTTTCTCCATGATGTTGCCTGTCTTGCACTTGGACTACTCTTTTTGTATATTTCGCTTATTTTTTCATAGTTCCACACAACTTCTTCCTGTTTTCTCGATTGATCTGTGTTCAGTTTTTCAAGGCCTATCCACTTTGTCAATTTATAACTAAGTCTGAGGGGGGTGCGATGGGGAGGTTTCCTTGTAAGTGCGAGAACACTGGCGCCATCTGCGCCACGGCTCACTGTCCAGTCGATAGCAGCATCACCTGGCGAGGAATGACTGCTGGTCAGACACACGTACGGTGAGAGTGCTGCAGCGTGTAGAATGGGGAAGGTGCACGATGAATCCGAGTTTGACCGAGGGCAGACTGTGATGCCCTGGATGCTCGACCACTTCGCAAACTGCACGACTTGCCGGGTGTTCGAGGAGTGTTGTGGTGAGTGTCGTCAGGACGTGGTGAAACCACTTCGGGGCGCCGGGGGGTTGGGCGGCCGCCCCTCGTTACAGACGTCGGACGTCGTAGGCTGGGCAGACTGTCAGGACAGGGGGTGAACTGTGGCGGAACTAACGTCGGACTTAACTGCTGGGCAGAGTACAAGTCCGTTTGGACAGGCAGCGCACCTAACGATGGGCGTCCGCAGCCGACGATCCACGCACGTGCCAGCACCACCACCACATCGCCAACTACGACTGAAACGGGCACTCCACCATCGGCACTGGACGTTGGAGTAGTGGCGGAGCGTTGAATGATCTGACGACTCCCGATACCTTCTTCATCCTGCCGATGGGACTGCGCGAATCCTTAGCCTTCCAGAGAAACAGCTCCTTCACACCTTTACACCGGACAATCAGTTTAATAAGCCACAGCTGCAAAATACTAACACGAATTCTTTACAGACGAATGGAAAAACTAGTAGAAGCCGACCTCGGGGAAGATCAGTTTGGATTCCGTAGAAATACTGGAACACGTGAGGCAATACTGACCTTACGACTCATCGTAGAAGAAAGATTAAGGAAAGGCAAACCTACGTTTCTAGCATTTGTAGACTGAGAGAAAGCTTTTGACAATGTTGACTGGAATACTCTCTTTCAAATTCTAAAGGTGGCAGGGGTAAAATACAGGGAGCGAAAGGCTATTTACAATTTGTACAGAAACCAGATGGCAGTTATAAGAGTCGGGGGACAAGAAAGGGAAGCAGTGGTTGGGAAGGGAGTAAGACAGGGTTGTAGCCTCTCCCCGATGTTATTCAATCTGTATATTGAGGAAGCAGTAAAGGAAACAAAAGAAAAATTGGGAGTAGGTATTAAAATCCAGGGAGAAGAAATAAAAACTTTGAGGTTCGCCGCTGACATTGTAATTCTGTCAGAGACAGCAAAGGACTTGGAAGAGCAGTTGAACGGAATGGATGGTGTCTTGAAGGAAGGATATAAGATGAACATCAACAAAAGCAAAACGAGGATAATGGAATATAGTCGAATTAAGTCGGGTGATGTTGAGGGTATTCGATTAGGAAATGAGACACTATTTGGGGAGCAAGATAACTGATGATGGTCGAAGTAGAGAGGATGTAAAATCTAGACTGGCAATGGCAAGGAAAGCTTTTCTGAAGAAGAGAAATTTGTTAACATCGAGTATAAATTTAAGTGTCAGTAAGTCGTTTCTGAAAGTATTTGTATGGAGTGTAGCCATGCATGGAAGTGAAACATGGACGATAAATAGTTTGGACAAGCTTTCGAAATGTGGTGCTACAGAAGAATGCTGAAGATTAGATGGGTAGATCACATAACTAATGAGGAAGTATTGAATAGGATTGGGGAGAAGAGGAGTTTGTGGCACAACTTGACCAGAAGAAGGGATCGGTTGGTAGGACATGTTCTGAGGCATCAAGGGATCACCAATTTAGTATTGGAGGGCAGCGTGGAGGGTAAAAATCGTAGGGGGAGACCAAGAGATCAATACACTAAGCAGATTCAGAAGGATGTAGGTTGCTGTAGGTACTGGGAGATGTAGACGCTTGCACAGGATAGAGTAGCATGGAGAGCTGCATCAAACCAGTCTCTGGACAGAAGACCACCACAACAACAACACACCTTTACTGCACGACGGAGACAAGCTAGTGGCGGCTCCACTGTGCTCTGGAAAACGTTCACGTGGGCATCCATGGTCCCAGGGGAGCTCGTAAAAGGCACCATGCCGACCGAGGAGTACTTTACGATGGCTGCAGAGCACGTGCTCCCCTTCATGACAATCATGTTTCGCCACAGCAGTGGCATTTTTCAGCAAGATAATTCGCCATGCCGCAACGCCATCAGTGTGACAGAGTGGTTCGAGGAACACAGTGGCGAGCCCCAATTGATGTGCTGGCCCCCCAGCTCGCCAGATCTGAATCCGATATGACTGAACGTAGCATCAGAGCTCATCGCCTTCCTGCCCGGAATTTACGGGACTTAGGTAACTTGTGTGTGCAGATGAGGTGCCACCTCCCCCCAGCAACCTCCTAAGGCCCCATTGCTTCCATGCCATGACGCGTCGCCGCTGTTACCCGTGCCAAAGGTGGACATACCGGCTATTGTGTAGACGGTCCTCATGTTCTGGCTGATAAGTGTGCATTGGTGTTCTGACTTGCCTCAGACGGATATTCTATTACGTGGGGCAAGATGCCAGTCCGGTTTCCAGAGAGAATCTCGCTTTGGAGAGGGGATTGGAGGGGTGAAGAGCAGAGGCAGCTGTTCTCCCCTACCCCTCACTGGCTATTCCTTTGCATACTGCAACAGAACCTAGCTCAAAGTGGTACCTGCTTACTGTACTTCGGCAGCATAACAAACGTCGAATAACTTTACTGCAAGTTAAGAACGCACTCGCGTATGTTCAGGCAATGCTTCAATGAATTTCCTAAATGTGTTAATATATTCTTCTGTCGCTGCTTGGTTGAAATCTATAAAATGAGTTTCAAAATGATTTTCGTAACTTTGGTTGCGTATATTTCAGAAATGGGAATGCGTAGTGAGCCGCGCTCTCTCCCAACTATGCGTTTTCGTGAACCTCGCTGTCTATCTGCGTTTGGTTTCCCGCCCTTGTTGCGGTTACGTTGTTGTTCTTCTTCCTTCTACGTGTGGCAGCACTAATGTGTATCGATATTTGCGCAGTGTACCATTTTCGGTTTGGGGCATATAGTTTCCGGTTAGTGGGTCTGGAGTGAGACTGTCAGTTGTTGCGGACGAGGGAAGTTATCTCCGCGCGGTGCAGTCGGCTGGGTCCGCTGGCGATCCATGAGCAGTGTCGGAGCGTGTGTGGAGCTGTCCGATCGCTACGAGCTTCGTGGTTCACCGACCCAGGACGTCAAAGTTGAGTAGTGGGTTCAACTACCCAAGCCACGTCTATTCATGTCGCGGTGGTTCATTTCGGTGGTTTGCTGTTGGGGAGGTTTTCCGGTGAGCAACACCAAGTGTTTCTACTGCTGAGATTTAGCCACCATGCGGTGCAATTAACTATTTTGGCCGACTACGATTTGAGTCACCAGTGGAATTTTCTGTCTTGTGGCCGTTAGTGTTCTGGTTACCTGCCCTGGCCACTAATGTAATTTCACATCCTTTCCTCACCTGTTATCGCTGTCCAACATGGTGTGTAATTTTGACAGCTAATACATACTCCATTGTGGATTATCACGTTTGTAACCTTTTCTGTTTCAGTTCTGATGTACCGATTGAAGGCAAGTAAGTCGTTGTGTCGGTCGGTCCGTGGCTGTCCCCTGGTTGGGTTCCGACGGATCAAGTGTAGTTGGTCTCACCACCTGTCTCGCCTAAGTGAACGAGGGCAGACCGACCTCCATGGAGGCTTTCTGAGTGCCACCGGTATTTAATTATCTGTTGTCAGCTATTTTAAATTTTAGGCTTATGGTTATTTGTTTGTTTTCTTAAAACTTTGCAAAATTAATTTTTAAATTTATCTTTCAACCTTAAATACTGTGGCATTCTGCCTTTAAAGATTATGGTAATATATTATAAAATTTTGAAATTTAATTGTGGCCCTCAGCCATTTGTATTGCACTTTGCATATGTTGCTTTTTTAAAAATTATTTTATTGCTATCTTAATTGGATTTTTTATCTTGTTGATCTGCCAAGATTTCTTGTTTGGAGGCCTTCAGCCGTGAAAGAGTGGTAACTGTCCTGTGCCGCTTTGGTTGTAAAGGTTATTAAATTACAATAAATGGCAATTAGAAGGAGGAACTGACCTCAACCTTTGGCCCTTTCCACAATGCTATTACCTGTTCTGCCCAGCGCGTTTCGCGGGCGTACCATGTAGAAGGCTACAATTTGCGGCATAATTGGCGTAAATGGCCACCTCCCCTCCCCCCCCCCCCTCCCCCCACCGTCTCCAGTCCCCCAGCAGATGGCGCAGAGCGTGTAATGGTTGACAGAAAGCAAACCTGAACATGAGGTCCAGCGGAACTTCCGGACAGGTTACAGAAGCACACCACTATCATCTCTGACCATCAGACAGTGGCACTCGAGGGGCTATGAATCTGCAAGTTTCATGAAGAGGACGAGTTCTGGGCGGCCGAGCATTAGTGGTGCAGATGTGCAAAAGGAATGCGACAGGCATTTATCTGGATGCCTATTGAATCAGTCCGTCACGCGTCTTGACAGCTGAAGCTGGCGCAGCACAGGAGACTGGAACTTGATGGCCACAAGGGGCAGTCACTGCAAGCGCTACAGCATGATGACAGGCCAATACGCAAAACATTCGCAATTGAGATTCTGAGTCGCGTCGTCGATGACCCAGATATTTTGGGAAAGATGATGTTCACAGACGAAGTGTGTCCGAGAAGGTAAACCAACACGAGTTAAGGATCGCCTTTGTAGCATGCAAATTGTGAGTGACGGTTCAAAGTTAAACGTGCGATGTGTTCTGCTTCATGGCTCTGTAGTGAGACCGATTTTCTTCGCAGAAGCATCAATAACCTCGACTGTTAATCTGGACATGTTGGAACAGTTTGCGTTTCCTCAGGTCGGGGAACTTCAATGTGACTTTCGTGCAAAAGCAACATGGTGCCCCTGCTCGCTGACCCTCGATCGTTAGGAAAGCTTTGTACGACACAATTCTGCGTCACTGAATTGGCAGAGGAGGACTCATTTCCTGGCACCCTAGGTTCCCAGACGTAGACTCCTTAGGTTTCCTTCTTTGGGGCTTTGTGAAGGATGCCATCTACCAGCCCCGGTGCAGAGGCTGCAGGAACTGGGAGCCCGCGTCAAAAAAGCAGTTGTACACCTTAGTGAGGACGTGGTAGGCCTCCCACACTGTCTGTTCTTTCCATTCAATTTCCTGTATTCGTATTTTTTGTTTTTGTATTTTTATTTTACTGCGTTTGCCTATGTGCTCCATTCGGTTGTTAGAAACTGCCAATTCTATCTTCTACTCCGTTTACGTATCAGTTTATATGCCTAAGATCTCTTTGTCCGTCCGTCCTGATTTAGATTTCCCGGAATTTACCGCTTCAGGCAAATCTTGGGAAGTTTCCTTCGAAAAAGCACGGCCAAATTCTTTCCCCATCCTTGACACAATCCGATGGGACCGAAGACCTCGCTATTTGGTCCGCTGCCCAAATCACTCAATCAGTCTTGTCAAGTACTGATTTATTTTATTGGAATTGTTAATTTAATTAAAAATGTTATACAGGTTCAAGTTTTTTTCAAGTTTAGTGTTGATTTTTTCCTTGGTTTGCCAATCTTTATACTTATACATTGTACAGCTTTTTACCTTTTTGATTATATTATCACCGGACAGTCAAATATACACTGAAGCACCAAAGAAATGGGTAGATGCAAGCATATTCAAATACAAAGATAAGTAAACAGGCAGAATACGGCGCTGCGGTCGGCAACGTCTGTAGAAGACAACAAGTGTTTGGGAGCAGTTGTCGGATCGGTTGCTGCTGCTACAATGGCAGGTTATCAGGATTTAAATGAGTTTGAACGTGGAGTTAGGGTCGGCGCACGAGCGATGGGACACAGCATCGCCGAGGTAGCGATGAAGTGGGGATTTTACAGTACGACCATTTCGCGAGTGTACCGTGAATATCAGAAATCCAGTAAAAGATCAAATCTCCCACGTAACTGCGGCCGGAAGAAGATCCTACAAGACCGGCAGCAACGACGACTGAAGAGAATCGTTCAACGCGACAGAAGTGCAACCAGTCCGCAAATTGCTGCAGATTTGAATATTGGACCATCAACACGTGTCAACGTACGAACCATTCAACGAAACGTCATCGATATGGGCTTTCTGACCCGAAGGCCCAGTCGTGTACCCTTGACTGTAAGACACAAAGCTTTACGCCTCGCCTGGGCCTTGGCCCGTCAACACCGACATTGAATTGCTGATGACACGAAACCTATTGTCTGGTCGGACGACTCCTGTTTGAAATCGTATCGAGCGGATGGACGTGTACGGGTATGGAGACAACCTAATGAATCCGTGGACCCTGTATGCCAGCAAGGAATTGTTCAAGATACTGGAAGCTTTGTAATGGTGTAGGGCGTGTGCAGCTGGAGTGGTATGGGACCCCTGATACGCCTCCGACAGGTGTCTGATCACCTGCATCGGCTCATGTCCATTGTCCACTCCGACTGACGCACCAGCTTTTTTGGGTCTTCAGTGTGTGTGTGTGTGTGTGTGTGTGTGTGTGTGTGTGTGTGTGTGTGTGTGTGCGTGCGCGCGTGTGTGTTAATAGTGTGCTTCCTGGTGTTCAGTAGAGTAGTTTTTTCCATTTCTTTCAGAATATTTCGACGACCAACCCAGCAGCCAGCCATTTTCAGATGCTGCGCGAGTTTCGCTGTTACGTGTTCTCGCTAAGTGGACTGTAGCCTGACTGCTGACTACTGTCGGACTCACGCCGCTGTTTGTAGCTGGGTTCACACCGCATATTACGGCCGTATTTTTCATGTACAGTAGGATAACTCTGAACCTCTATGTCTCGGAAACGTATAATGATACAAAGAAATTTTCAAGTTTGTTCGAAATCGGGATTTAGGAAAATATTGTAAATATTTCAGCCATTTTCTATGCGTAGCCGTCTTCAAATACACTGCTCGATTTGACACCCAAAAGGGACAATATCTCCGGGTTTTCACGGGAACCGCCCATGAACTAAACGATGTTCCTTAAGCCCCTTAAGGCACCTAAGATGGAGAAAGTCTGTTACATCCAAACTTTGACCCTGTACTGCATGGTAGTTACAGTAAGACAATCCATCTGTTGGGTATACAAATGGTTCAAAGCCCAATGGCTATCTAAAACACTTGAGCCTACCTTTCTGTCGCCAGTAGAACCCGATGTATGACCAGCGGAAAACTCCAGTTTTTATGAGCGGTCTTTTGGATCATATTAGGTAGTAAGTAGGAAGAGTGATGTGAGAAGAGACGGGTAAAGGAATTGTTTGCAGTACCCAAAAGTGTCTGCTACGTCACAACAGAACCAACTTGCATCGCACGAAAATTTAGGTTATGGTGAACAAAGGGTGTTCCTCCTGAAACAACCCTTTAGGAACAGATCGAGCGTTCGCAATCGAGCTTTGACTTACGAAAAGAGTGGATAATTGAAAAGAATTATATCACATTGTGCAGGAGACATCGAAGGTTTATGGAAGGTAAAATAAAACTTTGATCCTAAACGTCACTGTCGAAAGGTCTCCATTGCCCCATGTTCATGTAAGTAAAAGATGTACCTTGTAAAATCGGAAGGTTCATTCGAAAATGAAACCTTTGTAGATCCATGTGTAAGTTAAAACTAACACGAAGTTTTTATCTTCATTCCTGTAGACTATAAGATCTTGTGTAATCAGATGAACGTTTTGAAACATCTTCTTTCCAGTACAGACGATTTATAAGTATTTCAAAACACTCGTCGCATTTGCATCGTCACGTTCTGAGAAGTTTTTCACGTTTCTGTAAGATGTTTACGGCTTAGAAGGGGAAAGCCACGGACGTGACCAACCGATTCGAGTCATCTTTGGCAGGTAACTTGTGTACAGCCCAAAATTAAAGTCTAAGGTATTTTGCTCAACCAACCCCGTCTTTGTGACAATACCACCCGTAAAGAACACGGTGTGCAATCTAATCAAAATTGTCGGATAGATGGATAATTGAAAACTGAGCATTTTTCGTCATCATAGATGGGGTCGGCAAAAGCGTATTTTCTGGAAATCCAGGAGAGAAACTTTTACCATTGCACCCATAAAGTAAATACAGTCCGACGGAAGTGGCACTGTCGCAGCGACCAAGGTAAGCGCACAGCATTGCTCTAGCTGGCAGCCCAAAGTGCACACGGTGTCGTGCGGCAGACGCGGATGAACGTCAGTGCGACGAAGTCCTGCGGGCGTCTTGCTCCCAGTTCCAAAGATACTCGCCTTCTGTTCGCGACTGCGTCACTACACGATCGAGCACGCAACTATCTGTCGCCTGGCTAAGACACACTTTCCCCAATCGAGGACACATGTGGTGAACTGGATCAAATGGCTTTCTGTGTTCTTTTTTCCGAATAGTCTCAAAGATGTGTTTGATTTTTGGACTTTCTTCCAGGACTGTCACTATCAATCGCAGTACAATTCCAGATAGGCTCAGACTTCTAGTAGTGGTAGTTAGTTAAACAGTGTATTCAAGGATCCCTGCCCCCCACCCTCTTCCTGTAGCTGGGTAGTACCAGATAAGAAAAGTTGATTCTGGCAGACAGTGATTTGGATCCTGAAATGGATAGTTGAACAAGACTGTACTCTATGTACTAGGATCCCAGCTGTGGAAACTTAGGACTTGACAGCGTTTATTTTCCGATGCCTTCAAATGAATACCGTTATGTTGTATAAGGAGTGTTCAAAAATAAATGAGCCGGAGGCATAATTACAGAAACCGGTACCTGTATGTTAGGAGTATTGACCCTGGCTGTTGAGACACTTGTCCCACTGTGACACAAGGCGGTGAATGGCTGCCTCACAAAATTTCCAGGGCTGCGATGTTAACCAGTTCCGCACGTACAGCTGGTGAATCGTTTTCCCCTCACAGCCTTTTTAAGGGGACCGAAAATGGCGTAATTACAGGGAGAGAGGTGTCCGGACTGCATGGAGGGTGGCCGAGAACCTGCCACTTCAATTTCTGCAGGAGTGCCGCGCGACTGTGTTGTGTTGGCCGTATGAGGCTTTGCATTGTCGTGGAGCAGAATGACCCCAAGGGCGAGATTGTCTGCTCGTTTTGATGTGATCGGTTGGCGAAGAGTGACCAGGGTTTGCGAGTAACTCTCAGGATTCACTGTTGCCCCATGCTGCAGGAAGGGAATCAGTAGGGGGCCATCTGGGTCAGAGAAGAACGTCAGCATAACCTTTCCTGCACTCATGTGGATGGCCTTCGATTTTTTTTTCGTGGTGGTGACCCTGGATGCTTCCACTGGAGACCTTGTCGTTTTGATTCTTCTTCGAAGTGTTGACACCATGACTCATCGCCAGCCACCACTCGTGCCAGGAACGCATTCCCTGCCTGAGCATAGCGCTGCAGATGAGCAAGACATTGGGCCATTCGACATGCTTCCTGGTGTGGTTAAAGACTATGCGGCACCCATTGAGTACAAACTTCGCGCATGTGCAGTCGTTCCTTGATGATGATGTGAAAACTCCCTCTCACTTATCGACCTCAATGACACTGAAAAATTAAACCGCGTGTACCTAATGGAAATTTGGGAAAAGCAATCGTCACCGAAGTTAATCTGTCGGTAAAGAGGGAGGAAAGGGTTACATCGAAATGAAAGGAAAAATGCTAATGGAAAGGGGTAATGTTAATAAAGAAAGTAAATGTACGGCTGTTACGTTAACAATTAACTAGCGGTAGTTAGATATTTGAGATTTGGGGGAAATTACGGTCGCCAGTCCTAAGGACAATTACTATAGTAACTGAAAAAGAAAGGTTATTACACATATAATTAGCACTAGAAGCGTGGCAACTGAAGGATGACGCCTGTAGTGTGAAAACTGAAAGTTTGTCGGAAGTAATAAATTTCGCTACACTCTGACGTAATTTAGCAAAAGAATTAATAAAACCGGAAAATCGAAAGTTAATTTAGTGACTGAAATTAATAGTGAGCTTTCTTTCTGAAGCACATTGAAATTCAGTAAAATACGGTTAGTCTTGGACTACGTCAACAATCATTTCAAAAGCTACTTGAATCTACGCAATTTAGAAATGAGATATTTAACTTTGAACTTGAATTAAATGATTCTGAACAATTAACAATAGTAAAATTTAATACGTACCAAGCTGAGCTGCAGTCACAGGCAAGCTAAAATACGGTAACAAAACTCGCACTCTTAATTTGTGCTTGTGTAATCTAAATATTGTAGCCGCTATGAATACCTTAACTGAACTTTGAAATTAAAGCAGTGAAATCGAATGATGCTGGTGTTTGAATTTCAACGACACTCGGGTTCATTGCGGAAAAGGAAGGGACCCTGCTTGGTAATGCAATTGGAACAATGAGCAACAAAGGTTCATGCTACGTTGCTGTAATTTTGTGACTTGAACAGTTTTAAAAGCTGAGGTCTGCCATACAGTTCTAAAACTTTACGTGCTTCCTGTCTTCCTTGTTGGTTGATTGAAGATTTGAAGTCGTCGATCGAGGAGGTGGCGACAGTCACTCATTGTCGGCCATCGCTGTTGCAGAAGCTGGATGTAGGCGCGCCCTCTTCTCGACACGGTCTCCAGCCGAAACGGGCTCTTGATGTGTGCCAGCTAACGCCTTCCGTCCGCGACACCATGCCAGAAACTATCATAGCAAGTCGAGCGCAATTACACGCTGCCAAACCCCTGAAGCGCGGCAACTCGCGGGAGCTTCACACAACACAGCTGCTCAACCGCACTACTCCAGCCAGACTCCTTCTCTCTCTGCCCGCGCTCCACGCGGCAGAGTTAACACTACCAAAGATCCTAAACACTTTCGTTCTCCACACGACCTATCGATGTAATCGTTCGATAGCATAGTTTTCCCTAGGCCAGACCCAGCGTAAAAATACAAATAATATTCACAAAACAAACCAATTATACATCGACATAAATGCATAAACATATACAAATAGTAAAACAAATACAATATACAAAGACACATAAATGTTATATCTTCAGGTAACAAAATAAGGAAAAAAATTTGCAGTGCAATAGATGGAAATTGAAGGATATGCATTTCCGGCGTTACAATGTGAAAACTTCCGACGCTCAATCCGACCACTGCGGCTATGGCTTTCACTGTAACTCTGCGGTCCTGGGTAATGAGAGCATCCACCAGCTGGACGATGTCATCGGTAATGTAGTGTGGTGCTCCAGACCGTGCAGCATCGGCTAACGACACCCTTCCTTCCCTGAAGCGCTTGCGCCACGCCTTAACCCTTCCAAAGGACATTCAGTGTTCGCCGTACTTGAGCCATTCGTCAATGAATGTCCGTTCCTCTTACTCCTTTCGCTGTCAAAACGAACAACACGTCTTTGCTATCCTTTTGACACCTCCACGTCACTGTTTGCAATGCGACTGGCAGCGTTGGACCATTGATGCACGCTGCTGCTGCTAGCTCTGTATAGTCGCATGACGTGCACGCATGCCCTCTAGTGACTGGCTGTGAACTTGCACGCTCTGGTCGGAACCACTCCTCGTTACACACGCCTAGATATCACGCTCCTGTTACCAGTTTGCATATTGCAGACTCCGGCTCGTTTCTTTTTGAACGCCCCTTGTATTACCGGAATGGAATCCTCAATTTGGTTGTATTCTGCTTGTATCGTTTACTAATAAAATACAACGCTGTGTAATATGGCTATGTTTTGATGATTTTACGGGATGTGTTAATATTTGTAAAGGAAACATATATTTGAAGAACTGTGATCAGAGAAAATGTTGTTAGGCAACAGTATCTGTGGCCAGAATGAGATTTCAGTTTCAACAGTATCTGTGTCTGCGATGGCAGCACTGTGGAGTCATAGAATCTTTGACAGCCAGTAGTGGACAGCGGAGATGTGCAGCAGGTGGGGTTCGTTGAGTGTATTGCACGTACGCACTTTTGATAGTATGTCAGTTGCAGATTTATTACAGGGAGGAATGATTACTCAGAACATTGGCTGGAAAGCTTACGGACATGAAAAAGATTTAGAAATGAAGCTGATGAGGTAAAAAGTTTATTTTCATTTTTGTCGACTTCTATTGCTGCTCCACTTCATCGAGTTTTTCATAATTATTCTATTGATTGATCTTAATTTACTGTACAATGTGTTGCGGGCTGTCAGTGTTCGAACCCGGGACTCGGCAGAGCTGAAGCCAGGGCTCACCACCCATTTCTCATCAGCAGGCCGAGCAAGTTCAATAGCGTCAAGGGTTTTTGTTGGGTTGTTTGGGGGAAGGAGACCAGACAGCAAGGTCATCGGTCTTATCGGATTAGGGAAGGACGGGGAAGGAAGTCTGCCGTGCACTTTCAAAGGAACCATCCCGGCATTTGCCTGGATCGATTTAGGGGAATCACGGAAAACCTAAATCAGGATGGCCGGACGCCGGATTGAACCGTCGTCCTCCCGAATGCGAGTCCAGTGTGCTGACCACTGCACCACCTCCTTCGGTAATAGCGTCAAGGTCCAGTGCAGCGTGATACAGCGGTATTCAGAAGTGTTCCTTTATTCAGGTAGTTCACAGAAGCGTAATATCGGCGTGCGACCCGGGCGCTGTTCCGCAAGTCCAGCCGTCTCAACAGTCCTGGACTGCCGACAGCTGCTACATCTACATCTACATTTATACAGCGCAAGCCACCCAACGGTGTTTGGCGGAGGGCACTTTACGTGCCACTGTCATTACCTCCCTTTCCTGTTCCAGTCGCGTATGGTTCGCCGGAAGAACGACTGTCTGAAAGCCTCTGTGCGCGCTCTAATCTCTCTAATTTTACATTCGTGATCTCCTCGGGAGGTATAAGTAGGGGGAAGCAATATATTCGATACCTCATCCAGAAACGCACCCCTCGAAACCTGGCGAGCAAGCTACACCGCGATGCAGAGCGCCTCTCTTGCAGAGTCTGCCACTTGAGTTTGTTAAACATCTCCGTAACGCTATCACGGTTACCAAATAACCCTGTGACGAAACGCGCCGCTCTTCTTTGGATCTTCTCTATCTCCTCCGTCAACCCGATCTGGTACGGATCCCACACTGATGAGCAATACTCAAGTATAGGTCGAACGAGTGTTTTGTAAGCCACCTCCTTTGTTGATGGACTACATTTTCTAAGGACTCTCCCAATGCTGCGGTCATCCAGGCTGCCCGACGATGGAAGTCGGCCGTGCCCGCCCAGTCGCCACCCGCCGAGGCGTGGCGTCGCGCCTTGCGCCGCACAGCTGCCCGCGGTTCCGGAGACTGCTACAGCTCCTGGTGCTCACTGCCCTCCACTCCGTTTGGCCTGCTCAGTCCGACCGTGGGACGAAGGTGCATGTACTGGTCACCCGTGGCCCTCGGGCCGCCGTTGCTGCCAGGACAGCACCGGACTCGAACCCGTGCCGGATGGCCACCTCCGGCGCTGCTGCAGCACGCCGCGCCTCCCGCAGTGTGCGCCTCGCCTGGACCCTGGTACGCCAGATGGCAAGTGAACGTGGCCCATCCCGGACCCGCTGCAGACTGTTGTCACTGCCCTCCTTCAGACCGTTCTGCCCCACCCCGGTGTGGGACTCCAGTTGGCAGAGCTGAAGCCAGGCCCACCACCCATTTCTCATCAGCAGACCGAGCAAGTCAAGGGGCATTCCCCGGAGGCGGAATACAGTCCGAACAAGTACATAGAAACAAAGTACAGGTTTACACACAGACTGGCCCCTATAACTATAGACCAGCACAGGTCCGACCAAACTCTCGACTGACCTGGCACACCCCTCAAGCTAAAAGTGCCCATTTATACTGCTTTCCCCTCGCTTCTGACATGGTGTCAGAGAGAGACAGAAATTATGGCAGGGGTAAATTCCCATACGTCAGCCACTTACACATCGCCACTCCCGGCTCTGGCCTACTGCCTCGCCTCATACATCGCAATAACTTAAAGCAACGCTGCAATTCCCTGCCTCGGTGTTGCTCCACTCCAAACAAATCGTACGTGCAATACGCCGCTGCAGCTCTGCCCTGCCTGGTCTACTGGCTGCCGACTATTGCCACACGCTGCCAGCGGCACCAGACTTCATCGCCCAACCGCGCCTTCACTAAATTTTTAACAAAATTCCCCTTTCCTATCACTAAGACTAATACTAGAGCAGCAAATGGAAGTTATTAGTTTAAATGACTTTTCATGGAGACTGTAATTTTTTTATCATTTTCTTCCTAACCGAAAATTCAGAACTTAAAGATTGAGTCATGTGTTTCATTGGCATTCTGTGTCAAGACTGTGAACCCAATTTCACTGGACCAGCCGTAGTTAGTTTTTAACAATACTTTTAGCTGTCGCGGAGTCTTGTAGGTGAGACCGAGCGAGGTGGCGCAGTGGTCAGCACACTGGACTCGCATTCCGGGAGGACGACGGTTCAATCCCGCGTCCGGCCATCCCGATTTAGGTTTTCCGTGATTTCCCTAAATCGATCCAGGCAAATACCGGGATGATTTCTTTGAAAGGGCACGGCCGACTTCCTTCCCCGTCCTTCCCTAATCCGATAAGACCGATGACCTCGCAGTTTGGTCTCTTCCCCCAAACAACCCAACCCTTGTAGATGAGATTCATAGTACGTGATTGTTTCGTTTCCTTTGAGCTATGTACATTCTCAATTTCTTTATTTTACCAGGGCCGTATCTCAGTAGAGAAATTTGTGTGTGTTTCAGTTTACATTCTTATATAGGTCGACATTACAGTCTCGTTTGGTTCTTTTATACACTATTTTTTTTTCAAACAGTTCGCACTGACCAAGTCTGCTGAGCGTAAACTATTGGTTTGCTTATTTGCTTGAGTATGATTCAGATCGTTTTTCACACACACAATATCCTTTTCAGTTTCATGTAAGTGATGTGGTTTTGAGCACAGTACCACATTCAGGTTGCCAGTTCACATTCCAAAGATTGTATTTACGACAACACACGCCCATGTAAATGGCACTCGCAACTGTCACCCAGGTTTCATTTTGTATTGTAATTTTATTACGTACGCTGTTAGGACCATGTGAGTACACTAAGTTAAAAGAATGGAGCAAATTAAAATATATTTGCGTCGCAAATCCACCTTATTACCATGAAATATTATATTTGTAATGGATAAAAAAGTAAAAGAAATAGAAAAAATGGTAACGCGAAAAAAAAGCAGTAGCGTTAGACGAATGGTAAGAGGATAATCAATGGATCACTGGTTCGAATTTCCCTACTGGTCTTTTTTCGTTACATTCGAATATGTGTATATTTTAAACATAAAATCCAAAAAACATATGTTCATTAACAAAAAGAGCAGTGGAGGCAACCGCTCATGAGAAGCAATAAATCCGAATTCGAGTCCCGGACCGGCATAAACTTTCAACTTAAAGAAAAGAAAAAGTATCTGTCTGCGGAGCAGAGAACTCGTTTTCATCGATTCCCGAATGCATTCCGTAGGATTTTTTTTATTTATTTTAGTTTTGAAATTGGTAGTAATAGGATTAGTATACAGTTAAATAGAGGGATTAGCATAGAATAAAAATTTAATCGTGGTCGCTTTATAACGGCTCTTTCACACCCTCTGTTACACTTCCTCAATTTCCCTCGAACAACTAGACGGATAATATTTGTCATACAAACATTCGAAGCACTAATATTTGAGGTACCAAGAACATCTAATGAACGCAGTCTTAGAGCAACTATAGTGTTCCTTCCGAAGCTCCGGAGGACGACAGACTAGGTTAACATTTAAAAATATTTCTTTTTCGATAGCTAATCTTGATGCATAAGACTCGTGGTAACATTACTTGAAAATTCTGCGCTGAAAGCTAACCATCTACATCTACATGGATACTCTGCAAATCACATTTAAGTGCCGGGCAGAGGGTTCATCGAACCACCTTCACAATTCTCTATTATTCCAATCTCGTATAGCGCGCGGAAAGAATGAACACCTATATCTTTCCGTACGAGTTCTGATTTCCATTATTTTATCGTGGTGATCGTTCCTCCCAATGTAGGTAGGTAACAAAATATTTTAGCATTCGGAGGTTATTGGAATTTCGTCAGAAGATTCCGTCGCAACGAAAAACGCCATTCTTTTAACGATTTCCAGCCCAAATCCCCTATCATTTCTGTGACACTCTTTCCCATATTTCGCTATAATACAAAATGTGCTGCCTTTTGTTTGAACTTCGATGTACTCTGTCAGTCCTATCTGGTAAGGATCCCACATCGCGCAGCAGTATTCTAAAAGAGGACGGACAAGCGTAGTGTAGGCAGTCTCCTTAGTAGGTCTGTTACATTTTCTAAGTCTCTTGCCAATAAAACGCAGTCTTTGGTTAGCCTTCCCCACAACATTTTCTATGTGTTCCTTATAATTTAAGTTGTTCGTAATTGTAATACCTAGGTAATTGGTTGAATTTACGGCTTTTAGATTAGACTGATTTATCGTGTAACCGAAGTTTAAAGAGTTTCTTTTGGATGACCTCACACTTTTCGTTATTTAGGGTCAACTGCCACTTTTCACACCATTCAGATATTTTTTCTAAATCGTTTTTCAGTTTGTTTTGATCTTCTGATAACTATTAGTCGATAAACGACACCGTCATCTGCAAACAACCGAAGACGGCTGCTCAGATTGTCTCCCAAATCGTTTATATAGATAAGGAACAGCAAAGGGCGTATAACACTACCTTGGGGAACGCCAGAAATCACTTCTGTTTTACTCGATGACTTTCCGTCAGTTACTACGAACTGTGACCTCTCTGACAGGAAATCACAAATCCAGTCACATAACTGAGACGCTATTCCATAAGCACGCAATTTCAATACGAGCCGCTTGTGTAGTACAGTGTCAAAAGCCTTCCAGAAATCCAGAAATACGGAATCGATCTGAAATCCCTTGTCAATAGCGCTCAACACTTCATCTGAATAAAGAGCTAGTTGTGTCTTACAGGAACGATGTTTTCTTAACCCAAGTTGACTTTCTGTCAATAGACCGTTTACTTCGAGGTAATTTATAATGTTCGAACACAATATATGTTCTAAAATCCTGCTACATATCGACGTTAACGATATGGGCCTGTAATTTAATGGATTACTCCTACTACCTTTCTTGAATATTGGTGTGACCTGTGCAACTTTCCAGTCTTTGGGTACGGATCTTGCGTCGTGCGGACGGTGGTATATGACCGTAAGGTATGGAGCTAGTGCATCAGCATACTCCGAAAGGAACCTAATTGGTATATAGTGTGGACCAGAAGACTTGCTTCTATTAAGTGATTTAAGTTGCTTCACTACTCCGAGGATATTTACTTCTGCGTTACTCATGTTGGCAGATGTTCTTGATTCGAATTCTGGAATATTTACTTCGTCTTCTTTTGTGAAGGCATTTCGGAAGGCTGTGTTTAGTAACTCTGCTTTGGCAGCACTGTCTTCGATAGTATCTCCACTACTATCGCGCAGAGAAGGCATTGATTGTTTCTTGCCATTAACATACTTCACATACGACCAGAACCTCTTTGGATATACTGCTAGGTTTCGAGACAACATTTCGTTGTAGAAACTGTTATAGACATCTCGCATTGAAGTCCGCGCTAAATATCGAGCTTCTGTAGAAGATCGCCAATTTTGGGTATTTTGCGCCTGTCTGAATTTGGCATGTTTGTTTCGTTGTTTCTGCAACAGTGATCTAACCCATTTTGTGTACCAAGGAGCATCAGCTCCGTCGTTTGTTAATTTATTTGGTATAAATCTCTCACTTGCTGCCGATACTATTTCTTTGAATTCAAGCCACATCTAGTCCACACTTTTATTAATTTGGAAGGAGTGGAGACTGTCTTTCAGGAAGGCGTCAAGTGAATTTTTATCTGCTTTTTTGAATAGGAATATTTCTCGCTTATTTTTCGGGGATATGGGGATTACAATATTCAATCTCGCTACGACAACCCTGTGTTCACTAATCCCTGAATCGGTTTTGATGCTCGTTATTAACTCAGGATTATTTGTTGCTCAAGTGTGTTTTCACAACCGTTTACTATTCGCGTGGCCTCATGAAGTAACTGCTCGAAATAATTTTTGGAGAATGTGTTTAGCACAATTTCGGATGATATTTTAAGTGTACCTCCGGAATTAAACATGTATTTCCGCCAACATATCGAGTGTAAATTAAAATTACCACGAACTATTATCGTTTGAGTCGGGTACGTGTTTGAAATAAAACTCAAGTTTTCTTTGATTCTTTCAGCAACTGTATCATCTGAATTGGGAGGTCGGTAGAAGGATCCTAGTATTATTTTATTCCGGTTGCCAATAATGACCTCTGGCCATATTATCTCACAGGAAGTTCAAATGGCTCTGAGCACTATGGGACTTAACTTCTGAGGTCATCAGTCCCCTAGGACTTAGAACTACTTAAACCTAAGTGACTTAGGGACATCACACACATCCAAGCCCGAGGCAGGATTCGAACCTGCGACCGCAGCGGTCGCGCGGTTCCGGACTGTAGCGCCTAGAACCGCTCGGCCACTCCGGCCGGCTCATAGGAAGTATCTACTTCAATTTCGCGATAAGTTAAACTACTCCTGACAGCAACAAACAAGCCACTGCCAACCGTGTTTAGCCTATCCTTTCCGAACACCATCAGGTTCTTCGCAAAAATTTCGCCTGAGCTTACATCCGGCTTTATCCAGCTTCCAGTGCCTATAACGATTTGATCATCAGTGCTTTCTATTAGCGCTTGGAGCTCTGGTACTTTCCCAACACAGCTACGACAATTTACAACTGTTGTACCAATGGTTCCTTTACCTACGTTCTTCCTGTGTTCAGCCTGCACCCTTTGTGACTGAAGCCCTTCTTGTGTTTTCCCGAGACTGTCTAACCTAAAAAACCGCCCAGTCCACGCCACACAGCCCCTGCTACCCGCCGGCCGCGGTGGTCTAGCGGTTCAGGCGCTCAGTCCGGAACCGCGCGACTGCTACGGTCGCAGGTTCGAATCCTGCCTCGGGCATGGATGTGTGTGCTGTCCTTAGGTTAGTTAGGTTTAAGTAGTTCTAAGTTCTAGGGGACTAATGACCACAGATGTTAAGTCCCATAGTGCTCAGAGCCATTTTTGAACCTGCTACCCGTGTAGGCGCCTCCTGCGTATAGTGGACACCTGACCTATTCAGCGGAACCCGAAACCCATCCACCCTTTGGCGCAAGTCGAGGAATCTGCAGCCTACACGGTCGCAGAACCGTCTGAGGTTCTGATTCAGACCCTCCACTCAGCTCTTTACCAGAGGTCCCCAGTCGGTCCTGTCGACTATGCTGCAAATGGTCAGCTCTGCTTTCATCTTGCAAGCAAGACTGGCGGCCTTTACCACTTCTGTTAGCCGCTCGAAACCAGAGAGGATCTCTTCTGATCCGAAGTGACACACATCATTGGTACCGACGTGAGCAACCACCTGCCGTTGCCTGCACCCTGCGCTCTTCATGGCATCCTGGGGGACCCTTTCCACATCTGGAATGATTCCACCCGGTATGCACAGGGAGTGCACACTGGCTTTCTTACCCTTCTTGTCATCCAAGTCCCTAAGGGGCCCCATAACGCGCCTAACGTTGGAGCTCCCAACTACCAATAATCTCACCCTCTGTAATCGCCCGGATCTTGCAGGCTGAGTGGTTTCCTCTGCAACAGGCCAGGCGACAGCATCTGGCTCAGCGACAGTGTCAGCCACAGACAGCACCTGGACTATCGGTACGTGCTGCGCAACTCTACTGTAGACCCTGACGTAGACGCAAGAACTGCGTCTAGTAATACGCAGATATTCTAAAACCTAACTACCGAAGCACTCAAGTGAAACTAAATAATTTGCCCCTGATAAGGAACTTGTAATATGTCACAAAATCGGTTTGCCGGCCGGAGTGGCCGAGCGATTCTAGGCGCTACAGTCTGGAACCGAGCGACCGCTACGGTCACAGGTTCGAATCCTGCCTCGGGCATGGATGAGTGTGATGTCCCTAGGTTAGTTAGGTTTAAGTAGTTCTAAGTCCTAGGGGACTGGTGACCTCAGAAGTTAAGTCCCATAGTCCTCAGAGCCATTTGAACCATTTGAACAAATCGGTTTACTTTCTGACGCAAGCGAAAACTCGAGAACTGTGGCTATTACATTTTAAATTTACACTGAGAATCTCAAGAAACTAAACTATTAAAGCACACAGATATAGTAAAATTCGCTCCTGGTTAGGAACTCGTAAATGTCACAAAAGTGGTTTACTTATCTGTTGCTGTGTCTGTCGCGGTCGGCTACTACCGCCTGACTGGAGTTATCCTGTGAATCGTTACTGCTTCTCGGCAACTGCACAATTCCCTCTGGATTGCCAGAAGCTGATTCCAATTTGAAAGTTTCGAAATAAAGTTTTTAACTTGGCTATAAAAGTAGCCACCACATGGGTGGTAGGCAAGTGCGCACTTTGGCGGTATTACTTCTACCGTGCAAGTCAGTTGATGCTCCCCATCTACAGAAACGCTGTCATGCATGACGGTTTTAGTTTATCCACTCCAGGAATACAATATCAGAAAAAAACTTGTTATGAACAATGTATGATTTGAAAATGTTCTCAACATATACTTTATAAACTGAATTTGTAAAGTGCGCAGCTCCGAAGCATGGATGCGTGTGATGTCCTTAGGTTAGTTAGGTTTAAGTAGTTCTAAGTTCTAGGGGACTGATGACCATAGCTGTTAAGTCCCATAGTGCTCAGACACATTTGAACCATTTTTTTGAATTTGTAAAATTCCACGTTTCGGAACAAATGACAAACATTTTAACGAGTCGTTTAGATGATTGAACTTTTCTATAAACACAGGATCAAATTAATCGATATTTTCTCATAAGCACAAGAAAATTTTAGGTAACAATTTTCAAGGTGCTGTGATGAAATATTGAGCTGTATACAAATGCGTTATTCTTCGTATTCTAGCAACTGCGACAAGGTTTAGTTTTTCTCACTTAAGCGATAATGCACGTTGAAAGCTTGTGTTCGCAACACCCTCACTCGGAACTATTTTCATACAAACGAACTAATTCATTACTAATCCAAGTAGTTTGAGAAATTTATTTGCATTATTCCTTATTGATTCACTTACCTTATTAATCCTCCGACTACCATTCTGGATGCGCAAAATATGCAAAAGGGGGAAAACTGCAGTATGCAACTGGGAATCGAATCTAGGTTCTTTGTTTCCCGGCCGGATGCTCTTTGTTGCTACTCCAACGTCGCTTTCGTTTAACAAAAAATGGTTCAAATGGCTCTGAGCACTATGGGACTTAACATCTGAGGTCATCAGTCCCCTAGAACTTAGAACTAGTTAAACCTAACTAACCTAAGGACATCACACACATCCATGCCCGAGGCAGGATTCGAACCTGTGACCTTAGCGGTCGCGCGGTTCCGGACTGAAGCGCCTAGAACCGCTCGGCCACCACGGCCGGCCTTTTGTTTAACAGCGTAGGCCCTATACCTTATGGGTACACAACAGGCAGTCGGAGAAGTTTCTTCCTTAGATTTCTAGCAAAAAATGCGTTCACGTACCTCATGTAGTACGATGAAAAACTTTCAGTTTTCAGTTATGTATTGGTCATGTCAATTCTGAGTCTTTTGCGTGTCATGAACTTTTGGGGTTGTCTTCCCAAAAACGGGCTGTTGTTGCCCAAAATACCTTGAAACCGTTCGTTTTAGGCTGTACACAAGCGACCTGCCTAATATAAGCCGAATCGGTATCAGAGTTTCCACTTGCACGTACATTTATAACAGGAGGCCTGAGTTTGATTATGGAGCCACCAGCTTGCTGGAGGTGGTGTTGGAACAGACGAACTTTGTCAGCTTACAGTAAATAAACTGCCATTGTTCTGAGGAACCGCGAAGTACTCTGAGGTGTCTCTCGACGTACAGGAGATGAACGAAAGTACTGTCTTACACAGGGCGAACATAAATGAAACCGAGAATCAGCAAGGACGGATTCCTGACTGGAGGGAGGAAGACAGGTCCTGTGAACATGTGACCGGAAATGCATCGTCGCCACGGTAGACGGCTATGGCGAATGTCAGTTTCTCTGATGAGGTGCCGTGTGTTCCTAGTGTGTCTGTGTGAGTGATACAGCTTACTGTTAACAGCAGATTGGTCAGGCACTCATGTCAGGAACAAGCCGAGATGGTGTTTCTGTACTGCCTAGCAGATGGAAAAGGTCAACAGACAGCACGGCTACACCGAAACAAATAACAAATACCCTCAGGGACACCAGCCACATCACAAAACAGCAGTTGAAGCCTATTTGGGCGTTTGTGTGATCACGCATCCTCTCAGACAGACAAACGTTCAGGGAGGCGGCGACTGTGCTTACGCCAGATTTGGAGCTTGTACTAGGGTTCGTCTCAGTATCCCGTAAAAGCCGGTCCTCCATATTTGGTGTACGAACAGTCCGCCGCCACCCTGCACGTTCGTCTGTCTAAAAGGTTGCCTGATCACACAAACACCCAAAAAGGGCTTCTGGTCTTGTTGTGTGATGTGGCTGGTGTCTGTCAGAGTACTTGATTTGGTATAGTCGTGCTGCCTGTCGACCGTTTCCATCTGCTTGGCCGTGCACAAACACCATCTCGGCTTGTTCCCTACTAACACACATGGAATACGTGGTGCGTCATTAGAGGAACTGTCATTCGTCAGGACCATCTACCGTCGCAGTGCTGCATTTCCGGACACATGTTCATAGGATCTTTTTCCCTCCATTTCCAATCAGGATCTGTTCCTGTTGTTTGCCGGTTTTATTAATGCTCACCCAGTATCTGTGATGACCAAGCCGGCCGCGGTGGTCTCGCGGTTCTAGGCGCTCAGTCCGGAACCGCGCGACTGCTTCGGTCGCAGGTTCGAATCCTGCCTCGGGCATGGATGTGTGTGATGTCCTTAGGTTAGTTAGGTTTAAGTAGTTCTGAGTTCTAGGGGACTGATGACCACAGCTGTTAAGTCCCATAGCGCTCAGAGCCATTTGAACCATTTTTTTGTGATGATCAAATGAGGAAGTTGCAGAAAACCAGTGGGAAAAAGGTGCATTGCTTGTTGCCGTTGTGTGTTTCGTCGCTTAAGTGGCCAAAGGTTCGAGTCTTCCTGAACGCGATAGGATTGCTACTTGGCGTTTATCGTTTGAACTGGAGTTGTGACTTTTCAACCATTCACGGGCAGTTTCGATGAGAACATGTGATTACCAGAATGAGATTTTCACTCCGCAGCGGAGTGCGCGCTCATATGAAACTTCCTGGCAGATTAAAACTGTGTGCCCGAACGAGACTCGAACTCGGGACCTTTGCCTTTCGCGGGCAAGTGCTCTACCATCTGAGCTACCGAAGCACGACTCACGCCCGGAACTCACAGCTTTACTTCTGCCAGTATCTCGTCTCCTACCTTCCAAACTTTACAGAAGCTCTACTGCGAACCTTGGAGAACTAGCACTCCTGGAAAAAAGGATATTGTGGAGACATGGCTTAGCCACAGCCAGGGCGATGTTTCATATCGGCGCACACTCCTCTGCAGAGTGAAAATCTCATTCCGGAAACATCCCCCGGGCTGTGGCTAAGCCATGTCTCCGCAGTACCCTTTCTTTCAGGAGAGCTAGTTCTGCAAGGTTCGCAGGAGAGCTTCTGTAAAGTATGGAAGGTAGGAGACGAGATACTGGCAGAAGTATAGCTGTGAGTACCTGGCGTGAGTCGTGCTTCGGTGGCTCAGATGGTAGAGCACTTGCCCGCGAAAGGCAAAGGTCCCGAGTTCGAGTCTCGGTCGGGCACACAGTTTTAATCTGCCAGGAAGTTTCATGTGATTACCATTTTCGGCCGTTATGAGCTATATTCACATACGTTTAGCATGCGACAATGTATTAGTTAATTTCGTCGCTTTGTGTTTCTGCCTTAACTTTAAAGTAATACAGTGGTCAAAATAAAGGTTGCATATTACCGAAGCTTCAATACTGAACGTTGTGATCCAGAAATACGATATGATATCAATACATTGTTTGTAATGTAATTTTGTCGTTAAAAGTAATTGCTTCTACCGTGATGCGGCAGTATGTGCAGTCTATGGCAACCGTGACACCCGCAAACATTACAGCACCTGTGCTGTGTGTCGTTACCGGGGTTTTAGTGCCTCGGGATGGTTCGCACAACATCAGCGCGTCCGCAGCTCGTGGTCTCGAGGTCGCGTTCTGGCTTCCCGAGCACGGGGTGGTGGGTTCGATCCCCAGCGGGGTAAGGAATTTTCACCTGCCTCAAGATTATTGGGTGTTTGTGTTGTCCTCATCGTTTCATCATGATTCATAACAGTGGTGGAGACTGAACTGAGCAAAGGTTGGGAATTTGTACGGGCGCTGATAACGCAGTTGAGCGACCCACAAACCAAACATCATTATCAACAACAACAGTAACGCCTATATAGTCATTCGAAAAGTGCAGGGAACGAGATAGTGAACGTCACTTTGTGTCATAGTGATGCCTCTAGGACCTGGAACAAGCGCTAGTTGAGGATCGTTAAAGAAGTGTCTGCAGAAGATAAACAACAGGTATGCAGGACCGATATCTGTACATAACAGCAAGCACAAACCGTCAACACAGTGGTACTTGTATGTGGCGACAGTTACAAACAGCTACGTGAGCGCAAATGTCAACAGAACCGATACGAAATAGGCTCTATGAGCAGGGATTATGCCCCAGAAGACCTGTCAAAACTCTTCTTCTGAACCTGGATTGGGGAGGGGCTCGTGTCGCATGCACACGAAACGACACTTTGTGGAGTTGGTAGCAGTGGCAAACAACGTTCGTTTCGGGTGGAACACGGACCAGTTTCCACTCTGACAATACTATAGTTGTGTGTGGAGGCAAAGAGGACAACAGTTGCAGCTTAACTGTACCGTAGCCCGTCACCGTTATCAAGGAGGTTCAGCCATGTTTTGAGGTGGAATCACACGTGGCAGCAGCACACCTCTTGTGCCACTACATGGGACGATGACAAGTGTGAAGTCACGGGACTACGTACTTGCACGCATGGAAGCTCCATTTGGTGAAAATATTTGAGTGGGGATGGAAGACAACGCAATGCCTCAATCGTCACAATCTTGCGGACACCTACCTAGTGGGTCATACAATCAGCGGATGGAATGGACACCATAGTCTACAGACCTCAGATACATTTAGAATGCGTGGTGCATGCTAAAATGTGTGGTTGGCAGACGTCCTGTTCCAGCAGAGACCTTACAGGACATCACAGAGGTCACTGTGAAGAACGGGGGCAATGTCCCACAGGCTCATCTGGACAATATGGGAAGGAGTCCGCCTAGCCACATTGAGAAGTACGAGTAGCTCCAATCATGAGGAGAACCAACTGGTTCACAAACAGTGTGTTATGCCAGATGACAGTGACAAGAAACTGTAGTGTTTGCTGGGGAATCTTTTGCAAGGCCGACCGAAATGGCCGAGCGGTTCTAGGCGCTTCCGTCTAGGTTCGAATCCTGCCTCGGGCATGGATGTGTGTGATGTCCTTAGGTTAGTTAGGTTTAAGTAGTTCTAAGTTCTAGGGGACTGATGACCTGCGATGTTAAGTCCCATAGTGCTCAGAGCCATTTGAACATTTTGCAAGGCTTTGTTTTTGCTTCTCGTTCGTATTTATCAAGTGGAAATGTGTTTATCATCTGTATTTTTATTTTTTTAGGACTGTACCTTCAGCACAAAGGCAATTTTGTTATTATATCCAGTATTGGGAATGAAGTAAATTGCAAAGTATTTTAACTCAAGAACGAATAAGCACTCTCGGTTGCAAAATGGTTTTCTCTTTAATTTGTGACGCGTTTCACTCACAGGAGCGTCAACAGACATCGGGTAAAAACACACGGGGACCACTGGTAAGTGTACAGAAGAACCTGCAATCAACAAAATTGGCATATCATCCAATAATTTTAACTGGAAACTTTCACGCTGCTCCCATTATTAAGCAATCAGCATTGGCACTTTGAGGTTTCGTTTTGTGCTCGTTGAAGAAACTGTCGTAAAATGTTAACTCCGTCCATACGTCTCAGTGGGCCTTTCCGCATTGACCGACCGCCGCCTCATCCTCTGCCAATGGCTTCAGTGGATGCACTGTGGAGGGGCATAGGACCAGCGCGCCGCTCTCTCGGCCGCTGTTGGTCCTCGTGACCAGCAGCCACCGCTGCTTCATCACGTGGATCCTCAGCTGGCATCAGGAGAGTGACTGCACACCGTTCCAGTCCTCTCACCAAGGATAAATCTCTGGCAGTACCGGGAATCGAACCCGATTCGTCTGCATTGCAGTCTTAACTCTGTCCACTCAACTACGGAGGCAGGTGAGCCGTCGTACCGGAGATTAATTCGAAATGTGGCGCCAGAAGCCTCACATTTCTGCAATTTTAAATTACAGTTTATCTAGCTTCAGATGATCAGTTTCAGGAATGTAACACTCCTTCACAGTCGACGAGCCATAGCGAATTATAGTGATAATATTTCTCCATCGACCTCTTGGAAAGTAGTCACACAGTTCGTTTTATTACTGTGAATAATACCGGGTGCTTATACTAAAGTGACGGCGTTCAGAATGCTGCAGTGTCAGCTATATACAGGGTGGTCCATTGATCGTGACCGGGCCAAATATCTCACGAAATTAGCGTCAAACGAAAAAACTACAAAGAACGAAACTCGTCTAGCTTGAACGGGGAAACCAGATGGCGCTATGGTTGGCTCGCTAGATGGCGCTACCATAGCACAAACGGATATCAACTGCGTTTTTTTAAATAGGAACCCCCACTTTTCATTACATATTCGTGTAGAACGTAAAGAAACATGAATGTTTTAGTTGGACCACTTTTTTCGCTTTGTGATAGATGCCGCTGTAATAGTCACAAGCATATGGCTCACAATTTTAGACGAACAGTTGCTAACAGGTAGGATTTTTAAATTAAAATACAGAACATAGGTACGTTTGAACAGTTTATTTCGGTTGTTCCAATGTGAGACATGTACCTTCGTGAACTTATCATTTCTGGGAACGCTTGCTATTACAGCGTGATTACCTGTAAATACCGCATTAATGCAATAAATGCTCAAAATGATGTCTGTCAACCTCAATGCATTTGGCAATACGTGTTACGACATTCCTCTCAACAGCGAGTAGTTCGCCTTCCGTAATGTTCGCACATGCATTGACAATGCGCTGCCGCATGTTGTCAGGCGTTGCCGGTGAATCACGATAGCATATATCCTTCAACTTTCCCCACAGAAAGAAATCCGGGGACGTCAGATTCGGTGAACGTGCGGGCCATGGTATGGTGCTTCGACGACCAATCCACCTGTCACGAAATGTGCTATTCAATACCGCTTTAACCGCACACGAGCTATGTGCCGGACATCCATCATGTTGGAAGTACATCGCCATTCTGTCATGCAGTGAAACATCTTGTAGTAACATCGGTAGAACATTACGTAGGAAATCAGCATACGTTGCACCATTTACATTGCCATCGATAAAATGAGGGCCAATTATCCTTCCTCCCATAATGCCGCACCATACATTCACCCGCCAACGTCGCTGATGTTCCACTTGTCGCAGCCATCGTGGATTTTCCGTTGCCCACTAGTGCATATTATGCCGCTTTACGTTACCGCTGTTGGTGAATGACGCTTCGTCGCTAAATAGAACGCGTCCCGTAATTTCTTCTGTGCCCAGTGGCAGAACTGTACACGACGTTCAAAGTCGTCGCCATGCAATTCCTGGTACATAGAAATATGGCGCGGGTGCAGTCGATGTTGATGTAGCATTCTCAACACCGACGTTTTTGAGATTCCCGATTCTCGCGCGATTTGTCTGCTACTGATGTGCGGATTAGCCGCGACAGCAGCTAAAACACCTACTTGGGCATCATCATTTGTTGCAGGTCGTGGTTGACGTTTCACACGTGGCTCAACACTTCCTGTTTCCTTAAATAACGTAACTATCTGGCGAACGGTTCGGACACTTGGATGATGTCGTCCAGGATACCGAGCAGCACACACAGCACACGCCCGTTGGGCCTTTTGATCACAACAGCCATTCATCAACACGATATCGACCTTCCCGCAATTGGTAAATGGTCTGTTTTAACAGGGGTAATGTATAACGAAGCAAATACCGTCCGCACTGGCGGAATGTTACGTGATACCACTTACTTACACGTTTGTGACTATTACAGCGCCATCTGTAACAAACCGAAAAAAGTGGTCCAACTAAAATATTCATATTTCTTTACGTACTATACTAGTATGTAATAAAAAATCGAGGTTACCATTTTTAAAAAAACGCTGTTGATATCCGTTTGACCTATGGCAGTGCCACGTAGCCTGCCAACTACAGCGCTATCTGGTTTCCCCCTTCAAGCTAGGCGAGTTTCGTTCTTTGTAGTTTTTTCGTTTGATGGTTATTTCGTGAGATAGTTCAAAGTCACTATATATTGAACTTTCGGATCAGCTAAATAATTTATCTACGAAGGTAGATGATAATCTGAATGACACAAAACCGGTAGTCTTTAATGACACAGAAGAGAGCGAACAAATTAGGAAACTGAAACAAAATCTGAATCAAATTGATACGCAACATCAAAGAGAAATCCGGGAAGTACAAGATCAGCTGACACAGGTAATACAAGAATTACGTATTTCAGAGGACACTCGTGCTCCAATACAGGAAGAGGGACATAGAAATACGGAACAGCCACAAATTAATAACACAGGGCACTTTGGAAATTATGAAAGAAATTGGCAAGGTACACCGAATTTTGAGATGGAACCGCCGAAACGACGTAACAATGACTGACATGCGACTCGCCGACATGATGATTTTGATTATAAGCTGTTCATTACTACACGTAAATTCAAAACGTTTAAGAACTCTGCCAACGACATTCATCCACAAGCGTGGCTCCATCAATTCTCTCATTGTTTTCCTCCCAACTGGTCATTGGAGCACAGGTTAGAATTTATGTGTGGCTACTTAGAGAATGAACCAGCTGTAAGAATGCGATCGGTCATTCACGATTGTCACAGTGAAGGAGAATTTTACCACGCGTTCTTCTCAGCGTATTGGTCTCAAGCTACACAAGACCGAGTAAAACATAGCATCATGATGATGAAACACTTTGAACAACCTGAATTTTCCAGTCTTGTCAAATATTTTGAAGACATGATGCACAAGAATCAGTACTTGTCAAACCAATACAGCCCCTCAGAACTCATCCGCATTTGCTTAATCAAATTACCTGAACATTTACGGCATATTATTTTGGCAGGACGTTGCAAAGACGACACTGAATCTTTTCAGGGACTCTTACAAGAATTAGAAATTGACACAGACAGTCGCGGGATGCGAAAACAGGAAAATAATCACTACAGGTCACATCCGTCACAATTCCGTGACAACAGAAACAATAAATGGCCACGACAAGCCTATTCTTACAACGTAAGTTGTGACCAAAACAGACACCACGCATATGACAACCACTGGCAGAGTAATAGTTACAGGGAAAGATCACCTTTCCACAGTAATGACTATCACATAGACAATCAGAGAAACAGACAATATGGGAACCAAAACAATTATTATCAAGGGAGACAGAATAACTTTAGACGCAACGGTCCAGCGCGCAGTTACGACTTAGGGAGAAATTCTCCACCACGTGACAGACAAGAAAGAAACTATGTAAACTACTGACAAAACGACAGACGTAAATTTCATCAGAACTGGCGGGTTTCTAACAGAGCTGGGCCCTCTGGGCAACGTGAATTTGTAGAAGTTAGGTCTCCAAATCCCAATAACGACGCGCGCCAACAAAGAGACAATAGGCAATGACTCACACCGCTGGCAGCCACAATACGTACTTATGAAACTGAAGACGCAGCTGCCGTAGCTAGTAATTACGTAAAAATGGAAGACATTAGGGACATCTTACTCCAGGAATACGACGTAAAACTTAACAACATTGCACATCCTGTGATTTACATTACAGTAAATGACGTAAAATTTATGGCAGTACTTGACTCTGGCAGTCCCATTTCAGTAATTAGTGAAACAGCTTTTAGCAAATGCAACAAATCGAACGATTGTCCCACGCTTCCGTTATGTAAGATGAAATTACAAGGTGCAATCTTTGGAAAAAGTGTAGATGTACGCCAACAAACCAATTTATAATTCTTTTGCCAAAGCCACAGCTTTTCTATGAACTTTCTTATTGTTCCATTATTGACGACGGAAATTATACTGGGAGTAGACTTTTTGAATGAATACAAAGCAATTTTAAGCTTTCACGACGCTGAAATAAGTTTAGAGAAAGAAGGTAAGTCAATAGCTTTGAAATTTGAAGACTGGCTCTCAAACCATGATGAGGAAATTAATCGGCTTTACGTTCTGTTAGACAACAGTTCGGAATTTTCTACGGAACTAGACACTAACAATCACTCTGGAAGTACTGACAGGGATGGTATCGACGGCATATTTGAAACTAATGAGTTAATTCAGAATAAAATTCAAACAATTGAGAATTGTAATGACACTGATAGGCAGGACCTTTTTGAGATTTTACAAGCACATTCCACAGTTTTTACTCACAAAACAGGAACAATCAAGGGATTTCAATACCAATTTCGTGTTCGTGAGCATACTAAATTTTGTGTTAGACCATACGTAATTCCAGCACATTATAGGGACCGTGTTAGAACAGAAATACAATCTATGCTTGACGAGGGCATTATTGAGCCTGCAGTAAGCTCATACAACAATCCGTTACATGTTGTTGAGAACAAAAATGGATCGATCAGACTAGTCTTAGATTCGAGACAAATCAATACTATCATTATTCCTGAAACAGATAGGCCGCAGACGATGGAAGAACTTCTTCAAAATTTTAATGGTGTAAAAGTGTTGTCTTCCATTGATCTCAGATCCAGCTTTTATCAGATCGAACTTCATCCTGAATGCAGAAAATATACAGCTTTCCTTTCTTTCGGCGTTTGTTATCAGTTTCGGAAACTTCCTTTTGGTTTGAACATTTCTTCGGCAGCATTCATTCGCGGGTTAAATTCCATATTACCTGAGTTCTTAAAACGTCACATCACCTTATATGTGGACGATATTCTAATAGCAGAAGCTTCATGGGAACAACATAACCGCATCCTCAACAGTTTGTTACGTATTTTTGCAGAATCTGGAATTACAGTTAACTTGGAAAAGTCTGAATTCGGTAGGTCAAAGGTGAAGTTTTTGGGACATATTATTTCTTCTGAAGGCATTCAGCCGGATCCTGAAAAGTTAGAAGCAATCAGAGCCATTCCAGTTCCATCCACAAAAAGACAAGTCCGCAGTTTTCTAGGTCTCGTAAATTTTTACCATCGTTTTCTGAATATGCAAATTCTAGTTACACCAAAACTTTGTTCTCTCACTGGAAAAAATACTATTTGGAACTGGGACGAACAAGCACAGTTGGAATTCAATTCTTTGAAAGAAGCGTTACTTCACGCGCCAATACTAGCTCATCCAGATCTGTCACAAGATTTCTGCCTTAGCACGGATTCTTCTAAAGTCGGTCTTGGTGCCCACTTATTTCAAGAAGCCATAGAAGATGACATTACTGTTCAGAAAACTATTGCTTTTGCTAGCCGAGTGCTAACAAAGTCTGAAAAAAATTATTCCGTTACTGAATTAGAAGCTTTAGCTATCGTTTGGGCGTTTAACAAATTCCGTTTCTTTCTTTCTGGTAAGCACGTTAAAGTATACAGTGATCATCGTGCATTACAATTTCTTATGTCTTCAAAATTAAATCATGACAGGTTAAAACGTTGGGCGTTGTTTCTGCAAGAATTCCGCTTCACAATAGTCTACATTCCCGGCAAGGAGAACATTGTTGCGGACGCACTGTCACGCGCACCGGCTGGACTTGAGAAAAGTAACACAGAAGGCAACATTGAGAAAAATTTCAGTATTCTTTACATTCAGAAAGTCGCCTTTGAAAACTTCATCACCACATCTTTAAAGGACATTGCTCATGAACAAGATAAAGATCCGATTTGGAAAGACATCAAAAGTAAATGGCATGAAAAGACACACACTCAGATTCGGCATTATTACCTGGTTAGAAACAACATACTCTTCAAACGCTGCACTGTTGATGACAAGCTATGGGTACTTTGCATTCCAGACGATTTTGTTAATAAGCTCATTTAGTACATTCATTTCAGCTACGCAAATTTTGGCCCACGAAAATGTTATCATATTCTTCGAACGACTTGTTATTTTAATAATATGGAAAAGCGAATTCGAAGAGTCTTGTCTATTTGTAAACTTTGTCAAAAGGCGAAACCATCTACTATCTCACATCGTGCTCCGTTGTTTCCTATTATTCCTTCTAAATTAAAAGAATTTGCTGCTGTTGATCTCTTGGGACCCCTTGTCAGAACATCGAATGGATTTTCGTACGTTCTAGTCGCTGTTGAACTTACTTCAAAATTTGTTTCTTTCACTCCGTTACGTAAAGCCACTGGACGGTCTGTATCCAACGCCTTTGTTAAAAATTTCTTACGTGAAATTGGCCACGATGCTAAAGTCATTTCAGATAACGGACCGCAATTCAGATCTTCTGTTTGGTCCCGCATGCTTCAGAATCATAAAATCAAACCTGTTTTTATTTCATTGTACTCACCACATTGTAACCCGTCTGAACGGATTATGAAAGAAATCAATAAGCTTTGCAGACTTTATTGTCACAGAAAGCATCAGCATTGGGACAGATATTTACACTTATTTCAAAACGTGCTGAATGAAATGCTTCATGACTCCACTGCTTTACCACCTACTCTTGTACTGAAGAATGTAGAACCTCCGAACAGAATCAGAGAGCTTTTACCTTTCCCGAATACACGTAAACTTCGACACAAAGACATAATTGATTTGGCTCTTAAAAATATAAAACCTGCAGCAGACAAAAGGAGAAAACTACACGGGAAAGCAAATGCAAAGAAATTATGTATTGGTCAGAAAGTTCTCATTAAAGCTCACTCATTGTCACATAAGAAGAAACACTTGAGTCACAAATTCTTTCTAGTTTACAATGGACCTTACAGAATCCGACGTATACCACATGATAATTGCGTTGAAGTTGAAACTCTGCGTACTAGGAAGAGTAAAGGTTTACACCACATTTCACATGTAAAACCATTTATTAACAGATAATCTGCTTTTTAACTTAGTCTTTGCAATTTTCACTTCACGCTACTTGTACAATTTGTCACACTGAGAAACTGTTAACATGCAACAATGTTTGAAGTTAAATATCCAGTCAAGATCCAAGAGAACTTATTTAAACAGAAATTACGAATGCATTGTTGTTGCGAACAGACGACACAGTGTTATTGTGTGTGTACATTCTTGCTTGTTAGTTGCACGATTACGTAACGACTATAAGGCTCACATACTTATAACATTTACCAGTACTGCTAATGAGATTCTAATGCACCATTTTGGTTTACTTGAAAATACATTACGGATTTAAAGTACTTTCTGTGAGATACCAGATGAGACAATGGTTAGTTTATGTGACAGCTACACGATTTTATCACGACGCTACTGATGAGTGACAATTTACAATGTTGCTTTTGCGGTGTTTCTGTTTTATATCTGCACAGTTTTTCTGAATTCTTCTGGAAAGTAAAACATGGTTTAGTAGTAACTTTTGTGGTGTAGCTACAATGAGACAGCCTTTTCCGTCGCACAACAATACGTTACAGCACAGTAATTTCTTCATCACAACAATAAGCGTAATAACTAAGAAATCTATACGCAAAGCATTTCACTTAAGTACATTGACTTCTGCAGAACTTAGCTTTTGGAGGACGATAACTACGACACTTCCACAGAGATTAGCTTACAGCAAGACGCATATTTAGCGCTACAGGACACGTATTTGAGTGATTAATTTTGTACTTAAAACATTTATTTTTACAGATTTTTGAATTACAAAGAAAGTTTTCCGTGATACATTTCATTCCATTGCTGTAATCTGTAACACCAAAGGGTATAATTACATTAAACCTCAGGGGGGTACACGCCTACTTCGCGTACCATGTGTTTGGCAAGCACAAGGAGCCCTAGCTAATATGGTATTTGCTTATACAATTTAACACATCGGTACCATATTTCTCTAACACATAAATTACACAGCTATCTGATCATTTAACAGAGAGATAAACATCTTTTTACTGCGTCAGTGACACATGTTTACGCAATTACATAGTTGGATTACTTCACACTTAAAAAATTGTATTTTGTCTGTACTTTGTGCACTGTTCATATTTTTTTGGAACCATTGTGATACTATGAGAGCTTTGAATGATGTATTTGGTATGAGATCATGATTTTTAAAGTACGTTTGAGGTAGATGACACTACTGAAATGAGCAGAAAATTTTCTTTAGGTTTTGAAACTATTGCAGAAAGCTACGACGTTTTTGAGATTTGACTGAGGTGTTATGGTGTTATTTTTACGACGAC
Organism: Schistocerca cancellata; assembly: GCF_023864275.1. Lineage (NCBI taxonomy): Eukaryota > Metazoa > Arthropoda > Insecta > Orthoptera > Acrididae > Schistocerca > Schistocerca cancellata. The sequence continues at coordinate 613,572,697 of NC_064633.1, read as the reverse complement.
GATGTGTATTATGCTGTTGAGGTATGTTTATGTCAATAAGATGATGCTACCATATATGAGGAATGTGATTACGTGTTTATATGTATATGAATAATGAAAGAAGTTAAGGACTCTTGCCTTGTGAAAAAGGATGTTGGAAACCGAGAATCGTACTTTAAGAGTTATGAAATGTGTGTGTAGATGCGTGAATGTATCACAATGCCGGCGAAAATTTTTTTGACACTGTTATATTCATAAGATTTGGTTTCTACACATTTGCAACGCAAATTCTCGACCCGTGAAATTTTGTATATGAGACTGTCTCTGTAGCGGAAAAATGTCGTAAATATTTCCATAAGAATGTTAAGTGACCACCTGCACGTGCGTCGTCGGCACACAGCTGTGTCAGACACCTGGAGAACAAGCCATTAGGGTGTGCCTTTCCGGAAGCACAGGCAGAAAAAAAAAGAGGCCTATACCACCGCTAATGACATTCGTTTCTAGAAAGCATCGCAAAAACGACTTGGTCGAAATTAAAAACATATGATAACACTGTGGAGCTCTTAATTTATGGCATTTACTGAAATGCCTAATAAAATGACAAGAAATATTTTTACATCTGCACACCTGATTATGACAAGCGTCTTTCTATGAGAGTTGAGAGAATTTCTACTAACTTATGAAATGTCACATGACTACTGAATGATATTTTTATGCTTTGCTTTTCATAGTTGCTTATTTCATTTGATATCTGGTTTCCAGCTGTGGTGCAGCATTGCTTTTATAAAATAAAATGCATTTGCTAATGTGAACACTTTCTGTCAACAGATCTATTAAATAATTATTTTATGATCCACATTCTTTAATAAAGGAGCACTTGGAAAGGAAAGAACAATAAGAAGGAACTAGAAACAGTAACACATAATTTTCTTTTCAAGTACATGGTAATATTTTTTTTACAATAAGTTGTTGTGGTGCACCACTTTAATTACATAGACATTAAGATGTGAATAGACATTTCCCTTGTCTGCATTGTTGTTTTTACTGTAATATTTTTTCTGCTTGAGCTATGTCATGTTTAGGTATAAGTTGCTGCTGTTTGCCAGGCATAGTGTTATTGAATTTAACTTTGTATTACTCTGTTAAGCTTTTCTTGTTGCTGCACATTGGCTCATATTAGTTGTAATTTTGCATTTTTTCTGTTAATTTAGATTTACTGCTGCTTGCTTTGCAAATTGGCATTTTTTGTCATTGCTGTTTGTGTTGATTTGTTGTATGCTGCTGCATTGCCTCGTCCCTTAGTTTATCATCTGAGCTCAGTAGATTTAAGTTAGCTTAAGAGGGGTAGACTATATAAGAAACTAACTATGATGAATTTATAAGAAATGCATTGAGAAGCTATCAGAAAATGGTCTGGCAAAAAAAAAAGGATACTGTACAGTGGAGAAAAACTATTTTTGACAGAGGATGTGAACAGAATATAGAAAGCAGGCTTAGATAGGACTTTTTGGGAACAAAGATGAACGAAGGGAGATCTCCATGCAAAATACTGCAGTAAAACAAACCCTGTCCTTTCCTTTTGTGTCATCCCTCTATATGTTTGTGTGCCCTTGTGTATTTGTGTTTTTCCTGTCTTTATGTGTTTAGCTGATGAGAGCTATGTTGTAGAATTTTTCTAATACTCTGTTATTTACTTTGTAAAGATGCTTAGACATTATTTATTCTGTTTTGTTTTAATGCTCATGTGTGAAGTTGATGTTTCGCAAGTTATTCTGATCTTTTATGTATTTACTTATGTCATAATTCTTGTAACACTGATGTATATGTTTATTTCTATTGTTTTGTAGAGCCTATATTACTACAAATGTTATCTGTATTGTTATGTTTTTAATGATGTATTTTGTACCTTTGTAATTGTATTCTTACGTCATAAAATTGTAATTGACACCAGTTCATCATATTATTAACTTGTAAGCATTCATTTCACTGCACACTTTTCTGTTGGTCATACTATATGGACACTATGTGAGAAGTTGGGACTGTTAGTGTTTGCACGTGTGTTACTAATTCAGCAAGGGACTGGATAACAGCATTGCTGGTTCTAAGGACAATTCCAAAAACTTTGTGAGTGCACAAGTGGTGGTTATGGACTTGCTCTATTATCCGCAAGACTCTTCAATGGTGATTGTGCACCTGCACAGTCGCAGCAGATGGCTGCTGGCCATCTCTACAAGGACTACAGTGGGTCTGCATCTCTGGTGGCCCACCAATACCACAATCTCTACCAGGACTACAGTGGATCTGCTCTGTGATGACCTACCTACCAATATTCGTCAGAACTTCGAATGACTCTGCTGTGGGTTTGCTCTGTTGTGGCTCATTACCTGTCAGCACGTCAAGAGTCAGCACTGTCAATCTGTTGGAAGGACAACACTACTTCTTCAAGACTGCATGGACATCCACTACTTCCGTGTGCATTGTCTTTTACTGCTCAGACTTTGATAAAAGAAACGGCAGTTTTACTGTGGTGAATGATCAGGACTGTCTTTATGGACTGTGAGAAAATTTTAGCTTTTGACCAACATTGTATTAATCAGTGTGTGCATTTGATATCTTTCTTACTGTAATAATAATAAAAAAAATTTCAAATCTGTATTGGCCACAGGCCAAAAAAATTTGTAAAATTTTTTGTGGGGAGCATGGGGGCTATGTAAGTAGGCTGTTTATGTTTTCTTTATGTAAGTTTGCTGTTTATGTTTTCTTATTGGCAACGTTACGTAGGGCTCTGTATGAAAATCACTGGCTGTGCTGTGTGCAGTCTGTGGCTAGTTTGCATTGTTGTCTGCCATTGTAGAGCGGCAGCTGGATGTGAACAGCGCGTAGCGTTGCGCAGTTAGAGGTGAGCCGCCAGCAGTGGTGGATGTGAGGAGAGAGATGGCGGAGTTTTGAAATTACATATATTATGACTTGTGATGATATTAAGGTAAATACATTGTTTGTTCTCTATTAATATCTTTCATTTGCTAACTATCCCTATCAGTAGTTAGTGCCTTCCGTAGTTTGAATCTTTTATTTAGCTGCCAGTAGTGGCGCTCGCTGTATTGCAGTAGTTTGAGTAACGAAGATTTTTGTGAGGTAAGTGATTTCTGAAAGGTATAGTTTAATGTTACTCAGGGCCATTCTTTTGCAGGGATCTTTGATAGTCAGATTGCATTGCGCTAAAAATATTGTGTGTCAGTTTAAGCACAGTCATGTATAATTGTTCTAAGGGGACGTTTCAAATTATGCGCCGCATTTTCCACTGATAGCCCTACGAGACTCAGAACGTGCACCAAATGAAGCCCCAAGATAGGCCACAACGCCATGACTTTGCACTTGGCTTTTTGGCACGCTTGAAAATGGATGCCATGTGCCAGGGTAATATTCTTTGGGCGGACGAGGTACATTTCATTCTGCACGGTGACGTGAATGCGTAGAGCTGCCGTATATGGGGTATACTCTGCCACATGTTATGCACGATTGTCATGTGGCTTATGTGACTGTGTAATGTGGTTTCACAATCTCCTTCATTCCCGGTTCGTTTTTCTTCGAGGAAATGACACCTAGCCGGCGTTAGGTGTACTGTGATATCTGCACGTTATGAGAACCTCCTTGTGCAGCATGTGATTCCAGTTTTTCAAGAACGAAACTGCTTTCAGACCACTATTTTCACGGAAGACGTGGCGGCAGAACATGTCGCTTACTAGATGGAAGATTTGCTTCGGGAAACCTTCGCTAACCACTGCATGGTATCTGGGCAGTTTCAAGACGTGTGGCTTTCCAGATACCCCCACCTAAATCCATGTCATTTCTCGTTGTGGAGATTTCTGAAAAACCATATCTATGAAGTATGTGTCCGGACGCTTTATTGATGTGAACAATAGCATTTGACGACATATCGTTCTGATTTCACCGAATATATGAGCAACTTGTAACCTCCCTCTTAGTAATCGGCCTATCCTGCTTGCGATATCAAATATGACCGCGAATCGCGTGTATGCCTAATGGATTTTTTCTGATTCGATAAGGCTACCTTCTACGAAGAAGTGATACCGATAACTAGAAGGAAAGTGTACAACCGATCCTTCTGATGAAAAGTCTACTATAAATAAAGAGCAATTAAACAGAACAGGGCTATAATTTGGAAAATGAAAGTTATTTTGTGCATTCACTCGCGAAAACACTGGACAGAAAAGGGGTACCACTGATCATGAAACCAAAAGTTACACTAATGAACGAAAAGGAAGTAATTAACGGTCCCCAGCCCACTAGGGCAATTTACATCCAAAATCCTGTACAAGATGATGGGAAAGAAAAACATGTATTATTAAACACCGACGTGGCAACTAAAGGTTGCCACGGTTATTTTTTTTTACACTAATTTTAAGTGAGTATGTAATGATACAGAAAACTAAAAAGTCACTCTTACGCTCAGCATAACGTCATCAAAGAAATTCAGAAAAAAGCAAGCACTTTTTACTTTTCCATTACTTATTTGGCAAATTGGATTTCATATTATTGTCTGTACTACTGAGCCTTTTTTACTGACTTGAACAGAATTAAATACTAGAATGCGTACCAAACCGAACAGCCATGTGCTCCAAGCCATGTGTCAAATAAATAAAACTTCCGCACTCTTAATTTGTGAATTTCTTTAGATTTGGATTTTTTTCCAGTGATTGATTCTCAAACTTGAAAAATGAAATTGCTTTACTTTAGTCATATACTGAAGCCTCTATTGTACAACAGTTAATTGAGAGTAGACTGAGGCTAAAATTCTTAAAAGAGAAATTATTCTTTAATAACCTGGCTGTAACTATTCAATTTGTTTCTTACGACACTCGGTTAGTATATTAGGAAAAACAGGAACAAGGACGCTGCTTGGTAACAATGTCTGGGGCAAAGAGGACACAGTCGCCCTGAGTTTAACTGATTATCATTTAAATAAATCTTACCAATCAAATCACGTTCAGTTGTGCTGCTGGGTTAGCCGTTAATACTTTCTACCAATGAACAGTCTTGAACAGTCTTACTTCAATGCTGTGCATACGACGAAACTCGGAGCCGACGACGAAACTGTTGCTGGAACTGCTGCTGTTTTATTTGAAGACTGTAGCATATTGTGGAGCCATGGCCAATTATAGGAACGGGCAATCGTAATTAATACAGCCACTTCCGCCCGTCCACTGTCCGTACTCCTGCTCTAGGCATCCGACCGGTGCGCCTACATGATGCCGCCGAAAATGGTACTCTCTGCTGCGAGAGCGTTAGCACCACACTTCCGCACTCTACAAGCGCTGGAACCCGTCTCTCGCTCTCTCCACGAGCTCTGCGCGACAACGCCCTACTGAAAGATTTTACAACGCACAAGCAGTGCTACTATCGTTGCTAGTCGATGCAAATAACAATTCCTTTCGCTTTCTCCCAGAGCTTATAAGTTTCACAGTAAAACACACAAATACATATAACGTCAACAGACTTCTACCTAAATGTACACATACAGTGAAGCAGTGTCCTTACATATTAAAAGAAAGCATTTAAATTACAAATTTTTACATACAATTCAGAAAAAAGTTATATATAGGTAGCAGGTGCCATGCATCCTGCATTTTCGGTGTTACAAACTGTCGAACTAGCTGTGTTGTAGATGCAGCATGTTGCTGAGACCATATCGAACAAATCTTGTAATTCGTAACCTGTGACCTTATGCTAATAAACGTGCCAGAACCAATGTTGTCAAATGTTTGATTGTCCCTTCCTTATTCCTGACTGCTTAGAGTGTCATATTTTCACCTGCTGGCAGAAACTTAAATCATTAGTTTTTCAGCATACTCCGTGAATGCACAGATTAATGAACATATAGGGTGACAATTATTGAGCTATACTAAAAAAGATAAAACGGTTACAAACTACGGCATGCGCACACTTTACCTAGGATTTAGGTTATGACATGTTCGATATGTCTGCCATCATTGGTGATCATGTGGCACAGACGAATAGCGAAATTCAGAATGAACCGCTGAAGTGTCGGAACATCGACACTATCGATGACCTCCTGAATGACTGTTTTCAGCTCAGCAGTGGTTTCGGGTTTATTGCTGTACATTGTCTGTAATGTTATCCCACAAATAGGACCCTCATATGTTCAGATCCGGAGAATGTGGCGGCCATTCGAGTCCCATACCAGTGGCCTCTGGGTACCCCGAAGCCAGAATGCGGTTCCCAGAGTGCTGCTCCAGGACGCCAGACACACTCATTCTTCGATGGGGTCAAGCTCCGTCTTGCATGACCCACGTCTTGTCAAAATCAGGGTCACTTTGAATAATGGTGATGAAATCACGTTTGCAAAACCTTCACGTACCGTGCCATCTAGGAATATCGCACCGATTATTCCTTGACTGGACATTGCACGCCACACAGTCACCTATTGAGGATGAAGAGACTTCTCGTTCTCGATCACGAAATGCGGATTCTCAGTTCCCCAAATGCTCCAATTTTGCTTATTTACAAATCCATACAAATGAAAGTGGGCTTCGTCGCTAAACCAAACCATCAATGCGTATACTAATTCCCACCATCCCCGCTGCCAACTGTGCACTTCCAACGTCCTAACGCAAACCGTTCAGAAGTTATGACGATTTTGTTTCATATAATTCAATAATTGTCACATGTACCTACGATGTTTCAGCATCCTACCCGTATTGCAGCACTCTTAACACCGACAGTTTAATTATAACCACCGGGTACTTACTTTCACACGTCGACACTTTGTATTCTCTATGCGAGAGATACAGTGGATGCTGCAGAATTATCAGTCTTCCATCAATATCAACTCCATATACAGGGTGTTTCAAAAATGATCGCTATATTTGAAACGGTAATAAAAACTAAACGAGCAGCGATAGAAATACACCGTTTGTTGCAATATGCTTGGGACAACAGTACATTTTCAGGCAGACAAACTTTCGAAATTACAGTAGTTACAATTGTCAACAACAGATGGCGCTGCGGTCTGGGAAACTCTATAGTACGATATTTTCCACATATCCACCATGCGTAGCAATAATATGGCGTAGTCTCTGAATGAAATTACCCGAAACCTTTGACAACGTGTCTGGCGCAATGGCTACACATGCAGATGAGATGTACTGCTTCAGCTGTTCAATTGTTTCTGGATTCTGGCGGTACACCTGGTCTTTCACGTGTCCCCACAGAAAGAAGTCACAGGGGTTCATGTCTGGCGAATAGGGAGGCCAATCCACGCCGCCTCCTGTATGTTTCGGATAGCCCAAAGCAATCACACGATCATCGAAATATTCATTCAGGAAATTAAAGACGTCGGCCGTGCGATGTGGCCGGGCACCATCTTGCATAAACCACGAGGTGTTCGCAGTGTCGTCTAAGGCAGTTTGTACCGCCACAAATTCACGAAGAATGTCCAGATAGCGTGATGCAGTAATCGTTTCGGATCTGAAAAATGGGCCAATGATTCCTTTGGAAGAAATGGAGGCCCATACCAGTACTTTTTGAGGATGCAGGGACGATGGGACTGCAACATGGGGCTTTTCGGTTCCCCATATGCGCCAGTTCTGTTTATTGACGAAGCCGTCCAGGTAAAAATAAGCTTCGTCAGTAAGCCAAATGCTGCCCACATGCATATCGCCGTCATCAATCCTGTGCACTATATCTTAGCGAATGTCTCTCGTGCAGCAATGGTAGCGGCGCTGAGGGGTTGCCGCGTTTGAATTTTGTACGGATAGAGGTGTAAACTCTGGCGCATGAGACGATACGTGGACGTTGGCGTCATTTGGACCGCAGCTGCAACACGGCGAACGGAAACCCGAGGCCGCTGTCGGATCACCTGCTGCACTAGCTGCGCGTTGCCCTCTGTGGTTGCCGTACGTGGTCACCCTACCTTTCCAGCACGTTCATCCGTCACGTTCCCAGTCTGTTGAAATTTTTCAAACAGATCCTTTATTGTATCGCTTTTCGGTCCTTTGGTTACATTAAACCTCCGTTGAAAACTTCGTCTTGTTGCAACAACACTGTGTTCTAGGCGGTGGAATTCCAACACCAGAAAAATCCTCTGTTCTAAGGAATAAACCATGTTGCCCACAGCACACTTGCACGTTGTGAACAGCACACGCTTACAGCAGAAAGACGACGTACAGAATGGCGCACCCACAGACTGCGTTGTCTTCTATATCTTTCACATCACTTGCAGCGCCATCTGTTGTTGAAAATTGTAACTACTGTAATTTCGAAAGTTTGTCCGCCTGAAAATGTACTGTTGTCCCAAGCATATTGCAACAAACGGTGTATTTCTATCGCTGCTCGTTTAGTTTTTATTGCCGTTTCAAATATACCGGTCATTTTTGAAACACCCTGTATTTGCCTAATAGAAATTCTTGGAAACCAGAAATCCTTGACCATATCATGCGTAATTCTTTCAGCAGCAGTTAGTGTAGGTTGGAGTCATGTGCGGCTTCAAGGTGCATGAGTGCCACGTCGATACGACTTCAGCGTACAACAATAACTGCGGCACTAGTAAAAAAAATCCATGGCGTGATAGGACCGCAGTTTGCTGCCCTACACACTGTGGGGTGTTGTAGGCACGCAATCGAGAGTCTGTTTCTAAGCCTGTTTACCTAGTAAACAGTGGTGACAGTACTAGCCTATTGCGTCTAATGACACGAAACCATCACGGATACAGAGAAATCGATCTTGTGAAACACAACTGGCTCTTTATTCACGCGAAGTAACAGGTGCATAACTCGCTATACCAGAAAACGTCTATTTTGTACTCCTATAAATTCGTTTTATATCTGACACTATCATGATTGTCATTATTATTCTTATTATTTTTAGCATTACTAGCAGCAGCAGCAGCAGCAATCTAAGTACTACCAGTACTAACCTTATTAGTTTATAGCTAGTATTATTTAGTCATATTGCAACGTAACCTTCTGCTACCGGTGGTATAGTTAAAGTCAAAACTCGACCTGGTAGGAAAATTACCGTCGCTTATCATGTCCTACAGCTCCTGCAAGCTACCCTCTGTAGTAATGGTTTAACAAATTCGTCTGGTCCACGAAATTACAGGCCCCTGGGAGTTACTGCTGGAGTGTAAACAATTTCTAGCAGCTGGGTTTAACCAACCGGTAGAAATTTGAGCGCAACGGATAAAGCAATATTTTTTTAGAACCACTACAGAAGGCACCTATGCAGGGCTTAATAGGCAGCATAGAGCTTTTATTTCCTTTCATTTGTAAACCCAGCAATCGACTGTGGTAGTAACTAGGGGTATAGATTAATTGATATTTATTCAGTACCGATGTCATTTCAGCAACTTGCCATGCGTCTTTTGGAATATACATCACAACTGCTCTCTCTAGTTAACATGATTCATTTTCGCCACATGATTATGGAAAGGGAGTAGGGAGCGCAGACCTGGCTTCAATGGAATTTCAAGCAGGCACACAGTTATACTTAAACCCATGCTTATTATGTTGAGTTACTATAGGTCATGGAGAACAAGTTCAGCAAAGACACTACAAGCGATCTCTGTCAGGGCGAAAGAGTATCTCCCTAAATATTTCAATTTTTATTGAAACATAAGCTAAAGAGGGGGTAGCAAGTGGTGCACTTGAGCATGTCTGCCAATTTTGGTATAATCTTGCGTTCAGATACAACACTACGATACTGAGCTGGGGGCAAGAACATTTACCATCATATGGGCAGAAAATTTCGTAAGTCTTTATTCCATCAATGGGCATTAAAATCTGAACTTTCCCAGATACAAGAGTTTAACCCGTATATTTTATGTAACGCGCAAAATTGTCAGCAAATCAAATAGTTATGGAAGGGGGGGGGGCACAAGAAACATTAACTAATTATCACATTAATACTATTCCACACACGTGGCAAAGTTGCGGCAGCCAACAGAAATGCAAAAATACAAACTCACAAGATTATTCCTTCCCTATCTTACGCTTACCCACTACCATATTGTTATCCACTCGTCTACTATAGATTTTCAGATCGAAACTGCACTTTACCAATGTGGCGGTTGCTCCAACTGACCACGTGGCTAGAAAGCAAGTACACAAAGAAAATATGAAAAAAAAATCGCCCAAAATATTACTGTAAAGGGCAGACCACAGGCCGATGGTGCATGGACTGACGAAGGCACAAACACGAAGTTCTTTCTGAAATTCGACTAAATTATGAAAATAAACACCCTTGTGGGGGTTTGGTGGTCATCTCACACCTGATTTCAACATTTGTACCTTATTAACGAACAGATTTGAAACTTTCTAATACCTTTGTTAACATCACCAAAACCGAGAGCTTCGTCTCCACATCTGTCCAGCGCCGCTACTCAGGAACAAGTGGACCTGCGGCCACATCAACTAACAGTTGTTCGTTCAAAAGGTAGTGGAGGGGACGGTTCGCCAACCTAACACAGGCAATACTCGTGCCTTCGCAACCTCTCTGACCTGACTTGCACACTATCTTTGCCAAACTTGTTCGCGTTTAGGGGTTGGTACTATCCTACCACAGAACCACTCTACTCATGCAATGCTACAACCTCTGACTAAAGGTTTCACCTACTTCACATAATTTCTCATTTATACTGTCAAGATTGCATAAGGGAAAGGATGCAGGGAAACGTGGCACACACGAAATAAAAATAATGAATAAATTAATAAAAGACCGCTTGGTCCATTCTCTCCTGCTCGTTGCCCACAGATTTATTTCTACAGAGTAAAAAACACTCTCGCTATAATTCTCCGGTACCGGAACTTATTGAAAAAAATATGGAATGGTATTCCGTTTCATTATTAGTCACTTTAAACACTCAAATCATTTTAATTGTATTTGTCAAACTAAACTGTTATTTCTTAGGAAACTGATGTAAATAGGTACTGTGTGTGTGAAGCCCTGGTCCAATGTAATCCTGATGCCTCCTCTAAATCACATGAAATTAAATAATTTATACAAACAATTTAAGATATACAGCCCTCTTATATTCTCTGCAGATGATGCTGACGTTTACCGTCTAGCTAACTCATCATAGTGTCAAAACGAATTAAAAAAGTATTTGTAGAAGATATCTGGATGGTAGGAAACGTGGCAATAGAGCTTGAACAATAAAATGTTTAAGGTCCTCCATACGACTGCTAAAAAATTTCGTTAAATTTCGGTTGTATGATGAATCACACAAATTTAAAAGTTGTTATTTCAACTAAATACCTAGAGTTTACTATTACTAACAGCCTACATCGGAAACATCACACGGAAAATATCGTGACGAAGGCCAAGAAAACATAACGTTTTATTGGCAGAACACTTAGATGAACCAAATCTGCTAAATAGATTGTCCACACTTCACTTGTCATTGTTCTTCTGGAGTATTGCTGCACTGTGTAGGATCTTTAGTAGATAGAATTGACGGAGGACATCGAAAAACTTCAGAGAACGACATATTATTTTGTATTATGTATGTCTACAGAGGGTCACGGATATCATAAATGAGTTGGGGTGGAAATCTTGAAAAGAAAGACTTTTTTATTGTAGCCAGATCTTTTCACCAAACTTTAATCACCAAGGAAATCGTAGCTACTGCAGTAATATTTAGGTGTTCTTTTTGCTATTCGAGAGAGGAACGAAAGTCCGAAAGTAACATAAACTCTCTGCCAAACGCTTCAGTTTGAATCGCAGAGTAATCGTGTAGATGCAGAAGTTGATCTGGGTGAAAAAATTTTATTCGGTACGTTTTTATTTTTCTTCCGTATTTTCGGCGAGCTGTTTAACAATAAAAGAGTATGCAAAGCAACGTATAAAGTTGTTGGCACCGATACGTGGTACTCCTAAAACTGAACTTGAGTCTCGATCGGAAGCACACTTTTTTTCCCTTAGTTTATTTGCTGTTCGCAGCGTAAAGTAATTTATTAGCATAAGCGGAATGTTATCATTTCATATTCTCTACTCAGCCGCTGTGGCCACTGTAAACATTTCGCAAACGCAGCACGGCGTTTGCTCGTCGTTTCATTAAAACCGCCGCAATAAAACCACAGCGCGAGCTCTTCCACCGGAGCTGTTGCGGAGGTAGAAAAACAGCGAGCAGGAAATCTGCACCTCCTGTCACGGCCAGTGATGTTGCACTTGTTCCCTACTTCCTCGATATCCACTTCACATTCACACAGTAATAGCGCTCTTCGAAAGTGAAACATTAACATCAGACGTTATTCTGACAAACTTTATTTGTCCCAGGCCACGTTGCCACTGATCTTGTCTCGACTTGCCTACACAGCCTGAATTAGATAACCGCTTTGTGGCTCCAACCAACCTTTGAACCCCTTGATTGTATTCTTCGTGACGTGAGCCTTTACAGAACAGTGAACATTAGTTCACGGAAAATGCTTTCTGACACACGTCCTCTCCCTCACGATGAGTGACTGCAGATGCACTGTCATGGGAAAGGGGGTGGGGGAGGGGTGTTATGTGGAGAAGACACAGTGAAAGTAAAATTTTGCCAACAGATACTAAGAAGTTTGGACCTTATAAAAAGTCAGTATGCATATCGAAATGATCTACTCAGCCTCTCTGTGACTATACTGACACCAAAACACAATGTGACAGGGAGAACTACAAAATACTTGATTTGCTCTTCTGAAACTGTTTGACCGCTAAGTACAATAAAACAGTTCTTCCCTTCAATCATCGCACGGATGTCGAAATGGCAGATAATGAGTATACATGAGCAAAACCATTCTTTTCATAGATCGTATCAGAACTTTTCATTACTGGCGTGAACTACATCATCTTCATGACTCAACACTCACCATTCACTCAGAAAAGTAAATAAAAGAAAGTCACTTTGCCGTTTTAATTCATGTCACTCTACTTGCATTTTTATATGATTTACTCCTATCTTTAAATATCACAGATAGAGAAGTAATAAGTTTGCGTTACATCCCTAGTAGTTTTGAGATTTAAATAGTCTACGTTTTATCTGCAGTAAAATTTAAAAATACTACAACCAAATCCTAAATATCTTTTATTGAGAAGGAAAACTCTAAAAGTAAGATTGATTTTTGTAAAGTTTTCATATTTCTACAAAATTGTTGAAGCTTTCGTGGCCACTTGTTGACAAATGGCCTATTGGCTTCTGTCCCGGGTTTTTTGGCCGACGTTCATCTAATGATTTTACTGACGTTTCGCCAGCTCTAGTGGCTGCCATTGTCAAAGCTTCACCGTCCATTGCCGGTGGTGAACTGGAGCCGAGCTCGCGGCCGCAGACTATATGTGCCTGGCGCGCCAACGTCCGAGGGCTTCTCCGCGGTCATTTCCGGTGCGGTTCTCCTCTTGCTACCTGCGACGGTCGTTCGCTGCAGTACGGGAAGCCAGGATCCGTTTACCTTAAGGCTTTCCTCTTTCTTGTTGAAACTGTTCGCGTGTTTTTGTATTTCTACAGCTTCTCTGAACAAGCGCGTTTGATAGTGCTTCTCCACAGCCAGAACTTCCGTGTCGGGGAATTTTATTACGTGGTCGGCCTCACTCAGTGCGTGCTCTGCCACGGCCGATTTCTCCACCTGCCCCAACCTGCAATGTCGCTTATGCTCTTTGATCCTGGTGTTAATGGATCGTCCAGTCATGCCGACATAAACTTTTCCGCATGTGCATGGTATACGGTATATTCCTGACATTGCAAGTGGGTCCCTTTCCTCCTTCGCCGATCTTTGGTCTTCCTTGTCGGTTTGAAAATCGTCTTTACGCCGTGCTTGCGCAATATACGGCCGATTCTGTCCGTCACTCTGGGAATATATGGCAGAAAGACCGTACCCGACATTTCTTTTTCTGATTCCTTACATCACCGAGTGTTTGGCTCTGTCACACTTCTAATATAATTTGTGGAGTACCCATTGCTCCTCAGAACACTTTCCAGATGTTGCATTTAGCGTCGGAGGCGCTGCGGCTCACATATTCGTCCTGCTCGCGTTACGAGCGTACTAATCATGCCATGTGGTGAAGAACAGCTCTGTGACTTCCCAAGACACTCGAACAGCCTCCACGCCAACATAAAATTAGCATGGAAGTAGAAAAGGACAAAAAACTGCCATTTCTAGATATGCTGATCACAAGGGATGGCGAAAACCTTGGACAAAGCGTGTATTGAAAACCGACACACACGGACCGATACCTGCACAAACTATCAAACCACCACCCGAGCCAGAAAAGAGTCATGATTAATAGTTAGCCGATTTAATTGACCACAAGAGTCCTACATCAAATTGTTTCTGCTCTTCTTCTACACCACTGTTGTACCTACATTGTAAACAGTTATCCTTTGAACTCATTATAAGGTGGCAAAGTGTTTTCTGCACTAATACTGTGTTCTGAAGAATTTATCTTTCTTCATTTTCTGTTCTTTTTATGGCTGAGAAAACCTGAAGACTTTGGTATGATACGCGAACCTTCACATGTGTATAGTCTATTGTGCGTTATTTTGCAGCTTGGGAAACGTTTCTGTTGCATCAGCCTACTGCAGAGTCCTCAATCTACCCACTAATGTCACCACAAAGACATATCGCATCAGAGCAGCTAACGTTCTTTCTTTCCAATTGACCAATCGCCCACTCCTAAATCAGTTCAGGAGCCCGTCTCTAATACTGAGATAAATGTTTGGAAAGTAGAAAATCAACTACAACCACTCAGTAATGGAAAGGGATTTTGACTGCATGAGATGCAGTATTGGCCACAGCTGACTAGAAACAGTTGATCATCATAAAATACCTTGGACTAACCATTTGGAGTGACCTAACGTGGAATGACAACATAAAACAAACTGTAGGACAGGTAAATGGCAGGCTGAGATTCATTCAATGAATCTTACAGAAATGTAATTCATCCACGAAATAAATGGCTTACAGTTACAAAACACTTGTTCGTCTATTTCTTGTGTATTTCATCAATCTGGGATCCTTTCCAGATTGGATTTATACCACCCATAGAGAAGACGCAACGAAAAGCTGTACGTTTCGTCACGTGATCCTTCAATAGGTGCGAGAATTTTACAGAAGTGTTCAATAAACTGCAGTGAAGACGCTACAAGAAATGCAGTGTCTATCACGGAGAGGCTGGTATGGGCCGATCAGAACTGTCTCATTTAATCTCACATTTCGACGCATTTTGCGCACTCATAATGCTGATTTCCTTGTTGCATAGTAAGCTGTTCAGCTAATCAGTAGCCTCTGAAGAAGGAACGGGCCAACATGTTGGTTTAATTACTCACTGTTTCACAGTCCCAGTGCTTCTTATAAGAGATCGTGAGCGAGTGGCTATGTGAGTATATAGAGTTTTGAATGTTTACGCTGGCAGCATACATAATGTAGACACCTTGCCAATGTAATCTTGTGCGAAAATGTAGCAAAGAACGAAGGTTAAGGGCTGAGTCAGAGATACAGAGTGTTTCAGCACAGCGGTTACAAACTCTCAGGAGGGATAGAATAGACCTAGACTATAGATAAGCACAGAGTAGTGAACGGTGGGAAACGTTTTCTATGCTGATGCCACAACACAAGAAAGGAAGGACACGAACAGGATGAGGAAGCATGTTTATTATATCGAGTACAGCACAAAGCAATAAATAAGAACGAAAATAGACAACGATCGTCAACAAAGACTGTGTTCCAAAATATGACCCTGGACCGTGATGCAGGCACGTGGAAGATCTGATGTTCTGGGAAGTACCGGGTGTGTCCCGGACTTCCACAGCACCTGGCACGCTACGTGCACCAAGCTCTTCAGCACTGTTAAGGAGGGTTTCGCACACCAGTGTCTTGACGTATTCAAGACATGTGACATTGGTCAAAGCGCTGGATCACTCCGGCCCATCCAAAGTTGTTGGTATAATGCATTCAAGTGGCGACACACATAGAGTGTATAATGTGAGGGGACCCCAACATGCCACAGCGGGTACATGTGCGTCGCCCAGTAGATGCTCCAACACTTGCTGAAAAAAGATGAGATAATCTGCAGTTGTCACACGTCGGAGCAACAAGTATGTCCAATAAGGTGGTCCCCGACGATGTCAGCACATAGACACGAAAACCGTCTCTGAGCTGTACGGGTTCTTGTTGCGTGTGGGTTCTCCTCTAGCCACACACGGGTGGGAAGTGGATCGAACATACCCTCCTGCGTGAAGATCGCCTCACCGGCGAATAAATTGGCGGCTGGGAGCGAGGATCTGTTGTGCGCATCTGTGAACACCATCTGCCAAAGGCCACGCGTGGAACAAAATCATTTTCGTCCAGTATCTGCACGCGCTGGGTGTGACGTTGGCACTGGATTTGTTCTGTACCAGCGCCAGCATAGTCTGCTCGTTGGCTACTGTTCGTACTGTTAGCTCATCTCGTTGTTGCTGTTCGATGAACGGTTCCTTTCGGACAACCCAGTGCAAGCGTGCAGGTGTGTGACAAGGAGTGTACCTCGTGGGGTAAATGGCGTACAGTGGGCCTAACCCACCGCAATCGGCGTCCCCATATGTCAGATGCATACCAGGGAACTCCGAGTTCGTGTACCGCGCGGCACCCTACTTCCACTTCGTCGGCAGGCCCAACAAAGCTTCGCAGCGAGCATGCCGCGTCGTCTCACGTTGCAGTATAAATCACCTACCTCGTACTGCCGCCAAATCTGTCCCAGCATTCCGGCTCTACTGAGCATAACAAACGAGTTTTCCCACCCTGTTCAGGTCCTTCAGAATTGTATTTTGTGTCGTTACTACCGTACCGCCGGCCGAAGTGGCCGTTCGGTTAAAGGCGCTGCAGTCTGGAACCGCAAGACCGCTACGGTCGCAGGTTCGAATCCTGCCTCGGGCATGGATGTTTGTGATGTCCTTAGGTTAGTTAGGTTTAACTAGTTCTAAGTTCTAGGGGACTAATGACCTCAGAAGTTGAGTCCCATAGTGCTCAGAGCCATTTGAACCATCTGAACTACCGTACCAGGAAAGCGTTTCCGACCATTCATTGCTATGTGATTTCCATCATCTAGATGTACTCCATCTCTCCTGAAAGTTTGTAACCACTGTGCTGAAACCTTGTACACGTCAAGACAGAAGTTTGCCGTGCTACTGTTGGTCAGGCCCAACGGGTTCTCTTCCTCCCACCACCAGTTTGAAAGCAGATCCGTTTTTCGTCAGCTGCCCTTGAAACTTCCGCTTTGAATGAAAAGAATGACTGTGCTGGTAAAACTTCTACGTTACTTGATTTTCAAACTCCAGAGTGAAACTGAACGTACTGAGACAGGTTTCTCTTTGCGTATTCTGATCATTACTAAATTGACACTCCCCGTTTTCAGAACACGCGCGCGAACAACGCGCAGCCGCGGAAGTCGCGCATGCGCAGTGATTTTCCCTACTCAGACTCCATCTGCCGAAAATCGCAGAGCGGCTCCCCCGCACGTGATGTGTACGCTGCGTTTGTCAACAGTGCGGCCAGACGCTACCCACCAACGGCCGTACTAGGCCAGTGCTGTGACGGGCCTGTCATCGAAGAATCTTGATTTTCGCATCGTGATTGAATGGGAGCCAATGCAGGCTTCGAGGCTGTGCTCAGCTGAAACCTCGTATCTTCGTCGATGAGATTATTGCCTGTACGGATATGTATTGCTTCCTTAATGACGCAGTCCCAGAAGGATGGTGCCTGGGATAAAACTTCTGTCTTTTCATAAATCATTCGATGTCCTGAATTTAGGCAGTACTCCGCAATTGCCTACTTTTCCGGTTGACGACGGCGTTTATGACGCCGATCTTCGTCGCAGCGTTCTTGTACTGTGCGGCATGTCTCGCCTGTATGCGCTGCTCCACACTGACAAGGAATCTCGTACACACCACATTTCCTCAGTCCGAGGTCATCCTTAACCGAACCCAACAGGTTTCTCAGTTTTTCAGATTCAGATGCTTGAAAAACACTCTTAATTCCGTATCTCCCGAGACTCTTCCGATTCTTGACGACATGGCACCGAAATACGGCAAAAAGGCCAAAGTGGTGGGTGTCTTCGTATCTTCATTCTGCTCCGTAGATTTAACTCGCCTGGGCCTGAATGCGTTACGTATCTGTCTCTCAGAATAACCGTTTTGTCGGGACACTGTCTTCAAATGTTGTAATTCACTCGACAGGCTTTCAGGATCAGATACCACATGTGCTCTATGAACTAACGTACGTAATGCACTACCGCACTGTGAAGGATGATGGGAGCTTGTGGCCTGCAGATACAGGTCTGTATGCGTTGGCTTGCGGTGGACGCTGTGTCCCAATGTTCCATCTGCTTTCCTTCGTACCAAGACATCAAGAAAAGATAAAGTACCATCTTTTTTCACTTCATTTGTGAAGTTTATATTCGGATGGAGCGAATTCAGATGCTGAGGAAACGCAGGTAGAGTATCAAGTCCATGTGGCCACACCACAAATGTACTATCCACATACCGCAGAAAACAACAGGGTTTGATAGTGGCTGACTGTAGTGCTTTTTGTTCAAAGTCCTCCGTAAAATAATAGGCCACCGCAGGAGACAGAGGGCCCTGAACGTCAATTGATCGTGTAAATAGACAAAACACCACCACCTTACAGCCTCATGCCATTTATCTCAAGAAATTGTCGCTGCTCTTCTCTTCTTCCTAAAAGTATAAACTCCAATTTGACTTATTCACCTTTAGCCCAACCTTCTTTGTGGAGATGTCCATTCTCTGGTTCATTCCTTTTAACTCATGGTTTGATTCATTTAGCAGTATTGTATCATCTGCATATGTGAACAACTCAAACAACATCCATCTGCGCTCCAGCGCTCTTTTGTTGCCTACATTCACTTATTGCTTTCTCTAAGATGATCCTGAACAGAGCACCTACCTCAGTCTCGCCTCGGAAACACACTGCTGAACTTGCCCCATCCGCTCAAGATACCATTCTCACTACCTTCTCAGGGATTCTGAAGTCACACAGTGCATTGTATAGGCAATTCCTGTGAATGCAGTCATATGCGCGTAGAAAATCGACGACAGGCTATATATATACCTTTACCATATTCCCAGTGTTTTTCAAACAGGGTGAAAATGTGATCTATTGCCGATCGGTTTGATCGAAAGCCAGCTTGGTGTCGCTGTATGTTGTTGTCTATCAATGTTTGTTATTTTCTGAGGATAATTATGGACACTACCCTGTAGGTTATACTCGGCAAGCTAATGCCCCTATGGTTACGACGTTCTACTTTGTTTCCCTTCTTGTATATTCGTCATATTATGGCAAACTCCATTTATCTGGTAATGTCTTATTCTACCCATAGCAACTGGACCAGTGTATATATATCTCTAAGTACAAGCTCTCATTTCACTTGTAAGGTGGCCATAATTTCGCACCTCACAAGCGCTCATCCACATACTTTGCCGTGAACTACAACCACAATTAGGAATCATGTGACAGGTTGTACATCGTATATATGAATATTTAAAGGAGACTGACAATGTCACGTATGCCTTGTAAATAATTGTTAACGCTTATTGCATGAAAGGTGATGGAGTGTCTTTATTATAGAAAACGGCGTAATGAATGATTGGCTATACTAGTAGAGGTTGGAACGCCAGTGGAGATGAAACGGCAGGCAGAACTCAAGCTCTGGGTGGATGTTGGTCCTGCTTAAAAACAGGAAGTAGCCAGACGGATGTCGTGGCAGCTGAGCTCTGGAGCACAGTAAGGTGATGGCCGGCCGCTATTGTGGCAGTACTGGAAGCATAAGCTGGAACTCTGCAAATCTTGGACGCAGCTGAGAGGAACGAAGAAGCGGCACCTCGGAAACCATGCAGGCTGGGTTATTTCCAAGGATTTCTACTCAGAAGCGAACCATTGTACGAGTATAGGTTTTTCCTCGAAAACTTTCCGCGTTGGACGACAAAAGACTAAAATATGGTTTTTCGGCGTTCAGAAGAATCTGTCGAGAGGGAGAATATTCCGTGGTTTCGGGAATATGATTCGTTTTCGGAATTACAAGGGTGGGGAGCCGAACCTTGCTGGGAAGCCAGCGATGGAGAGACGAAGTCTTCCGCTGTGAGCGCCCGCATGTGACGGTCACACGGTATCAGCTTTGTTGGGACAGGCGGACTTGCTGTCTTTGTTTTATAGTTAGAACAGTTAGGCAGTGCACTGTTCCGAACCCATACGATTCTGGACTTCACCTATGGGTTGGAAGTCATCGTTGACTTTGCAATGTTCAGTAATTGAGAGCACTTCTTCTGCCTGTACTTAATGATGAGACGTTATCTGAACTCCGTCCTTGTGGCTGGGAGATCGCGTTCCTCGTCTGTAGGACACAGAGAGGAGAAGACAGTATTAGAGTATCTGAGTCAGAGGACCGCCTTCTGCCGTCCTAGTGTTTGAAAGCGTTTATTTGTGGCTGGAGTTTTTCCATCGACGCAGACGAGTAAGAGAACCATCACTTCGACTCACCGGACGCAGTATATAAGGGGATATCGCAAATTGCTTCGCCTTATTAGGGCTATGAAGCTAAACAGCTGTGATCACGTTAGTTTATTTCCACTGAGGTTCCACACCACCATAGGTCATCTTTGAAAGTAGTGTCTTCTAGTGTTTGGTATGTAGATGATGTCAGTCATTTCGAGTTATTTGTGTTAGATCGCATGGTCATAAGAAGGACATAATAGATTGACTGGTTAGTCAAATCTAAATGCCGTAAGCCGGCCGAGGTGGCCGAGCGGTTCTAGGCGCTACAGTCTAGAATCGCGCGACCGCTGCGGTCGCAGGTTCGAATCCTGCCTCCGGCATGGATGCGTGTGATGTCATTAGGTTAGTTAGGTTTAAGTAGTTCTAAGTTCTAGGGGACTGATGACCTCAGCCGTTAAGTCCCATAGTGCTCAGAGCCATTTTTAAATGCCGTAAATTCAACTACGCTGAAGAGACAAAGAAACTGGCACACCTGCTTAATATCGTATAGGGGCCCCGCGAGCACGCAGAAGTGCTGCAACGCGCCGTGGCATGAACTCGACTATTGTCTGAAGTAGTGCTGGAGGGAACTGACACCATGAACCCTGCTGGCCTGTCCATAAATTCGTAAGAGTACGAGAGGGTGGAGATCTCTTCTGAACAACACTGCATCCCAGGCATGCTCAATAATGTTCGTCCCTGGAGAGTTTCGCGGCCAGTGGAAGTGTTTAAAAGGAAAGTGTTTCTGGAGCCACTCTGTAGCAGTTCTGAACATGTGGGGTGTCGCATTGTCTTGCTGGAATTTCCCAGTCCCTCGGAGTTCACAACGGACACGAATGGCTGCAGGTGATCTGACAGGATGCTTACGTACGTGTCACCCGTCAGAGTCGTATCCAGACGTATCAGGGGTTCCGTACCACTCCAACTGCACGCGCCCCACACGTTTACAGAGCCTCCACCAGCCTGAACAGTCCCCTGCTGACATGCAGGTTTATGGATTCATGAGCTTGTCTCCATACCCGTACACGTTCATCCGGTCGATACGATTTGAAACTAGACTCGTCCGACCAGGCAACATGTTTCCAGTCATCAGTAGTCCAATGTCGGTGTCAACGGGCCCAGGCGAGGCTTAAAGCTTTGTGCCGTGCAGTCATCAAGGGAACACGACAAGGCCTTCGGCTGCGAAAGCCCATATCGATGACGTTTCGTTGAATGGTTCGCGCGCTGACACTTGTTGATTGCCGAGCCTTCAAAGCTCCAGCAATTTGCGGAAGGGTTGCACTTCTGTCACGCTGAACGATTCACTTCAGTCGTTCTTGTAGGGTCTTCTTCCGACCGCAGCGATGTCGGAGTTTTGATGCTTTAACGGATTCTTGATATTCACGGTACACTCGTGAAATGATCGTACGTGAAAATCGCCACTTCATCGCTACTTCGGAGATTCTGTGGCCCACCGCCCGTGCGCCGACTACAACACCACGTTCAAACTCACTTACACCTTGGTTACCTGCCATTGTAGCAGCAGTAACCGATCTAACAACGGCGTCAGACACTTGTTGACTCATATAGTCGTTGCCGGTCGCAGCACCGTATTCTGCCTATTTACATATCTCTATATTTGAAGACGCATGCCTATACAGTGTCTCTAACGCTTCAGTTGTAAGTAGGCTGTTTAGGTTTTTATGTTGGTAACGTCACGAAAATGTATGAAAATCACTGGCTGTGCTGTGTGCAGTCTGTGGCTGGTTGGGATTGTTGGAATATTCACTATTGTAGTGTTGGGCAGTTGGATGTGAACAGCACGTAGAGATGGTAGAATTTTGAGAGCGGACGACCTGGACGTGTGTCCATCAGAAAGAGTAAATTTGTAATACTGTGTACCATGAACTGATATATGCAGCGTGTTACAAAAAGGTACGGCCAAACTTTCAGGAAACATTCCTCACACACAAAGAAAGAAAATATGTTATGTGGATATGTGTCCGGAAACGCTTACTTTCCATGTTAGAGCTCATTTTATTACTTCTCTTCAAATCACATTAATCATGGAATGGAAACACACAGCACCAGAACGTACCAGCGTGACTTCAAACACTTTGTTACAGGAAATGTTCAAAATGTCCTCCGTTAGCGAGGATACATGCATCCACCCTACGTCGCATGGAATCCCTGATGCGCTGATGCAGCCCTGGAGAATGGCATGTTGTATCACAGCCGTCCACAATACGAGCACGAAGAGTCTCTACATTTGGTACCGGGGTTGCGTAGACAAGAGCTTTCAAATGCCCCCATAAATGGAAGTCAAGAGGGTTGAGGTCAGGAGAGCGTGGAGGCCATGGATTTGGTCCGCCTCTACCAATCCATCGGTCACCGAATCTGTTGTTGAGGAGCGTACGAACACTTCGACTGAAATGTGCAGGAGCTCCATCGTGCACGAACCACATGTTGTGTCGTACTTGTAAAGGCACATGTTTTAGCAGCACAGGTAGAGTATCCCGTATGAAATAATGATAACGTGCTCCAATGAGCGTAGGTGGACGAAAGTAAAATGAGCACTAACATGGAAATTAAGCGTTTCCGGACACATGTCCACATAACATCTTTTCTTTATTTGTGTGTGAGGAATGTTTCCTGAAAGTTTGGCCGTACCTTTTTGTAACACCCTGTATATGATGACTTTTGAATATTATTAAGGTAAATACATTGTTTGTTCTCTATCAAAATCTTTCATTTGCTACCTATGCCTATCAGTAGTTAGTGCCTTCAGTAGTTTGAATCTTTTATTTAGCTGGTAGTACTGGTGCTCGCTGTATGGCAGTAGTTCGAGCAACGAAAATTTTTGTGAGGTAAGTGATTCGTGAAAGGTATAAGTTATTGTTAGTCAGGGCCATTCTTCTGTAGGTACTATTGAAAGTCAGATTGTGTTGCGCTAAAAATATTGTGTGTCAGTTTAGTGTTGATCAGAATAAGTAAAGAGAGAAATGTCTGAGTATGTTCAGTTTTGCTCACCTGTTTCAAAATCAAATAACGTAAGAGGTTAATCAGCACAGTAATTCACTAATTTTTCTGAGGGGACGTTTCACAGTGTAGGAATTACGATTACGAACAACTTAAATTGGGAAGAACACACAGAAAATGCTGTTGGGGAGGCGAACCAAAGACTGCGTTTTACTAACAGAACACTTAGGAGACGTAACAGATTTACTGAAGAGGCTGCCTACACTACACTTGTCGGTCCTCTTTTGGAGTACCACTGCGCGACCTGGTATCCTTACCAGCTGTGAACAACAGAGTACATCGAAAAAATTCTAAGAAGGGCAGCATGTTTTGTATTATAGCGAAATAGGGGCGAGACTTTCACTTAGATGATACAGGATTTTGGGTGGACATAATTAAAACAAAGGCATTTTTCGTTGCTGCTGAATCTTCCTCAAAATGTGAGTCACCAAATTTCTCCTCCCAATGCGAAAATATTTTGCTGACGACAACGTACATAGGGAGAAACGATCACCATAATAAAATAAGGGATATCGGAGCTCCCACTGAAGGATTTAGGTGTTCGTTTTTTCCGTGCGCTGTTCGAGACTGGAATAACAGAGAATCATCGTGCAGGTGGTTCGATGAACCAGGCTCTCCGGTGTGATTTGCAGAGTATCCATGTACAGATGCAAATGAAGAAAATGTGTAAAGAATCGATCCAGAGACTACCGCTTCAAATGAAGAACTTTAAACCAAAAGCGATGACAGATCCTGACAGATCGCATAAAAAATAGGAACCGTAACATGCCGCGACTGGCAGAAGAACAACAACAACATCCCTGAAATGTACTGGGCTACCCATAGTTCCGATCAGAAGCCAATTTAACACTTTTGGGATGTGTTAGAATGTCGACTTCTCTGCAGACTGCAGCATCCAACGTCACAACCTTCTCTGCTTTCGGCTCTTGAGGAAGACTGGGCTGCTGTGCCTCCATAGACACTCAGAAACCTCACTCAGCGTCTGCCCAGCGGAGTTGAAGCCCACACGAAGGTGAACGGCGGACCACTGCATACAGACCTCGACGAATAGGTGTCCGGGTACATTTGACCAGGTAGTGTAGGGTAAACCCGATACAGACGGCCATACGGTAGAGACGACCAACGGCTGTAGTTCTTCCACGATTCGCTGTACAGCACTGTATGACGATATGTTTACGTAATGCGTATACATAAACATACAGTTATAAACGTCCCCGTTCGTAGTCGCTAATTATAACAATATGTTTACTTTTGTGCTGTAACGTATAGCTATAATCAGCGGTGGAAACATATTTGCGAACGCCGACTGTGTGCGGCTGTTTCTTGTTGGATCGTCTGATCAGTCGGAAGGTGCATTGCAGAGGAGAGTAAATGCCTATTCAAAATATAATTATTTTTGGATAGCTCAACATGAATTTCCTTAGGGATCGTAGTTTATCATGCATTTACCAGTAGAATATGGCGTGGAGAAAATATTTCGCCGCATGTAACTTCCGTCCGATTTCGACGAAAGAATTCGTGACTGTGGACTCTCTATTTGGCAGGAACATAAAGAAAATTAAATAATTTCATGAAGGAGTGAGACATAGATTCTATACTGAGTAAATAGTCCATACACCAGTTCCATTTAACTCTGAATTTATGGCAATTAATAGATGAACTTACACTGCAATGAAGGATTTAACATGGATGCCGTTTTGGTTCAAATGGCTCTGAGCACTATGGGACTTAACATCTATGGTCATCAGTCCCCTAGAACTTAGAACTACTTAAACCTAACTAACCTAAGGACAGCACACAACACCCAGCCATCACGAGGCAGAGAAAATCCCTGACCCCGCCGGGAATCGAACCCGGGAACCCGGGCGTGGGAAGCGAGAACGCTACCGCACGACCACGAGATGCGGGCATGCCGTTTTGACTGGCACTTCTCTTCTCGTAATGAAAATAATTCCTTTGACGTTTTCACATACAAGTCGCACAATAAATCTACTGCTATGCAGTATTGCACTTTTAGTATCGCACTCTTACTTTACACTAAAATAATATTATTTTTAACAATAATAATACGGCCGCAAGACATGCGCGTCCGACACAAGTTACAAGAGACAAGAGAAAAGAGTAACAGAGTAACTGCTCATCGAGAATATCTCGTACATCAAAAGAATGTGTAAAAGTGTTCTTCTTCTGTCCGTTTTTCGCGCCGCGGTTTTCAAAGTCAGTAACTCACTGCATCTCTGACGGCGCTTCGACAATAAAAAGGTTACGTCACAGGTCGTTCACCTTTTACATTCTCGTAACATTATTTGCTAACTGTAGCTGTTGCCGAGCGTCTGCTCGATTAGTGAATGATTTAAAATGATAAGGCCATCACATAACGTTACAACTGCCTGTCAATTGGCAGTTAGTAAGGTGGCTTATTGTTGCCGCTCCGGCTGACTCATTTCAGCTAATTTCCATGGTTTTAGGTTTCAGTATACCATGAAACTATGTAGTACTTCACAATCTTTCGATTTAAACATAACTTAGGCTGTGAGTAGCGACGGAAACTTTCCTTCTAGAATTGTTTAGGCCTAACTGCATACCGGTATGCAGGTTTTGTTTGAGTTTGCGTCCGCCATGTTTGATGACGCGCTATGGCCGTCTCTCCCGGCTGATGGGGAGAGATGGCCATACGATAATCGGGATAGATGGTCATCCCATAAACGTGTTATATACCAAATCTTGATGGCATCGTTATTTTTTTTTTTTTACAGATGCCAAGTAAGTACATTCAAAAGGCCGATTGTTCTAAGGGATCGTGGAAAGAAGATGATGTTCAGAATCCTATTAACAAAGTAAACAATGATGGTTATTCTTGGAAAAAAGCTTCCACGCAGTTTAATATTTCCAAAAAAACTCTTGAGAG